>NW_023994088.1:0-600000 GCF_015586225.1 Lucilia sericata | reverse complement strand
AATTTTGCCATTTCTACTAAATTTATCCAGCAGTTTATTTGTCTGTATTATTTATAATAATGAACATATGTTTATTTACTTACTTACATAAACAAGTATTCGTACATAAATTTACTTAAACATAAATTATGCTTATATTGTACATAATTATACAAGTTTTTTTCCCTTTTATAATTTACCCCCTCCCTAAAATATTATAAAAGAAACTGCATTTTTTTATTTGATGAAATTTTCTTTTATTGTAAATGTCAACATGTGTTTATTGTTGTAGTGAATAATTATTTTAAGTGTCAGCTTTTTGCTCATAATAATTGTTAATGATTTTATTAAACTACATAAATGTTATATAAAAAATATTAGCATGCAGATACTCTATAAACTTTTTAATCTACAAAAATTTTATATTAAATTTTAATAAAAACTAAGTGGAAAATTTCTTAATCAAAAACATTTTAAAAATATCTAATTTTTTGTTTTTGTTGTTACATTTCCCGTTTATTTGATTTTCTGCTTACAAACATAATTTGTTGATTTTTATTTAATTAAAAAAAATGTGTCAAAATTTTTTCTGTTATGATTTTCAATAACGTTTTTTAAATATTCTTTTTAAAGAAAATTATTTTATTTGCTTTAAGTTTTTTGGCCTTTTTTATTTTTACTAACAAAATTAACTTTATTATTTTTATTTTTTACCTTTGATTTCATATCTTGGAAGACATTTTTGGTTTCTAAATTTGTACGAAAATTGCAAATTTAAAAACAAATTTTTATTCTAGATATTAAATCTGAGGGCATTTTTATACTATTAGTTTTTTAATTTTTTATTTTACACCATTTCCCATAAATTGTAAATTTTAAAATCAATTTTGTTTCCTAAATTCTTAAAAGAAAAATAATTTTTCTTATGTTGTAAGAATTGTTGAATTCAGCTGATAACTAAACATATTTATATGTTAATATATTCTTCTTAAGCTGAATTTTTAAAACTATTCTGGAGAGGCTTTTAAAATGCCTTTCATTTGATATACATAGTGTCCAAAATTTAATTTTTCATATAAAATGTAAAGACTTTCTCTTGATCATTTCAAATACATATTCCTCTAATAGAAAGCCATTTAGCCAAATGTTGGCTTTTCAGTTTACTTAAGATATTTTCTAATTATTATTTTTTTTTCAATAAATTTTTAAAACATTTAGGGGGAAATGGTGTAACTTATCAGTTTAGCTTATTTTCAGCCTCCAATTATAATTTCTCACATATTTATTATATTTCTTTCTATTTCTCTATATTTCGTTTTAGGTAAGAGATATTCAGAATCTCTTGCGGGCTCACTTCTACCAGATTGGTTAGGTAAGTAAACATTTTTTTTATTACAATTATTATTTTTTGAAAAATTTTTTATTTTATAATTTTTGAAAAAAAAAGAAAAGAAATAATTTTTATTTATTTATTTTTTGAAATAAGTTGCAAGTCATATATTTTTATATTTACAATACACAAAATTTTGAAAAGATTTTGATTTTTGCATTGGGAATTTAAATAAAAAAAATATTTTTGAGTTTTGCTATGAATTAAGAGAAAATTGGCTTATTTTTAGAGTTGAAAAAAGCTTTTTTGAATTTTTTAGTTCAATCATTTTTGTCTATGAATAGTTAATACTATTCTAAAATTAATTATTATTTTAAGTTAAGAATTTTAATTTTTTTAAATAAATCACAAGTCTCATACGTAAGATGTTGAAAAAAGTGAAAAAGAGTGAAAGAGAGAGCCCAGGATTAAATTAAACCTAATATAAGGAGGTAAACCAAAAACTGTGTAAATGTGTTTGTTATAGATGTTTCTATTAGTTAACAATTATTTTAAAATAAATATACTACAAACAAAATGCATGTGCATGAGAACCTATCTCATTACAAACACAACTCTAGGTTGAATAATATTTTTCTTAAAGAAAAACAAATATTTGGCTTAATTTTTATTTTAATAAGGCGTTTGTTGTAATAACATTTTTTATAAAAAAAAAAACAAAATAGTTATTTGCCTTTGTAAATCATAAAAATAATAAAACTAGAGAAAAATATTATTAATATGAGCCATTGACACGCAATTTAACAGAGAAATATCTACATTTTGTAATTATAAATTTAAAACTGATTTAAAAATAATTCATAACAAAATACTATAAATTAATTAAACAATTTTTTTTCAATGTTTGTTGTGCTGTTGGTGTTACTCAAACAAAATCATTTAAAAACACGCATGCATTACAATATTTATATTTCACAACGACTACAACAAAAAAGACAAACATTTTTACACAATTTCTATACAAATGTTTCAATGTACAACTCTATCTATACATACATACATATATTCAAACATAAATAAATCCATTACCATTTTTATTAACATTACAAAACTTATTAACACTTTGTAAATCATAATGTTGTGATTTGTTGTAATTAAATTGCCACAATTTGCGAAAAAAAAAACAATTTTAAACAGGCTAAGAAGGCAGATAAAGAGAGGGAATGAATAACATGTTACATAAATATTTAATTGTCATTTATAATGTCTTTTTTATCAAGGCTTAAAATATTTCTTTTTTTTTTTTTTTTTTGCTATTTTTTCTTGTTTTTTATTAAAAATCTCACTATTTCTGTAGTAAAGTAATTTATTTAAAAGCTTTTTTTGTTGCATAAACATTTTACAAATTACATATTGTGGTAAATTATAAAAACTATTAAAAACATGTCTGGGTAAACCTTAAGAAAATCTTTATAAAATCTAAAGTAAGTGCAAGAAGTTTAACTGTCTAGAACAAAAATATTGTCATTTATTTTCTTTTATTTGTAGAAAATTTATGTTGATTTTATACACATTAAATATTACATATGACAATATTTTCTACATATACTACACACACACACACAGAAATACATTAATTTTCCAACAACATTTACTGGTAATAAACAATAAATTATTTTATTCTGTTAAAGAACCCAAGTTTTTTTATAGTTTTTGTTTAAATGTATCTGTGTATTTTAGAGAAATTGCTTACCAATCGTTTATATAAAAAAAGCATTTACATTAAAAAATTGCCTCCATCATTGTTAGATTTCCTATAAATATATCTGCCCTTCATTCATTCTTACCATCTTCAACAACCAAACATTACTTACTTGCCATCCATTAGAAAATTAATAAATTTTTCCTTTGCCCTGTGTGTGAGTGTGTGGTTTTTATATCAAAAAATTATACAAAACAAAAAAAGGTCTATGAAATTGTTTGCAAATTGAATTAAATCAATTTATTACATTTATTGGTGTTTTTGGAGTTTTGTATGTTTTTAAGGGTTTCCTTTTAAATCGTAAATTAAAGAAAAATTTTATGAAAATGGAAGTTAGAACTTTAATTGGCGTAAATAAGAAATTAAAGTTATTATAAACCTGTGCCATTGTAATAGTAATTCAATTGCTTGCCAAAAACTATTAAAACTAAGCAACTAGAAACAACAATGACAATTATAGTTTAGCTACAAATTTAACACTTCTAAACTTTAAATTACTTAGAAAATTTCTAATTAAAAAAACAAACACCTTTTGCTATATCAAATAGTTTTTGCCTAAGAAAAAGTAATTTAAAGAACAAAAAATCCTTAAATCTTTGCCATTATTATCACTCTATTACTCTTAAGAGTTTTCCCGTAGCCCCCTTTCCAAAAAGAACCCAAACAGCAAATAAAGTATTAGTATGAGCTCGTATTTCATTTATTTTCAACGTCTCTTAACAGGCCCTTTTATTGATTTTTCTGTTTTGTGTGTCTTTGCCTTGCTCTATGTACAAAAATAAGGACAATAACAATACATAGCACAATTACCCAGTTTCCACTATCAGCTGGCTGATATTTGTAGCCATATTCCTACAACATACTATATACTAAACGTTATTCAAAGGACAAGGCGGTGGGGAGCGCCATTAGCAAGGGGAGTTTGAATTTTGGATTTTGCTTGTGTAAAGATTTACATAAAAAAGTTTTTTTCTGCAAATTCAGCAGATGAAAGCGTATAAATTTTATTTGATTTATGGCTTTTCTCTGGGTTTTTAAAGCTAACAACAATAACAATAATAACAACAACAATAGCAAAGCAAACGAAAAATAAACTAACATACCTTCAGATAGAAATACACTTATAATAACCCTGCAGTTTGCGGTATTAGTTGCCCACACATAAATGGACCATTAACTCTGCAATAGGTTAGTTCTAATCAAATTTCCCTTCTAGTTTACCAAATCGTCCAAATATATATAAAATTTTATTTGTGAAATATATGGTCTAAAAGTCTAAACATCAGATCCTCGTCAAACTTCTGGGAGGTTTTTGTGTATTTTGCACACAATGTATGCATGTAAAGCGGTATGTTTGAAGGGGGTATATAAAACATACATACACAAAGTTTACGAAAATATTGAGCTTTATATATTTATATGTTAAAGAGAATAAATACCCTGATTTCATACAAAAGAACCAACAAAAAACTCAGTAAATATGCCACTGAAACTGAAATGAACAAATAAACGCCTGAACGCTTTTTCATAAACATTTGCCAGCCAGAGAATAAAGGTCTTTAAAAGAAACAATAACACATACATATAAGCATTCCCTTACTGGCCCAAATATGTTTGAGTGTAAACGCCAAAATCAACCTGCTGTTAAAAAAATAACCAAAAAACCTTTAAAACCAACAAACATTTTATTGTTTTAACAAAATTACACCCAGAAATAAAATACAAATAGACATGAATACAGCAATCATTTTAATATTGTTACTGGAAATTGTAGAATAGCCTGGACTTTGTAATCAAATTATGTTATTGATATTTTATTTAATTTATAATTCAAACATACAGTGACATATACATACAAACATATGTATGTATGTATATGTTCGCAACAGGCATTTGAATGATGCATTTAACAACATATTGGTTTCAACAGCTAAAAGTATGTTATTTTTTTGGAATCATATTAGAATTATAGACGAGACTGTATCCAACTATGAATTTCTCTCTGCATACATATTCTGAAAATTCTCTAGCTATTTGCAGTCTTAATATTTTCTTTTTAATATCTTCATTATCAGCCTGATCAAGCCACACAGCTTTGTATATTGGGTTAAATTTCATTCAACAAAACTTTATATATTTTTGTTGTTGTTTTTTGGAATTGGAAGCGGTGAGTAGGAAATATTAACATTTATCATAGGACTTGAGAGTTTTTGTTCAAACATGCGTGTGTTTTTGTTCCCATAAAACCCCATTAAAATGCTTTTGTTATACAATTTTTAACAAATACACACACATATACACACTTTTTTTATATTTCTTTTATGTATCTGAGGGTAAGTGTTTGTATGTATAAGACACACAGAAAAGTAACAGAAACATAAAACATCCAGTGTTAGCGATAAGGTAATCTTTAAATCATTATATACACTTGAAGAAATTAAGGTGGGAAGATTACTGTAAAAGTTGTATATTAAAAAATTCAATGAAATTATAAGGAAAAGTCATGAGATAACCCAGCATAAAAAGAACTTCCAAAGAAGCGAAAAAGAAGTAGAATTTACTTCATGGAAGTACTGAAAAAGACCTGAAGAAGTGATGATTTTAACACAGACTTGTTATAGGAGGGTTGTCCTTTTTTTATTCCAAATTCACTACTTCTAAAGTCATTCTCAAGATGTTATTTTTATGGTATTTTTTGGAAGTCTTTCGGAAGTGAAACTGTAGTATTATATAATACAACTAATTTGACTTAAATAATATTAACATTAATAAGGGTAATAGACACATTTAATACAAAAGCCAAGAAATAACAGAATTATTTTCGTTTCTTCGGAACTTCCTCTGAAGGTAAAAACAAATTCACTTAGCGCTACTTTTGAAGTGGTGATAAATGTTATTCTTTTGGAAGTACTTCGTTTAATTTTGTTGTAAAGTAAACAGAAAGAAATATTAATTGTTGTAATCCGTAAAAAGATGTTTAATTTTTCTTTTTCCTTAAAGCTGGATGGGTAATTGATGCATTCAGAAACTTAGCTTCTTGGACCTAATTCCTAAGAATTTTCCAATCAGTGTTTGTAAGTGTTATGTTATATCCGGAATAATATCACCCCGAGATATTTGGATCTAATTTCGTCGAAAGCCTGACAATGACAAATAAAGTGGTCCAGAGTTTCACTGTCCCTTCTACATGCTTTAAATTCGTCTGAATCCGCACGTCCAATTTTGTATAGCTGTGCCCGTAATCCTGAGTGTTCACTCAGAATACGTACTATACATCATACTAACAACAGACTTGCTAATTTTGAGCAAGTCTATGGGTTCTTTGTGGTTCTACCCACCGTTTCATTATTCAAAGAGACCTTATGGGTTTCTGTCAACCATATTTTGATTTTATTAAATACTGGATATTTGTTAAAAACCCGGATACTTTATTAGATCTATTAAAATTAAAAAATTAAAATTCTATTAATAGCAATAACAACTTCTAATTTTTTATTTTAAATAATAAATTTCCATGCACTCATAAAAATATAATTAGTTATATACACTCATACATTAGGGTTTTTAAAATCAGGACAATATTGACAATAAAATAGTACTGAGGTATTTTGCCGCCCAAAAAATGTTATCACCTTAATGTACATACATACATATCGTCATCTGAAACGCAAATGGCCCTAACTAACCAAAAATTCAAAATCGATTTTATTGGTGATTCTAATGTATTGCATCAAAACAAATGACCAACAAATGACGTAATTATCGATTTTATTGACAGAAAACAAAAGACCCTATTTACAAAAACATTTAAATATTAAAGGTAAAAAGTCCAATTTATCCATTTTTATATACGCCATTGTCAACTACCATAATGATAGGTTTCACTATTAAAAATTTTTTTTATTTATACAAATAAATCGCGTTGAAAGATACAAACTTTTCAATTTAAATAGTTTTTTGCTTCTACTGCAAAATTTTAAAAATGTTAGATAGGGCCGTTTGCGTTTTAGGTGACGATATGTATGTTTAAACAAAAATTAAGATTTATTTAAAATCAAATTATTTCGTTAAGTGTATACAAAAGCTTTTTTTAAATAAGGGGAAAACAAAGAAGGTTTTGCTGAATTCAGAACATTAAACCCTTGGGGTTTATTTTAAAATTTTATGAAACTTAGCTCAATGTTAGCCTTTCTTACTGAAAACACTAACGCCATCTTTTTGAAACTTAAAGAAATCCTAACTTATAAAGAACTAAAGCTTTAAAATTAAGCTTAGACCTGTTAAAAGTTTCAAATTGTACCAACATTTTTGAATGAGTGTAACTACTGATTTTGCACACAGAAATATTTAAAAAATAAATATAATAAAACGAAATAATAAAAAAATTAATGAATTCTTATCACACATTTTAAGCAAAACAATGTCTTTATTATTATTTACCAACAATTTAAAGAAGAAGATACCACAAACCCACCACAACAATAATCACAAGTACAAAAAAATTTAGAGTTACAAAGAAAAAGCGTTAAAAGGTAAAAAAAAATCACAAAAAAATAAATAAATAAAATCGTTATCGAAACACACTATAAATGTTAAATTCTTTTTTTTTTTATCACAAACGAAAAAAAAACTTTAACACAACAATTGACATTGAATTTTTCTTTCTTTAGTTTAATATTTGTATAAGGATTTTGCTTCAATAAAAAGTTAAAGAAAAAACTGTGGACATGTGAAAAAATTAATATGCCAAACAGGTATAACAGAAATGTTTAAATTTGTATGGTTTTTGATGGTGTCACTTGGTGACGGACTGACTTGAGCTAACCGGAGGGGTAAGACAATAAAACTTTTTATGAGGTGTTTTATTAAACAGCAATAATAATTGTTATAACAAACAGTAATAAAATCAGACATACAATACAAAAAAACTCATTTAATTGAAGTTAATTTCTTGTTTAATGGCTTTAACAACCAAAAATATAGATAATTTTTTTTTCTAAAAAAAATCAATAATGAATACACTCCCTTAAATAAAAGTTATAAATAGAGGCTAAAAGCTTCTATTATTTATTTTTGCTGTATTTCTTAAGGTGGAGGAGTGTGTTTTATAGAGTTAAAAGTCGTTTATTTTTTGTATATTAAAAAAAAGCAGCAACAACCTTGTCTTTTCAATTCCCAATGGAATGACCCACATTTGGTTAAATCTATTTGGTCTGTTTTACTTTTAGAGGGTGTTTATGTTTGCAACCAAATGATATTATTCCTTTTGTAATTATTAAAAAGGAAATAAATGTACAAAAAGTGTGGCTATAAAAGCGTTATTTTTAAAGCTACTAATTTTATTTTTAGGATTCAAGAAAAGTTTTTGAAATAAATACATATGAACATATGTATGTATGTTGGTATGTTTGAATTCAAATTCAATGGCATATTTGTTTAAAATCGGATATAAACTTTATAAAATATCAAAATTTTTAAATGTAATACAATACATATTTACATAAATACTGAGTTCAATTTATTTTGTTTTTGTATCATGAATATTAAAAGTTTAAAATCAATCAAAAATAGTAATTGTATACTGTACAATTTTGGTTGATCTTTATTAATAAACAACATATTTGAATAAGAGGTTTTGGTATTTGTAGGAACTTCCGTTGAAAAGTTTTCCACAAAAATTTATTTATTTTTCCTGTTTCCACAGAATTATTTAAAACTGCAAACCATTTAATTTCTGACATTCTGGATTCTATAATATTTGGATAATATTGACAACACTTTAATTGGGCGATTTATTACGGAGTCTTGTGTTATGGTTTTTCTGATGATAAACTAATTTTCAAAAAAATAACTAAAAAATTTCAAACATTTTTATGTTTATTTAATTATTATATTATTTTTGATATTTCATTAAATTTTATTGAAGTTTTCAGCAATTATTTATATTTTCCACTTGATTTTCTTTCTCTGCTTTTGCTTACTTTGCCTTGGAAAAATCGGTTTATGTTCACATTTTTCTCTCTCAGTTTTGGAATTTATGACTCCGTGTGTATGAAAATTGTTCGCAATGTTATAAATTTAACAACCCTAAAGGCCATAAAGCATTTAAAATCCACGCGCAAGTTGAGCAACATTTCTGCCACATTTGTTTTGGTATTATTATTGTTGTTGCTGTCTTTGCTTCTTCATAGCGGGCCATAAACATTTAAAGGTCTTTGTGAGTTGCAAGTAAAATCCCAAGTATCACAACAAAACCGGAACGAAAAGAAAAAAACATGCGCAAAAAGCAAATAAAAAAATATAATACTTTTTTAATAAAAGTAAAAATGGCCATAAATTTTTAATAAAAGCACATAAATTTCACAGATTTATGCAAGGGAAATTATTAAATAATTAACAATTTTTATTGTACACATTCTTTAACAGAGTAATAGCTATAATAAAAAAGAACACTGTTAAAGCGGCCGACGGCTCTTGTTTTGCGACATTACAATTCTCTTACGAACAAAATGATTAAGAATCTATAAAATTTATTTTAATTTTTTAACATTTCATTAATTTTTCATTTCATATTTTTTTTCTACGTTAATTAATAGTTTTTAAATTATTTCAAAGCTTTGCACTTAATAACTTTATTTGCCGCTAAATAAATGCAAGATTTATTGTCTCGTATTTGCAAATAAATCTTAAAAGTTCGCCGTTTTTATTAAAACTAATGAAAATATCTAGATACTCAGCAATAAGCCATATAATAAATGAGTAAATGAGTCAGTAGTAGTAGTAGCTGTAGTATTTTTTGTGTGGTTTCTCATATATTTGAGTTGTTGTTTTTGCTACTAACAAATATGGCCGTCGTAAATTCAATTCGCCGTAAAAACAAGTAATTCATCTTTTTTATGTGTACACTACTGCTGTTGTTGCTGTTGTGTTTCGTGTGTGTGTTGTTTCACATAATATAAAATGTTGCTGTAATAAATCTTCGCTCACATTAGTTAGTCTTCTAAGCAAATGTTTACTTGAGTTGCTGCAACATAGCTCTATGGTTTGAGTATGTTGCTAAGCATATTGAAATGTTGCTAAACATTTGTTGGTGCTTATGAATGTAATATTATGTTGATTAAGCATCTTTAAGGAACTGTTTAAGTACATATTAAAATAATTATATCATATTTTAATTATAATATGTAATTAAGAACTTGATTGATTTTAAAGCAATTTAATTAAGAATAATTGAAAATACCAGTTTAAATAGGTACCTAAATATAATAATAGGAATTTTTGGCTAAATTTAAAATTATTAAGTTATATTTCAATTAAATTTTATAAAAATTTCTTATTAATTTTTAAAATTCTACGTAAATTAAAATCAGAAAATCTACTTGAATAATTTGTTTTATTCCCAACATAAATTTTCCTTAACCCCACAAAATCAGTATGTTCTTTAGAATTTTTATGCAAAGGAATTTTTTATGTTTTGTTTTGATACTTCATTCAATATATTGGTGGCACACATTTAAAAGCGAAAAAAAACTCAATGTTTTTTGCATTCACTTGTTTATTTGTGTGCTAACATTGTTGTTGTTATTTTTTCTATAAAAATAAATCATGGGTATTTTCTCGCTACAGTTACTCATTTTTATGTTGACTCGAAATCAAACCCATAAACAAACTCACAAGTTAAAGAAGGATGGACAAAGTAAAATTGCAAATTCAACAAAACACATACATACACAAATATGGTTGGCAAAACTCAAATAAAATAAAAACAAATAATAAACAGCAATAGCTCAAACAACACAACACATGCACACACACACACTCCCATAAACACTTTATAACAGAAAATGAGCAATAAACGGTAAAGTATAAAAAGAGGAGGTTGGGTTATTTGTCTTCCAGCAACCGCCATTATTCATTCCATGCAATATACAATTTTCATAAGCCGGTTGAAATTTATTTACTCGCTCTCTTTTTTTGCTTTGTTTGAAAAAACACACATGCACACACCACACAAACCCATGCACACAATTGAAACTAATATACTCTTCTTCTCGCTCTCTCTTTTGTTTATTATACAAATAAAGAGTACGTAAACATGAGTTTTTAGCCTCTCTCATAGTTATTTTAGTTGTTGTTGTTGTATTTGTGCTAGAGATGCCAGATAAATTATATTGAAAATTGGAATATTATGATTAAATTTCGGTAAAGAGGCACCAAAATTATGCACAATTGTTATTAAATAAAATAATATATTCCGAAATTTCGAAACATTTTGGCTTTTACGACTATCATTACAATTTGTCACTTGTCCACATGGGAAAAAATTGGAAAATATGGCAATATTTTCTTTTCCTCTTGTGTGTTTGTTTTTTCTTCCTTTTTTTCTTTTATAGTTATTTATGCTCTCACATTTTTGCCACCATAACGTATATTTGACTTTTCTTTGATTTTAATGGCCGCTCTGAAGTGTTTATCGTTGGCACACAATTTTTGCGCACAAGTGGGTACTTTTCAATACAATTTTTGTGTCCATTTGAGTTGTAGTTTTGTTGTATATTTTCGATTTTATTATTGTAAGAAATAAAATTGTTCTTATCAGAAGTGGGTTTTGGTTTCCTTACATTAAGTTGTTGTGTTTGTTGTTGTCGTTATTTTTATCTTTTGCGGCGGAAGATGATTTTTCTTCATCATTTTATTATCTCGATATTTTTTTCTCTTTAGTCTCTTGTTGTTGTCCTTTGTGTAACTGCACTTTAAAAGACATTTCTTGGGAATGTTTTTCTTTATCTTTATTTAAGTGTTTATATTTTCTTCAGTCATATGAAATAGCGACGGTACTTTTAGTTTTTTTTATTTTTCTGAAAAATGATTTATTTAAAAAAATTATTTTTTTTTATTTATTTTCGTTTTTTAGGAAAAAAAAAATATATTTATGTATGTTTTGTTTTTGTTAAATCTTATTTTTGGTTGTTTTAATTTTCTGGTTCTTTTGTGATTTTTTTTCATTCCAAGTGTGTGGTTTCAAAAAAAGTTTATGTCTTTTATATTGATTTATCGGTTTATTAGCTGAAATATATTTTTTTGAGGTCTTGGGTTTCTTTACTTTTTTGTTGTTTTTTATCTGTTGACTTAATGAAGTTGCTTTTATTATGTTTATTAATGGCCTTTCAAACAAGTTTTTATTGTTTTAATTTCTTAATTTTGTTTTATACAAATATTCAAAATATTCAAAATGAAAACGTCTGAAGGAAAAAAACTTCAGCACAAAATGAAATGTTGCCTTTTTAAAATGATTAATACGAGAGTATAATTCAGATTTTCAAAGCACAGTTTAAAATTTAATTAATTTGTTTATTGTTTTTAAATGTGTTTTTGTTTTATGTTTTACTATTTTAAAACATTAGTATTCTAAACATTCATCAGTCCATATAAGCTTTACAATTAATCTGCTATTTGTTATTTTAAAGATAACTCCATGAGATTGGAAACATTGTAGTCTATTGCCTATAAATCGCTTGGTTATTAGATCAAAACGTTTTACTAAAACCAAATTTTTAAGCTGATAAAAATATTTGCCTGGGAAAGCTCCCAAATCAAATTGTTATGGGGGCTTCCTAATAAAAATCATTGTAATAAAATAATAATTTTAATGAAGTCATCTCAAATCTTTCTGTTGAACAAAAAGTCTTATTTTTTGGAAACAAATGCGGGATTCTTTACTACAACTACAAGAGCCATAAATCTTAACAACAGATTAATATTTAAAAAAGCTAACAATATTCAGACAAACATACATATGTACATACATACGAATTTTAACATGCGGGCCTCTAATAAAACAAAATAAAAAAAAACAGAACAGTATAAAATATCCACAAGCTACAAACAAAAATGATTTAAAAAGATAAATTGAAATTTCAAAGTAAATATTTCTATTTAAAACAAATAAAGAAAAATAAAAAATGGTTTTTGTTAGATTTGTCACGAAATTTTTGTATATTTTTCACGTAAAGCATATTTAAAACAGGTTTGATTTCTATTTTTGTTTTTTGTATTGTGAATTAAGAAAAAATTTGTTTAGTTAACCTTTTTCAGTTTTAAATCTAAACAATAACAACATGCAACACGACATATGAGCACAAAGTTTGAAAAAAAAAGTTTCAAACATTTAAAACGCCTTACATTGTCAACTACTTATCTTCAAGTACATACTAACAATTTTGGTCTAAAACCCTCATATTAGAAACCAACAAAAAAATCACAAGACAAGTCTCTAAAAAGAAAAAAAAAAGCTGTAGTATGTTTTTGTCTTAGGGAGATAGTTTAAAAGTTGCTAGATATTTTCATATGTATGAGTGGAGGGTTTGGTTGACATTTTGGGCATTATGGAGCGACCAGAGCTATTTTCATTTCAGTTTTGTATGTTGTTTTATTTCAAGTTTTGTTTGCTTTAAGTTGTAGTTTTTTTTCTGCTGTTAACAATCATTTTTTTAAAATCACGAAGTCCTTAACAAACAATACTTGCAAAAAAAACTGAAAGAAAAAACAACATTTTGTATCAAACGTTTTTATCGTTTAAAAGGTGCTGTTGCTTAACAGTCACACAGCCAAAACTCTAAGTATAAAAATCATATAAATACGTATGTATTAAAAAAAATCCACAAATAAGTACTACAAACTACAAGTACTAGGAGTACATACAGCAAATTGTATTAGAAGTCATATATACAGACAGAAACTGGCAGGCAGGCATATATTCAGACTTTTGCGAATTTCATAGGAAACAACAAAAAATGCATGAATATAGTAACAGAAAAAAGGAAATCATTGCATTTAAAATGCAAACAGTTTGAAAATGGCACCATGAGGTTTTATAACAAACAATTCCTTTTGCTTTTTTCTTGCTGCTGCCTTTTTGTTTTGTTTCAAATATTATAATAAGTATTAGTATAGGAAAACTCTTACACATACAGCAATCTAATATTGTGTAGCAAAAAAATAAGGAAAAAAACTATACTAGTTTAAAAAATATAAAAAAAGGAAAATGTCAGTGAAAAAAGTTTAATATTTTTGTTACGAATACAAATGTTGGCATTGCATAACAAATGTTTGCTAAATGAGGCTAACTAAGCACCTTTCGCATGTGAAGAAAAAAAATCACAAAATTCATACTCCAAAATAATTCAATAAGGTAATAAATATACCGAACTAAAGGAAATATATAATATAAATAATCATATGGCTGCAATGTAGATTTAGAACTTAAAAACATTGGACTATAAAATGTTATATTTAGAATTTTAATTGCAATAGTGGGGAAATAAAATTTTCAGAATCAATATGACAAAAGTAACTGTAAATAATTTTTAATAATTTTAAATAAATTTTACTTTAATATAGCCGCCTTGTAGTGTTAAATAAATGAATATGTTTAAACAAATAAAGAAAAACTAAAAGAGCAGAAGAAGAAGAAAAACTGTATCTATAGTAAGCAAAGTTAAGGTAAATTAAAGGAAAAAAATAGAAATAGTATAAAACATGGTATGGTTTCATTGGTTGGTTTAGTCTAAGACCCTTTTACTAACTCTTTGTGTATGTGTTTTTTGCAGCCACTAACTTCTTAACACAATGAACAAGTAACGAAAAAAAAACATTTCTACCGACCCGTCTATATCATTTATAAATTGTTTGCATAATAAGTTTGCATTTAACGGTTCAGTCCAGTTTTTCTTACTTGTTTTTTTTTTTTTTGCTTCTACAAACATTCTTTTTTTTGTTAGTTTTAACTTTAGTTCTTTTTTTGTTGGTTAACTTAGATAGTTGACGTTTGGTCCCCCATATGGAAAAGTAAATACATTTTAGTTGAAAATTGCTTTATATGACGTTTTTTTAGTTTCTTTGTCAGTTTTGTCCTGACCTGTCTATATGACTGATTTAATCTTTGACGACTATAAAACAAACAAGTAACGGAAAGAAACGAAAAATCTGATATGATTTGCAAAATGGTTTTTGTTGCCATGTTTGACAAAAAAAAAGAAAAAAAGTTGCATGTCAGGCATTTTGCAAAAAGTCATTAATTAAATTTTATTATATAGAAAAACAAAAACTCAAGTCAATTTAGCATTTTTTGTTTAGTTTACAATATTTAAAAACTAAAATAAAACTTTAAAATAATTGAAAAAAAACACGTGTTATCTTGCTTAAAATCCTTGACATTAATTTTAATTAGTTTTTACTTATTTCTGTTAAATATCCTTGAATTAGTTATGAATTATTAAATATTAATATTTTTTATTTTTGTCATATAATATTTAACCTTGTAATAAGCAGTTTTTTAATGTTTTCCTCTTCAAAAAGAAATTTGTAAAACATGTGTTTACATTTTTTAAGGAAAATACACATAAATGTGTGTAAAATCTTTCGATTTTTTGGTGCAACAATTTCCTTGAAAAGCAACCGCAAACATTTTTCATATTTAGCCGTGTTTTTAGTTGAAAGATTTTTTAGTTTTTCAATGTCTAGTAGAGTTAGGTATCTCGTGGTTTTCTGTTAGACTTCGTGCTTGGTCGAGAATTTACAACATTTTCCTGTTGAAATATACAGAATTATCGTGCCTTTTTATACAGCAACAACAACTGCAACTATACAACATTACAGAACATTGTATCTCATTTGGGAGTGCACGAAAACCTTGTCATGATTCGATCTTTTATTTATTTTCTTCGTTGTAGCAACAGCAACAAAAAAACTAACCAAACAATATTGCTTACAACTCTAAACCAAAATAGAAAAAAAAAACACAAACTAACAACAATAGTGGAAAAAATATTAACTAAAAAGATACCAACAACCAGAAGTTTGTTGTTGGTAAGAGGAATTTCTTTTTTTTTTTTTTTTTGGTTTGTTGCTGTTTTTGTCTATTTTTTAAACGTTTTAAGTGGGATTCTAATGGTTTTGCAGTTTGTGTCTAATGAAGCACATGTTGCATAACTAAACTTGCTTGTTTTCATAGACAGAGATACAACCAACTAACGAATCATTCGATACATCCTAATTCTGATGTTTTTTGTTGTTCCTGCTTGTCGTATTTTTTTGTTTAGAGAGATGATAAAATTGAGGTTCGTTTTTAACCGTTTTAATTAAAACTAAATATTTTCTTATATTAAGTAAAGTTTAACTGTTAAAATAGTTTTTTTATACTAAAAAATCGTTTATACTTAAACAATTATATTTAAAGTGATCATCTGTAGAATGAAGAACTAAATATTTAAAATAACTATAACTGAGTTAAAATCGTTTGTAGAATTTTTTGTAATATTATTTTTGGTATGTAAAAACTGTTTAATAACAGTAATTTTAAAATATGTAAAATAATTAAATTTTCAAAATAAAAATCATAATAAATTTATCCGTTTTCTAAGTTTTGAATACGTATTAATTTAAGTTAAATATGTTTTCCTAACGTAACAATATTTTCTATTATTTAATGTAACCTCTTAAATAAAAATAACAATAATTATTTTGCAATTATTGTAAATCGTAGAAAGACCAGTTTTTTTTCTATTCAAACGTCAAGTAAAAGTTGTTTAACATTTAACACAAAAATTGTCACAAATTATCACGGAAAAATGTTGAGTATGAGCAAATATGTATGTACAGCAACGATAACAAGTAGAAGAATTTATATATTATTTTTATTATTTTAGATTGTTAAAAATAATCACTACTTAATGTTAATTGCCAACAATTTTTCGTTTTGTTTGTTTAACAAATAAACAGAGACGGCAACTGATCGATCGACCGTTTGTTTGACCGGCCGGCCGGCTGGACGGACAGACTGACTTGAGATATAAACAAACATACTTGGAATCACTTTACTCCATAATTATTTTTGCCTTCAATTGCTACTTGATATTTAGTGTAAAAAAAAATTAAATAAAAATACGATTTGCTACCATTTTCATATAAAATATAAAACAACAACTACAACTGATGTCGTTGCAGTCGCTATTTTACTTTACCTTATATGAAACGTTTAATTTAGAAAAAACGCTTCTAGTTGTTTTTATTATTGTATGTTATTTTCTGTTAAATAGTTTTTATCTTTTTTGTGTGTATGTTTTCTGTTTTTATTTCCATTAAAACGAGCTGCAAATGTGCAATTAAAGAAACAGGTTACATGATCGTAAATCTTAGAGCATTTTTTCAGCGTTTTTATTTAAAACCAACCAAAAAAAACTCACATCAACATGAAAAACGTTCAGTTAAAATTACAAAAAATAAACACTTTACATCGGTGATATGTTATACGGCCATTAGTTTACGGATTTTATAAATCTCATGCAGGAAAAAAGTTGGTTGATAATGTTAACTCCAAGAAATTTAAACATATTCTGACTATAACAATGTTGTCGCAACCATGTTATGTTAAATACATAATTCAAATGATTGACGTAATCATACATACATACTTACGAACATAGAATATGATTTAAACAAATCATTTTTATGATCTTGTCGTTCAGGAATACTTCTCTTCCGTTCTCTTTGGCATCGGTGTTAAAATGTTCAATAGTGTGTAGAGCAGATTGTATAGTACTTTTTTACACAACTAATTCAAAAGACGGCAAAATGTTTGCGAACGAAGCGTGTTTTTCTTCTTCTACTCAGTTTTGTGTTGTTTTACAAAACAAACAAAAAAATATATATTCACATGTCAGCATTTTTGTGATTGCTTGATTTATTGTCAACAAATCGTTGACAAATAAATTACGTTTTTTTCTCAGTCTGTGCAGTATTTTTCTCTCATTTAATACGTTTTTATATTGTGGCGGCTTTAACAACGTTTAAATGACATTATTTTTGTTGTTGTTGTTTTTTTTTTGCAATTTTAAGGTGATTTGATGTAAAACATTTTGAAAAACCAAACATTTATGGTTGATTCATTATAAATGGACAATAATTTAATTTAATGAGTATGTTGTCGTTTTTATTAAGCCAGAAATAAATTTATCATTAAATATATTTTTTTCATTTAAATTTTGCTAGCATTTGCTGGGAAAATGCCCATTAATTAAAGAATTTAAACAAATATTTATATTTATTTTGTTTTTATTTTTTGGGCAAAATCTTTTCAATATGTCTGGGGCTGCTGTAACCAGAGTACAATAGTTGCTGTCTGTTGTTCCGTCTGTGGGTTTGTCTGTATTAACATTTTTCATTTTAGACAAATACAAACTAATTAAAATTCAAAATCCATAAACAGATTTTACCAATAAAACTTTTCACGCGCATAACAACTATTATACATCCTCGTACAGATACTACACTGGCATCTACCAACAATACAACTTTAATTTAACCAACTGATACAAGCATTAGAACTAAAAAAAAAAAAAAAAAACAAAAGAAAAACTCTTTCAAAACAACAAACATTTAAATAGACAAATTTTATTAGAAATGAGCGCAAAAAGAACCATAGACGCCAGGACAGACTTCAGAGAAAGGATTTTGACTTTAAATTTTAAAATATGAGAAACTTTAAATAATTTTCGTTATAATAATAAAAACTATATATTTCTCATGGAATATCTTCCATAATAATTATTTTTAATTTGGCATTGATATATATTTATTCATTCTAACATGATAAACATAAATTTAACAATATTATGGTTACTGTATTTGATACATAAGTAGTTGCTTTCAATTTATAGTAGTAATGTCAACTTAAAAGCTCACCAAATAATATATAATTTCCACTGGGATTTTGCTTTTCCAACAAACTTTCTTTCACTTTATAATCCTTCATTTTACTAAATATGATCCTATTTATTTGACTTTTTTTTTACTTTTTCAAGTAGAGAAATTGTTTGGTATAAAATAAAGTTTTGAATAGTTTTAAACAATACCTGAAACTGTAAAGCTTACCAAAATGAAACGTGCATAACTTTAGCAACAAGAAAGTTTAGTTTATGCACACATACTTCTAACATGTGTTAAATACATGTGCATCCCTGTAAATTGGAGGGGGGTAAATAAAACTAATGATTTTAGGGTGACCCAAATATGCACCTAGGAAAGGAAATCATTGTACCAACTTAAATAATTATCACTCTTTATTTCTATAAAAAGTAAACAATTGACTCCTCAATATATAAAAACTGTCTAAAAGAGATACACGGACTTCTCGTAAAACTGCTGGAATATATTAAATACTTACATATGCATACATAGTTATTTAAGACAAGTACAAATATTATGAGTATTCATAGGATTTTTTTCCTTTCCCCCAACTTATATTTGTCCGTCCGTCCCAGCGTCTGCTTTTGGTTCCTATTACTTTAGATCTGTGTTGTTACTGCGATAAAATGAAAATTGCACATAAGCCATAAATAAGGATCTCTCTCAAGGATAATTTATAAAAGTTTTCTTTTTTTTCTCCACATTTTCTATTCATCTTTTTCTCTTAGCTACTACTTCACACTATTTCTTTATTTTTTCCTTATTCTGCTTATATTTCATATACATATGTATGCATATTTTAGTTGAAGATGTAGTGGAGAAGTTTGAGAAAAAAATAAAACAAATTAAGCTTTTTTGTCTGCCAAGGCATCTTGGCTCATAAAGGCTTAAGCAGGAATATTTGTATTTACTTACATGAGTATATCTGTATGTAAGTTAAAATTTAAATATTGTACTAAATATTGGGAGTAAATTTTGAAATGATAAAGAACAGTGTAAGACTAAATTATAAAATCTTTTGCCAGTCTCGCTTTGTTTTAAAATTACAACACTATTATTTCACTTGTCATATGTGTAAATTAAAAATCTTTTTATCAAAGTAAAGTTTATTGTACCAGTACCATCATGTTAATAATTCTTTTATATTTTTCCAATAAAACTAATAGTAGAATTTGATTTATTATTATTAAAAATGTGTATGTTTGTTAGTAGAGTAGATATGCGGACCAGAAAGTGCATGACTGGCATCATGACACTGCCAGTGCACTGACACTGGCCATCAAGAGTTAAAAACAAAAGCGGATACGACAACAGAAAAAAACCCCAACAAAAACAACAAGTCAGATATTATTAAGTCCCAAAGGTCTACTTCAATTAAAAAGCATTTTTACAGTTTATGACTATTAAACCCATAAACAATATTTCTCGTTTTGTCTGAAAACTGCATTGTTGTGTCACACAGTATAAACGAGTTGTAGAATGCAGTCCGCCAGTTGCAACAATGCAATTCAATATTAAACATATTGGAGAAAAATGTATGTATGTTTGGATAACTGTAAAGAATTTCACAATAATTTTTTGTAACATTTTTCATTACAAAACTGCAGCAGCCAAAAACCCAAAACTGAGATTAAAAAGAAAGTTTTTTTTTAATATTTTTTAAGAATTTTTTTTTTAATTTTTTGCATTTAGCCTCTCATGTAAATAATAAAAAATTGTATAATAATGGAGCCATAAAATTGCAACGCATTTTCACTTATGTAAACGCCCAATTTTTTATTGAATATTCCCCTGGTGTTGTAGTTGATGATGACGACGGCAATGGTATTGTTGTTCATTTATAATGGCGTTGATGATGATGTTGTAACAATAACAGCAAGTGTATAAACGTTTTTTTGTTTCCAGTTCATTTTCCTCAGTTTTGAACCTGCTGTTGAATGTGTGTTGTTTTTGTTTTTTTGGTGTAACCATCTTTTGTTTACGAGTTTTATCGAAATTTTCAATCTATTGCTAAACCATAATTTTCAGCAGAAATTACAAACAGCAAGAACAAAAACAACAAATGAAAATCGCGTGATTTTTTGCATCGTTATTTTTTTTGTTTATCCATACTCTGAACTTATTTTACGCCTTTTGGGTAGGCAGCAATTGCATGTGTATTGTTAAGCCTTAACTTATGCTACATGTCACATGTTTGAATGTTGTGTAGTTTGAGTAGAAAAAATTCATTTTACTCTTGTATCCGTTTTTTTACAGTGATGCTTTTTAAAAACAAAACCTAGAATTAAAAAAAAAACCCTGGCGATTGGCAACATTTTCCCAAATAAAAAACGGCTACATTTTTATTGCTTTTTGACTGTCAAAAAGTCCATACAATTGAAGCACGAACAACAACAAAATAATGATCAGTTGTAGTAAAAAATAAACTTTTTATTTGAAAACAAACAGACAGACAGACAGACCAACATTTATAGAAAGTATTCGTGTGCTGGTAGGAGTCTGCATACATATTTGTCGTGAACTTCCTTCCTTTTTAGTTTTCGAAAACTTTTCAAGTGTATTCAAATACATACATAGACACATATACATTCATATGTATGTACGTGTAAGTGTATAAGAAATTAAGTGACCTACAGTTCTGGGTAACTGTCTCTTTAAATTACTTGGGAACATTAAACAACTTTCTTTTTGCATTGCTATGAGTACAAACGTTTTTTTGGGAACATCTTTCTAAAAGCGATACATTGTGATACTTGATAAACTGTTGGGTTTGGTTTATCTCACAATACAAATGCTGTTGGCGGCAAATGCTGGCTGGCAGTTTCACTGTTTGTATGTTTGTTTTGGTTTGGTTTATCTTGCTCAACAAGCCATAGATCTTTGGCCTTTAAACAAATATCCTCCTCATCCTTGTGCTCTTAACTACAAACATACATACATGGAAATATAAAACCTCCATCTGAAAAAAATCATACATTGTATGGCTGTGATACGAAAAAAAAAAATAAAGTAAGAGAATAAAAATGAAATTTACATACCCTATGAAAGATATGAAATGAATGGGCTATTGGTCATTTGGCCTTTTTACTATACAATATGAAATAACAACAACAGCGGCCATGTATTGGGTCAGCATTTCATATGAATATTTTTTGTTGTTTCTGCTTAGCTCCAGCAAAAGCAACAGCAGCAGCTATTCTAATATAGAAA
Organism: Lucilia sericata; assembly: GCF_015586225.1. Taxonomy (NCBI): domain Eukaryota; kingdom Metazoa; phylum Arthropoda; class Insecta; order Diptera; family Calliphoridae; genus Lucilia; species Lucilia sericata. The sequence goes on along the minus strand of NW_023994088.1, from coordinate 577,975 downwards.
TTGTGAAAAGGGCAGAACGGAAGAAAGAGTAACACACCATCAACTACAATAAAATCCATATAGTCATAAATATTGTGGCCAAATATTCGTTGCGGGTTATCCCAGGAACAGCAGCAACAAACAACATCGATTGCTGCTTGTTGTTGCTGTTATAGTTGTCGATTGTTATTTGTATTGGCAACAACAAAAACAAAGCAAGGAATATGAAAACAAAATTTTTCCGAAGCATAGGTTTAGGCGCGAAAGCAATTTATAGGGGTATGAAATAACAATAAAAACACTACATCAACAACAATAACAACAAAAATGGTAAACTATTGTGTATATGCTGGAGAATTTTGTTTTGCAAAAAAGCTTAAATGCGATAACTCGATAATTATATCCGTTGTAGTTTATTGCCAATATTTATTACATACTCGCCTGGATTTTTATTTATTTTATTTCACCCAAAAACGGTGAAATATTAAAATCTAATGAAGTATAATTTCGAGCTTAATACAAATTTAATATTTTATTATCTAAGTTTAGGCAAATTATTGTAATATACACATTCTAGCTATAAGTATTTCACTCTTTCTGTTGAGTTTATCATCTTGTTTCTGTGTTATTTTGTTTATGCAGCTGTAGTTCATAAAGTTTGCCTACATATTCTTTGCCTTTTTTTGTTTTTCTTTTTGGGCCAAAAGTAATAAACCCCTTAAATATTTGGCATATTTGCATAGAGCTCTACATAAATTTAATGACCTTTAGTGAACTTTTATGCATATGTCTGGCTTAACACTTGGTAATTTACAAGCCAAAAATTTTTAAGATATACAACTACATTCTCACATACATTTATAGATACAATTTGCAAAACATTCTCTTTACATATACATATGTATATGATACACATATGTATTTATATAGGGAATAAAAAGAAAAGTATATTTTTAGGATTTATAAATGTAATTTAGGTAGATGCATACTTTTCGGCTAGGATGCAAATAAAGAGTGTTTAACAAACTTTGAATTTTGAATTAAAGCTAACTTTAATATCTATTAAGTGTTTTTTTTTATCTTACTGTCGCCATATTTATGTACTTTAATAAATCCTTCAACAATTTATTTTTTGTTCCTAAAAATCCGCGTAAATATTCATAGATATGTTTTTTTCCCATCTAGAAACAGATAAAGATTTCTAAAAAAACTTATTTGAAAAAAACCTAGACATTTTCCATACATATTTTATAAAATTTTCTTTATATCTATATCATGCTTGTGTTTGTTGTTGTTATTTTTATTATCATTATTATTGTTGCTGTTTTGAAAATTACATTCATGACATGACAGTTGTGGAAAAGTGTTGACAGTTTTCATATAAATGTGGTTGTCTAAAGAAAGCACACAAAAAAAAAGAAATGAAATACACATTTCATTTTCATTTCTATTTATACCGGGGAGACAAAAAACCCTGAATAGCAAGTGTAATAAAATTTTTATTTTTTTCCTTCATTTATGTACTTCAATGTGGAAAATGTTAATATAACGGAAGGAAGGAAATACGAATAGAAAGAAATGTGTACTATAACGCCAAGTTGAGGCAAATCAAATAAAAGAAATGTTTTTTCATTGTCAAATAATTTAAAATAAAAATCAAGCAAATAACTTAAATAAAATAAAGGTGGAAAGTTAAAATAGAAAGAAAAATCTGAATTGGAAAGAATTATTTTATATCAAATAGCTATGAAATTAAATTTTTTCTAAGAATGAACCTAATTTTCAATACGTTCATTTTTTTCATAACAGATAATATAAATATTATTGGAATTTAAAAGATTTTTTTTATTATTTTCCTTTTACAATTAATATTTTTAAAAATATAGATTTTCTAAACAATAAAATTCATTATCTTGTTAAAATACATAATACAAGTTTATAAGTTCGTATAGACAATATTCCACCCTTATGTCAACTCACCATATGTAGCAATAATTGTATTAATAATTACAATCAAACATCCATATGTACGTGTACCTACACAGCGCCATACTAGTAAAATTATAAATGAATTATAATGTAATGGTTTAATTATTTACAGAAACCCTTAACCATTATTTTTTTGGAAATAAATCAAAAATTTCCAACAATATGGAGTTTTGACAGTTACAAAACAAGGCCATATTTAACTAGGAACATTTGTTACGAAAAACTCAGGGATGTAGTTTACCAATTAAACTGGTTTGAATATATTTTTAAATAAATTTATAAAAATCTAATCTTTTACTTAAAATTTTAACTAGAAATTTAAACATTTACATATGCATACTCAGCTTAAGCAAAGAAACCACCTAAAAACCACATTATAGTTTTAAATAAAGCTTTTCATGTTTTAGGAAAAATCTCTAATGCAAAAAAGAACAACCAACCAACAACAAAAAACCTACTCATGTATGCAAATACGATTTTTTTATTTAATGAATAAAACCATGTTAAGAAAACCGCAATATAAATTTTCTTTAAATAAAAGAAAATAAGCATGCGGACAGACAGATATAGAAACAAACAAATAAAGATCTCCCTCTCACCATAAAAAATCTCTGAAAAACATCAATAAAACAAATACTCGTACGAAAAACAACAACAAACATAAAAAAATAAGAACGACATGTATTTCAAAAAATAACATTTATTATCCTTAAGCCTTTTAATACTCATGTATACATACATACATATGTACATGCATATGAATTCAAACTCTCATACACGTACTCATACAAATGCATGTACTTTTGGAGCAAATACATCCTTTACAGTACGAGAAAGAGTGATACGAGTAAAACCACTGTTTATAATAATAAAGATTTTCTTTTATTTTCTTTCTTTTTTCTCTTGCCTTTAAAATATAAATAAACATTTTCTTTTGTTTGCATTTTTTCGTGTTCAAAGTCGAAGAAAAGTGAGGAAGAACTTATAAAATGTAAAGTTTTCCTTTTATTTTGCTCTTCAGCTCGAGCTTAATTTGAATTTTCATTAACAAGACACAAACAATATAAAATAAACTTTTTGTTTCATTGCAATTGTTGTACATAGTTGTTGTAGCTGTTTTGGTTTAAGCAACAAGACGTTTATAAAGTCAATTTAGAGTTAACCTTTGAAAAGCGGCAGTGATAGAGTTTTGTACTGAAATAAAATATATATTTTAAAATGTTTATATCTTAAATATTTAACTCTCTAAAAAATAACTAAAATTTAAAATTGTTATAAAATATCACTCTTTTAAAGGGTTAACAGTAAAATTTTCTTGACAACAACGACAGCAACAAAACAGTGAAAACTTTATTTGTTTTTGTTTCGTTTCGTTGTGTTTTTGAAAAATTGCACATCCTTCTAGACATTTTGAGAAAATTTATTTTACTTGAGCTGCAGTGTGTAAGTAAACACACATACACACACCGACAGACACAACAACAATAACTCTTTCTCACTCTTTTCCTCAGCATATCCTTTATATTGTAAACATACTTATATAAACCCAGCAAACAATATAAAATTCATTTCGTCTTCAAATACTTAGAATTTTAAACAAAAAATCAACAAGTTTATGAATTGTCATACACAATATTGTATAAATTAATTTCAGGAGCTTTATTTCCCCGAATTCATTAGAAAATGTTTACTGGGTTTTATTTTATTTTTGTTTTCTTTGTTTAAACATAACAAATTTGTAATGTTTAGAGCCAAAAAGAAAAATTAAAAAGCAACAACAAGAAAACATTCAACTCTACTGAAAAAGCTTTAGATGCATATGCAGTTCTGGTTAAAAAGGATGAATTTGTTAAGGACTGTATGGTAGCTGGGTTTCTCTAAATATTAGTTTATTTAAAAAAGGGAGTTTTGCTCACATTCACAAATTCATAGTTAAAATCCTTGCAGTTCGTGGACGCTGTCCCGAACTAGGGAGCTTACCTATTATTTTTACATGTGCTTATCCTGCAAGGATCATACACAGGCTACTACCGCATATTATATCGACACTAAATGATGATTGACTTCCTTTCTACAATAAAATACCCAAAAATTGTTAACCAAATAGACATTAGGGAAAATACTTTCTTGTAGGAATTTTTGTCTCCTTTTTAAGGATGCTGAGTAGTTTAAGTATCTCATAGTGTATGTTGTTGTTACTTCGTATTTAGTAGTAAAATGCAGCAGAATGTCTATAAATATAAAATAAAGGTAGTTTGTCTTTTTTCCTATAACATCAAGAAATCTAAAGGACACATTCATACATCTTCAGGAACTTAAAAACGCATAAATATGAACAACTAGAAAATTTATAAAAACTGTTCAAATTTTAAGTTGAAAACTAATAACTTTTAATAAAATTTAAAAACAAACTAATTTTGCTGAAATATTTATGCGAGCAACACTTGTCAATGTTAGAATATTTTAGCAAAAAAAAATTATATACATTTTATTTAAAATTACAGAAAATATTATTAAAATAAATACATTGTTGCATTTAATTTTTGTTTGTGTGAATAATTTTTTATAAAATTAATTTGTAAATCTTAAAGAAAATCGTAAATTATTAATTTTATTTGTAATTCAAAATATTTTCAACAACATCAACAATAAGTATGCATAACAATTTTTAAATATTTATGTGTATTTGCAATAACAACAATATGTATGAATAAGCTTACCGTGGGATGTAGATTTTTTCATGCAAATTTTGTACATTTTGCGTTCATTTGAATTGTGATCTTTTCGATTTTTCTTTCATTTTCAATTTTTACTTTAAACATGAAAATACACATGATGTGTAATGAAGTAGAACTTATTTGCAATTTTTTCTCTGTGTATAAATTTTTCTCAAGAAATTCTGCTAAACTTGAAAATATCTTTAAAGTCGTTTGAATTATTTCCTTTCAATGACAATTCTGTTCTGTAGTTTGTCTTCCAAATCCTTTTTTTTTTCTCTTCAGTCTTTTTAAAACCTTGAATTTATACTTGGTCACATTTTTGTTTTATTAGCCACCAAATATCGTACTGAACCTGTTTAGTTTACGTTTTATTTTAAATTGATGAATATCTTTAAAGCAAAACAAATACAAAAATTACGTGAAAAAAAGATCACTGAGAACTGGTTTCTTCACTATACTATAAATTTTATATAAATATATTTTCCTTAAATATATGGGCTTTTTGCAATTTCCTTAACAATTTATAAAAAAATATACAGCAACAACAAAAGTTTAACTTTGGATGAGCTGTTGCTGTATGGCTGGATCTGTAAATCTAAAAAAAAAGAAGAAACCTAAAGAAGATCCTTTTTTCAAGATACGAACACACAATGAAATGAGTGTCTTTAGCCTTTAACAATACAACGAAATGGAATCATCCAGCCAGGCAGTCAACCGGCTTAAAGATTCATACATATTCGTGGATATTTTATTTGATTGTTTAAGATATTTTATAGAGTGTTTAAAAAAACATTGAAATCAAATTTATTTACTTAAGAGAAAAATTGTGCGAAAATAAAACTTAACACAAAAACGGACTTAAAAAAAATAACAAATGTGAGTAAATTTTTAAAAACAGTTAACAATATTAGGGATTTGCTTTAAAACACTTTATTTACAAAAATTTAATAAACTACTTAAAACATTGCTAGTAAAGTGTTTAATTTTAAGAACCCTGGGGGTGGACTTTAAAGTATCCATAACCAACACCAAAAATATCTTTATATATTTTTATTTTTTAGTAGTTTTTTATTGTTCAAGACAAGAAAAACCCAACTCCACATGCAATAACATGCTGGAGTTTGTTAAAAAAAATTGTTGCTTGTTTCGTTTAATTTTTTTTCGTTTTGGTTTATTATTTTTGTCTGTTAGTTGTTGTAATGTTTTCCCCCAAAGTTTTCACTATTTTTTGTTGGAGTTGGGTGCATGGTTTATGGCATTGCATGTTGTTGTTTAAGAATCCACTAAACAAAAAATTCAGACAAAAAACTGCCGCGCAAATATTTCTATTTAACCAGAGTTTATAAAACCTTAAGGCCAAATAATCGAACTAAAAACACAAATAAAAAAGACATAGCGCAATAGCTCCGATACAATTGTTTAGATTCAACGCTGCTATTGTTAACAGATACTAAAAAATGAGGCAGCCACAAAAAAAAACTGGTTATAAAAATATTTTTTTTACAATTAATTATAAAAATAAAATTACATATCCTGCAAACACAATTTAAACTTTTAACTTTTTTCTTTATTTTATTTAAAATTTTCATTTAGATGTTAAACATATGTACATATGTAGTAAGGATTAATTAAAAGTTTTTTAATATATAAGCTTTTCAATATCATCTTAATTTTTTTTATATATGTATCATGTAGATAATTAATTTAGAAAATTTTATATGATTTTACAAAGATTTATTTTTTATTGCATTAAATTGCTCACCTTTCGTTCTCATTAACCTTGTTAAATGTGGCATTTACTTCATTAATTTTACTTGGTTCCGGAAGCATTTTCTTATCTAGTCATATAGACTCCATTAGAGGCGGCTGCTGCAGAAGCGAATAGAAACTTTAAAAATTAAATACATCTTAAAACAGTGACCAACAAAAGTGGACAAAATCAAGATTCAATGTAAAAAAAAAACTTTAAACAATTCCTACAATTTGACTTGAAAATAATTTTTGGTTTTGTTGTAAATTGTTAAATAAATTTCTTTTTTTCAAATAGTTTTCTTAACCGAATAAAATAAGATAAACGAAACGGAACCACTTTTCTTGTTATATAAAAAGGATATTTTTTTTTGTAATTTGCAGCAGAAAAATCTGCAGTTTTAGTGGCCTTTAGAATAAGCAATATCAACAGCCAGTTGTTCGTACAACATTTTTTTGGAGGGTATAAACAAAAATAAAATTGAAAAAATAAATAAAATAAAGAAAATATTCACACAAAAATGTTTAACGAGCTCCACAAAGTACTTGCAAAGATATAAGACATAAAAACAGCAACACAATATCAACAACAACAAAATATCTGTATATGTCTGCAACAGCAAAACAAACAAAAAATAAAAAAGAAAAAGAACACAGGAACATAACATGCATTTCGTGCAACGTGCAACATGCTGTATAAAGTATATAACTTTAAAAGCAACAACAACAACACCAGTACTAGAAACAACTACAACAACACTTACTGTATAATATAGTTTGTGCTACGTTTACGTTGCAAATGACGCCGCCGCCGTTTGTTGCTAATGTCTCATTGTAGCATTGCAATCGAGTTAAATTTTCTGTTTTTTTCGTTTAATTTTTTCTTTTATTTTTTTGCGTAAACATTTGTGCTACCTCTCGAAAGCATGTAAGAGGAAAAAGAAGATGAATAAACGACCAGCAACAATAACAATCCAATGAAAAAAAAAAACACACAGAAACAGCAGCTCTTTTACTTTGCACATAATGTGGCGGCACAGTGTTGCGAAAATCGTAAATATTTAAGTAAAAAATCATAAGAAAAGACATTCCTTTTCACTCACAAATATTAGTTCCACATTTCTTTTCACTTAAACAAAAGTTGTAAAAAAAAAAACAAAAAATTCATTATATTTACGAAAAAGTTATTACTTTCGAAGACATTATTTCGTTAATACAACAATATTTATTTCAAATATTTTTCTCTAGATATAGTTTATGATTTTGATATCTTTGCTTTGGGAGTGATAAGAAGTAATTTTTTCAAATATATCTATCCTTCAATATTTTCGTACTAGTCATTACACTGTGTTAGCTGATATTCTTTATTTTTTATACAGAGTACTCTAAAGGTTCGTTAAGTTAACTTGCAACATTCTTTTTTTCTACTCCAACGTTGTTGCATCTTTTATTTAGAGTATTTTCTTTATTTTTTTTCTTGTTGTTGTTGTGTGTGATTGCTGCAACATACCAAATAAAGCAAATGCATTGGAAATTCTTCTTCTTTTATGGCATTTTCTCCATAGAAGAAGAAAAAAAACTTTAAACAGATTGTTGTTGAATAAAATGTTGTTGTTGCTATTGCTGCGTTGTTGTGGCAAGCAAATATGGAACTGTGTGTGTGTGTGAGTTTAAATACAAACGTACATAAAGCTTTTTAATGATTTAAAATTCCATTTTAAGAATTTTTATACTTAATGATGTGTTTTGTGCTACAAAATATAATTCAGGAAGAGATACAAAGAGCGGGGATGTCAAATTTTGTTAAGGGGATAAATTCTTTTTTTTCCTGTTGTCTTTAAACCATAATGGTTGAAGTCCCTAAAAGGGAACCTGCATACATACATATGGGTTTTGAAATTGTCAATTTTTTTCTGTTGTTTGTTTCTTAAATGGGGATTTTTTTGTATGATTGTTTGCCGGAATGATATGTGTGTGAATTTTTTTTGTTTTGGTTATTTCATCTTGACCAATTTAAACCAATTGACAGCCGCCAAATGAAATGTTTTAATGGTTTGTCGTCTTTTTTAGAATGGCGGCTCGTTTTTCTCTTTACAAAAACATTAAAAAATAAATAAAAACTGTTCGCATTGTTAAATGAAATTTGTCTTTTGCCGTTGGCTTTTTGTTAAATTGTTAATTTTTTTCCTTTTAGATTTTAAATATTTTAACATAAAAATGTTTTTAAATTCTTTGGGGAATTTTGACTGTATATATTTTCTTTTTTAAGCAAATGATATAGAAACAAAATATGTATGTATTTCTTTAAAGATCTATACGAAAAAGTTAAATCCTAAGGGAATTTAGAAAAATAAATTTGAAATAAAACAAAAATACACTTCTTTTAAATGTCACTAATTTTGTGACGACTGAAAAATATTTTTTTTTTTAATTTTAAGGTTTTCTAAATATTTGGGGTTTTATATTAAACCGTTAAAATCGTTTAGTTGTTACCGCATTGTTAGTGAAACTGATGAATTTGTTTGTAAACTAAAATCTTTGAATTTAGCCGCCTTGTTTTGTGGTTTGTATATTAAACCATAAAATTTGTAATTTAACTTAAAGAAATTTATATATTTTGTTCCTACTTGTGTTATAGGCCTTTTCTGGTCGGTAGCTGTTCAGCGTGAAATTGGCAAAAACCAAAATATTTTCACTTTAAGTCCAAACAAAAACATTATTTTCTTAAATTTTACAAACGTTTTAGTTTTAATATAATTTATGACTTTTAAGAAATGTCATAAATTATAATTAACTAAAAACACAAACAGTGAGTAGTAAGTAACCTGTCCAGTAGTGAATGTGCGCGCCTTTTAATTGTACCTTTTTGTGTCTCATGCAAATTTGTCACTGTTAGAATTATGTAATACTTTTGTGTATATTTTGCCAACTTTCTCCTAGTTTTGCATTGTTGCATAATCTTATGCAATTCGTTGCACCCAACTACTGTCTGTTTGTGTGTCATTAGAATAACCGTGTTACCTGTTCTAGGAAATTTTCAAATCTAAAACAATAAATTATGAAATTTCATATTTTTGGGTTTCTTTTGCAAAAACAGGCATATTTTTGCGGTTTTGTAGGGTCTAGAGTAGAATGAGGGACCTGCAGCTGTCGCAATTTTTTGTTTAACTAAAAAAACAGCTGGAAGTTTCGTATCTTTTAGTTAAAAAAAGAAAAATTCTTAGTAAAAACTTATGATTTATGAGTTATGAAACAAATTTCTTTCTTAAAAAAAGAAAGTTATTAGCAAATCCTGACTCTGCTGGCAAATATGTATTTTGTATTTATTTTAGTATATTTTTCCTAGGCTTTCAAACAACATGGTGATTTTTTAATTAACATTAAAATATTTAATAATAATTTTGCCAGACACTGGTTTGTTTGCAATGTTCCAAAAAAACTGAATTCAATTATCACTCCATTAAATGCCATAAAATATTTTATGCCACCTACCAAAATGGCTTTAATGTTGCTAGCTGTTTTGTTGTAGTTGTAATAAAAAGGCTTAATATTGTGAAAATTGCTACAGTTTTATAGAATCTGTGTTGCAAGTATTATTATGAAGTAGTATACGTGTGACTGTTGGTTAAATTTACCTGTGCAAAGTTTTGTTGTATGTATTTGTGTAATAAAAGTTCGGTACCGAACGTGTGCCATGGTCATAAATTTATTTCAATTGTTGTTGTTGTTTTTGTTGTGGACTAAACTATTTTATTGTTGGTATGTTTTATTTTGGTTTGTTGTTAGTGTCTATAATCTGCAAGATATTATGGCATTAATTAGCTTAAATATTATATGAAAATAAGTGTATAACTTTACAAGTAATAAACAAAATTTATGAATGATTTTTCAAAATAAGAGTATATATTTTATAAGTTCCAATCAGATTCTTGTAAATTTTACTCGCTCTCATATTATAAGTAATCAGAATATTGTTAAACATTCTTGAAATATTAATATAATGATTACTGTAACCATGTTTAAACATTAATATCTGTATCAAAAACTATTTTCTAAAAATTTTCTATAACATTGTCGTTGTATTTTGTGTCTAAAATATTGTAAATATATATAAATATATGGCTGTGTAATATTAAGCTTTTTTAAATTATTTATACACAATTATATAAATGTTGAAATTCTGAATTTCTATATTAACAAATATCTTTGAATACCACAATTAATAATACTTATTTTTTCTCTTTCTTTTCTAGGTAAGTAACGTACATAAATCAATAACAAAATCTTAAAAAAGATACCCCAGATCAAGTAAACTAAAGGCAAATTATGAAAAGTTTAACATATGATAAAAAATGGTTTGAAATAAATCACAAACAAGTAGTAAGTACTTAGAAATAGTTTCAACAGCAAAAAAAAAATTAACATAAAATATTCATGAGGTTGCTGATTTCAATAGCAACATTTGAAAATGACTATAAACCACCACCAGAAACCAAAGAGAATTTGCAAATTTAAATTTAAGACATTAATTATAATAAATTAGAGTTTATAAACGCCTTCATATAAATTTATTTTCTCACACACCAACATATACACTAAATAAACTTCAATCGAAAATAGTAAAAATAGAAAAATAACAATCAATAAATACAGCTTTAAAAATAATCAAAGAAAAAAACGTAAAATAATACACCCAGCTACCTTGTACACATCATTTGCAACCTCATTCCTTTTAAACACATCCTTGATCAGGTTCAATCAATGTAAATGTAATTTATTTGCTAATGTTATGTGGAAAACCCCCTCCTGTAACAACAAAATTTATACAACAAAGCAAAAAATATTTAAACAGTTTTTGCTACCAAATTCTACATATAAGCAGCGGCTGTTGGCTGCATATCATTGAGATAAAACATTTTAGCAAAAGTTCTTTTACATTTTTTTTGCTTAAAGGGAAACCCATCAATGTAACAAGACTAAAGAGGGATGCAAAAAACCAAAAAAGAAAAAAAAATTATATGTAAAATTATTCAATACCCATTTATAAGAGCAAAACGTAAAGATACAGTCTCAGGATTTTTTTCTGCTTAAATCAATACATTAACAATTCAAATTCTAGAGCCATCAGTCTAATCAATTATCTAACATCATTTGTTAAGGGAAAATAGCTTTAAATACGAAATACTGGTACAATTTGTTAAAGTTATTTTATTGAATTTTATGGTTTTCGGAATATAAAATCTGAAAATCTACTCCACTCATTTCACTACAGTCTCATATTTTTTTATCATGCTTTTTATTGCGTCTCATATAAATGATTAACTGTAAAAGGATCTATAAAATTTGAAATATGTAAGGCAATTTGCAAAATAATAAAACAGACAGAAACATTAATTATTGGGAATGTTCTTCTAAAGAGGACTTTGCCAAAAAAATGTTCTTTGAAACTAAAATATAAATTATCATAATTTCACTAAACTAGTTCTAAATAAAGTCAAATATGTCGACGACAGAAACTAAGTTGATACACAGTTGGAAAAAGAAATTTGCACGTCTGGTACCAAATTGACACCCAACTGTTTATAATTTTTCAATAACATCCGTTGACAAACATTGCAACAATTCGTTGTCGAAATCTAAATTTTATACAGATCCGTTGTCTAAATGTTAACAAACGTGGTAAGCTCACTATTGACAAACAATCCGTTGCCAATAGTGAGCTTACCACGTTTGTTAACATTTAGACAACGGATGTGTATAAAATTGAGATTTCGACAACGAATTGTTGCAATGTTGACAACGTTGCGTTGTCAACATTACATAGTCTTGTCGTACGTATGCATATACTTTGACAACTTTGACAACCAGGCGTGTTTAATTATTTTGCCGTCGGTGTATACATTTTGATGGCCTTTTTAAAATATTGAAAAACATCAGTTTTTTATGAAATTTTAAGGATCATCATTAAAAAAATCGCAATTGAAATAATCTGCATATATGCAATAATAAACTGTCAACTATTTTTTTGGACACTGAATTTCATTAGAGAAATATTGTAATTGAAACATATTTGCAAGATTATTAGAAAATATTATTGGCTTTGTATACACAACTCCTTCCGATCTTCATAAAAAAATTGATTTTAATTTACTTAATTTTAATTTATTTTTTAAAGATATTATTTTTCCTTATTAAATTTCTTAAAGCTACAAAAAACTTACTTTAATAATAAAACTAAATATGTATAATAATATGGAAAAACTTCTTGAGGCAAAACTATGTACAAAATGAAGTGTCTTGTCATAAATTGTCTCTTTGGGTTTTGGGTTGAAAGAACGAAAAAATATATATAATAAAATAACGACATCATATGAAATTACACAAAGATATTTGCTCAAGGCTTTTTCCTCTACATACTTCACACTAAATGAAGCTTTAGAAAAGGCGTTTTAAAGCAACATGTTTTATGTGACAAAACAAAAAACAAGCTGTAGTTTCATAATATGTATTTTTGGTCTGTTTCAGAATTTCAGTCTTATCAGCTGTCAAGTTAGCTATTAAGTTTTTACCAGATTCATTCAATATTTTCATTCATTTCTGACAGTGTCAGACCGTATCCATCCTTTAAGCAATTTTTGATGCTTTTTATACACAAAGATATTAAACTGATAAGTTAACATCATCAGTTAAAATCTTTTAAGTTTTGTTGTCTTTTTGATAAGAACACAACAACATTGCCATCAAACACCATAAAAAAGTATATGCTTTAAGGCCTTTTTAGATACATTTTTTCTGTACTTTTTAAACGACTTTGTATGAATATAATTGTAATACATAAAACACGTTTAAATATTTATGAATGTAGTAAGTTGCCTCATATGAGATACATTACTGTTTTGTTGCTGCTGTTCTTCATTTTTTTTTTCAAATAACTCTTGTTTCTTGAAATATAAAGCAACGGCTGTGTTAATTGCTTTTACAGCAATTATAAAATTCAGACCAAAAAAAAAAAGCATAAAAAATTTAACTGACTCCAATGTATGGTTGTATTTTGAAACACCACCATTATAATTAAAATATGTAAAATAATGTTTTAGTATCTGTATTCATAACAAAAAAAAAAAAAAAACACTGTAACAAGAATTAAGGCGTTAACGAAAATTTGTTTTTTTTAAATTTTTATTAAAAAAGGAACATCTACATCATTGGCATCATTATTAAACGATTAAAATTTGGTGGAATTGGTTGGTCATTTCTCTTACTGACTGTGGCCATCATACATCAAGGGTTAAACACACGGCTGTTCAGTTTGTTGCAGGCTTAAAAAAAGATACGTGTATATTTTTTAAGCTAATTTATTTTTTAGGTGGTATGTCTGAATGTGTTATGATTTTCATGCTTTTTTATTAATTGCTTAATTAGTTACACTGATGTATAAGGATTTTTTGGGTTTCCGTTTTTTTAGGTTTAAAAAAAAATAACAAATGGAGTTTATAAAAAAGATAATTTACAAATGAAAACCATTTAATGTTTTAAACCTAAAAGTGACTCCATATTGAACCCTTTGAGAAAAGATATATGAAATTATACATAATTTACCGGGAGCTATTTTTACATTAAACATTTGGTTTATTAGTTAATCTGTATTATAAAGTTATGTATATTCATTCTGAAAAATTCTAAATTATTACCACAAAAAAACATTGAGTAATTACAACAATTGTAAACAAAAATCTACTTTGATAAATTACTACTTTGTCCAAATTTAATTACAGCCCCAAACCCTGTTTGGCCAACAAAAACTGAAAAAGCCTAAATAATATATTTTTAACAACAATTTGTTGGAATTCAAATGAAAACTTTCTGAACAAAAACATTCCAAAAACAAACGAAAAAAAGAGAAAAACTACAAATGAACAAAGAAAAAAATAGTTTAGCACTAATTAAGGTTCACATACTTTTGGGGATGGCGAAAATATTTGTTGTGTCCTTTTTTCAACTTTCGAGCAAAGCTAAAATTGGAAATTTAAAACATAAATACCAAAAACTTTATGATGGTGTTATTGTAAAATACCTTGAATAGTTGAAATATTTATTTTAACAAAATCAGCATTATGAGAAAATATTTATGAAAAATTGTTAAAACTTAAATGTGATTGAATTTCATTTTTAGTTTTGTTGAAAAACAAATTTTGTAGAAAATTTAATATTCTAAGGCCATTTAAGTTATAAAATTAATTACATTTCTTTTATATTCTTTTTTCTTTCGAAAAATAGCAATAAATTTAATTATATTTTATTATTATTTTCTTCGCACTGGTATAGTAGTAGTCTCTGTGTGGCACGTGATGATGGGTCGGCTTTAGCTTTGTGTAATACTTGACACTATTTTAACATAAATATTAACACACGCCCCTCTGATTGTCAGCCTTGTTTTGCAATTAATTTTGTGGCAGAGTAGTGGAAAATCATAGAAATGACAGTTTTCACAGTTTATAGCCACACACATACATACATGTGTATGTACATATGTATGTTTGATTATAAATGAATGTGGTTTTATACAAAATATGCTCCTTTAATTCGGGGAATCATACAATACAAGTATGTATAATGATCCAAACTTAAATGTGGGTGATGTACCAAAAATGTATAGAATAGTATTCCCACATTAATGTGTTTGTATTTTTGTTTGTGTTCAATTGTATGCTAAACTTTTGCAATTAGTTTTTACTCTTTCTTCTTGTATCTTCGTTCTGCGTCTGTCTTTTTCCAGCAGGTTGGTAAGGAGTAATTGTATTCTTTTTACACTGTAGTTTTTCCCCCAATGTTTTTGGGTCTTGTCGAACTGCAGGGTTTTTCACTATATCTCTATCTCTCTGATGATAATTGTATAATACGACAAAAGTTAATTTATTTAGTGCCAGTTGACAGTTAGTTATTTGTTGCAGCAATTGTTTTATTGTTTGTTTCGTAATGTTCATATGTTTGTGTGTTTGTATGAATGTTTAAGTGCGTGTTGTACGTTTGAGTTTCAATTAGTCTACAAAATATAAATTCCTGACAGTTTATTTAAAACACAAGTGTAAATTAATAAACATTATTATTTGGTTGACTTAATCCTTTAAGAGATGCAAGCGGTCAAGTGAGAAATAGAAATTATTAATTAAAATGATATATGAAATATGATTACAATATCTAAGAGAAACTCTGCCACTGAAATATAAGTACCATGTTATTCTCACACACTATTTGATTTAAAATTTAACATAATATGATTACAACAACTATAAATTTAAAAAAATCAAAAAAAATTATAACCATGTCAAACCATATTTTCTTTCTGTGTCCGATTCCTCAATGGTTTAATTAAATTTATTTCCATAAAATTAAATTTGCAAAATTTTATTTTCAATCAGAAAAAATACTTAAAAATAATTCGGTTTTTATTAAATATTTTAATGGCTTTTTAAATATTTATATAATTGTAGCGCATAATTAACAGCGTCACCAACAACAACAAAATCACACCAAAATCGTTTATACTAAATAAAATTTTATAAATATAAATTGTTCTTATAAAATTTGTTTTTCTTTTACCTTCATACAAAAACAACAACAAAAAACTTCTCATTCATGTATTTTCCTTTTTCTGCTGTTGCCATGTTTTGTAGTAAAAAGAGTAAAATTGTCGTTATCTTTTTTGCCACAGGCAGCTGCAAATGCCACGCAAATTAAACATCCTTCTTTTTTTCCATTCCTTTCTTTCTTTGTGTGTGAGTGTTTTGGCCTTAAAAAACGTGTGTTAGTATGAGAGATTTTTTATTTATTTTTTGGCTTTAAGCTTTACATACTACCTTTTTTTCGGCTGCTGTTCCACCGTATGAGACTTTTTGTACACTTTTTCCCCGTAGTAGTGACAATTTATTTATTTGTACGGTGTTTGGGTTGACTTTTTAGGTTTTTTTTTGCATCTTTGTTTTTGCTTGATGGCTGGCAGCCAGTCAGCCAAACCAAACATTTATTTAGCCAGCCAAGCAAACCAGAGTTTAGTTATTAAACACCCACTTATTACCTTTTTATTTGCATTTGAACGACCACTCTATAATTTCTGTTAAAAATGGTCCTTGTTTGCAAACAAGAACCCAAAAAGAAGTGAAGAAGTAGAGAAGAGTTTTGTAGTCATGTTTCAAAATAAATGCTGTTATAATTTAGTTGAAACAACAACCTCAGGTTATTGGGTTCAGAATTATGGGCTTGGAGAGATGATAAAACACAACAAAAATAAACATTAACACTGAAAAAGAGTTGGTGCCAAGAAAGAATTTAAGTTTATTTTTATACATTCACTTCGCAGTCCACTTTTTTCCACTTGATTTTTTTAATGATTTAATCCTTAATATCCTTGACAAACAAGTAAATACTTCCGCACTAGTAATTTTCCACCTCGTAAATCAATGTGTTTATACAACAAAAATCACATAAAAATTATGGTGCACAACCAGCGCTTAATCAAACGTACCACCATGTAAAACACCCCCTCGTCAGGAATCCTGTATGCAGACAGAAATAAGGATATAAATTTGTGCAGCAGGAAAAAAAAACGCAACTGAAATATGGCAATAAAATCCTACAGACAGAAACGAAATTACGTGACCAATGTGTTTTATTACAATTTTATTGCAAGAAGTCACTTTTTTAAATACATATGTATGTATATATAAGACTATGCATATGTATTTATGTATTAAAAAGTATATAAAAAGGATGTCATAACACATAAATATATAAATATGAATTATATATGTATATGAAACTTATACAAGCTTAATATAAAGAAACCCTGCAGTTCATACTGGCCTGAACTAGTTAAACTAGTCTACAATTGACTATGTAAAATATTACTCACGGACTCCAATGTAACGATTCTGTGACCTACAGACTGATGGAACACCACACCATTAACTAACCTAATGAAACACTCACTCACATATTTAGATATTTTGGAAATATGTATACTATTTAAAAGAGATACATTGACACCGTATACAACTGTTGGGGAAATAAAGTAAAAAAATTATTTATGTAGCTTAACTTGAAGATGAACAACACATGAGCATGAATATCGAGCCATTGAGCAAAAGAGTGTATATGAAGTATAAATGTTGCAAGAGCATGTGCTTACTCTAGGAATATACAGAACCGTGAAAATAATAATAATTTTCATGAAAAATGTCACATATTTATACTCGTATATTTAACAAAGGAAAAAAAGACAATTTCTTTCTTTTTTGTTCTTTCTTGGTACAAAATATGTATGTATGTGTGTAGGTATAATATACATATTTAACATCAGCGTAAATAATTTAATTTATTGTTTGATTTTTTATTTATTTTGTGGGAAATCTGCATAGATTTTCTTCTTTTGTTGGTTTAAGATTGTGGTGAATGGTTACATGTTGTTTATTTCTTTATATGCTTTATGGAGAAAATAATGAAAGTTCAACAAACACCTTAAGTTAAAAATAAATTAATTTTAAAATGTGATATTATATTTAAAAAAAAAATCATATTAAAAAATTAGTGTCTTCTGAAGGCCGATGTCTCCAAAGAATCATTTCTTTATTTCTTCCCTCATTTCTAAATCTTTAAAATGTATAAAAAAATTATATTGATTACATTTTTATTCTTCATATACGAGTTAAATTCATTTGTAGTCGAGTGGTGCTTAGTTGTGGTTATAAACATCAAAAAATAATAAGTTCAAAAATTGTAATTTTTCCCGTACATTCTTTAAACATTTTATAAAATTATAGCAATTTATTATATTACAATAGCTTTAGCAACAATAACAACAACCACAACAACAAAAGCCTTAAACGTTTGATTATAATAGTACATATAACCCTAAAGGGTATTTACAATTACTTGTATTATTTGTTGGCTTTAAGAAACCATCCTGGACAGACAGATACAGCGGCCAGGTTGGTCAAACAGACGAGTGCAAGAAACCTGGTCAATAAACGTCGTCTTCAGTACTTTTTTCTTTATAAATGTTAAAAGATGTAAACGTTTTATTTATTTTTTTGTTCTGACTTAAAAGCTCTTATTGGCCATATAAATATTTTAAACTTTTATATAAGGTCACTGCTTTTAACAACAATGTTATTTTTGTTTTTGTTCTCATGTTCAGGTTGTGGCAGAAATTTTATTTTGATTAATGGTTGTTTTCTATAACAATTCTTTTCATTTTTTTTAGCCTTAAATAATAAGTTATTTTTTCCTAAATTATATGTTGTAATAAAATTGAAAATTATATGAAAAAAGTAGAGAAAGGGATATGGTTGTAAAATATATAAATATTTAATAAAACAGTTTTATTAAATAAGAAATTTTTAGAAAATTATTTATTTCTAATCAACATACATGCATACATACATACAATTTGTTTAGTAAGAGAAAGTAAGAATAACTTCTAATAAAAATTAGTATTGATTTGTTTTTGTAGTCAGCCATTAAAAATTGTAAACTATGATTTTTATTTCGGAAGCCATTAAAATTACAACTACCACTACATTAAGAACAACCACCAACCATCACACCAACAGTACATTTCTCTACATCCTCTCTCCCTCTATTTTATCAAACAAACTCTCGCACACAAAATATATCTTTAATGCCTGCTGCTGCAAACGTTTTACGTATGGATGGATGTGTGAGTGTTTCTTCGGTTTGGTTTCCATTAAGATAAGAAGACATTATGGCAGCCACTACTTTAAAATGTTTGTTTGGTTTTCTTTTTTTTTGTTTTGTTCGTCCACACTAAAAAGAACGTAGTGTTTCTTGAGAGTAAAACGAAATACATATTGGACCGGTTATTTTGAAATTTATTTGAAAACGCATGCGCGCCAGTGTAACAATCCTATGTTCGTTTTTTAGATCTTTATTTCAATATATATTTTTTTTTCATTATAGATCATTTTATTAAGTGTTTAAAAAAAAACTTAATTTATCATGCGATCGTATTGAGTTATTATGAAATAAAAAATTGTGGTTGTTTTTTTGTATTTTGAGGGAGGAGTATTATTTAAAAAGTGTTGAATAAAATGCTTCTTATGAATAAATTAACTTGTGAATTTGTTTATGCTTTTATTAAAGATAATTTTATCTGTTTTATAATTATGTGTGTATATAACTCAATTTAATTATTCCTTTTTAAACATTTCAATTAAATTTTAAATATTCTTGATGATAAATTATGCCAAAAATCAAATTAAATGTTATGGAATATAAAAATTATTTAAAATAATAAGAAGTGTAAGTTCCATTAATTTTATCATACTGAGCGTGTAAATAAAATTTATTCTACAAATTTATAAGTTAAACAGTTTCTTCTTAAAATACGCAGAATGTTTATTTAAACGTTAGTAAATTTAAATAAATTAAAATTTTAACGCAATATTAATTTAAACATTTTTTACATCATTCCTATTGTTGTTTGCTAAAAGACCATAAATTATTAATATTTTTACATAGTTTCAGTTAAAAATTAAAACATTTCCTTAACAAGCACTTCTAATTTAAATAAAATTTAAGTTATTTATCTAATTGACTTAATATTATGCAAAATGTGTTATTTAACATTCATAAAAATTTAAATTTCAAACATTTTCTTTTTAACTTATTATTTAACCATCCATCCTTATCGTAGTTAAAATTCTACTGTTTAATTTTAATACTTTAATTTGAAATTATAAAAAATTAAATTTAAATAAATAAAAAAACAAGCATATCCCCCCAAACATATTTATGTATTTAAATGTCATGCCTATAATTGCCCTTAAAACTTTGAATAAATTTTGTGTGATTTTGGTCGTTTATGCTAAAAATTGCTATTGTTGTTATTGTTGCTGTTGTACAAACATTTAAAGGGTATGTAAACTACATACTCCAGACTTGAAAGCAGCAACAACAACAACCATAATTACACTGTCATCCAGCAACAAGAACAGCAGCAGCAATAAAAAAACTAAAACATTGAACACTTGTATATAAACGATGATACTTGTAAAAGGTTTTATACTTAAAACTACATATTTTTACATACATACATATGTATGTACATATGTATGTGTAAAAACTTACATGAGTTAAAAAATCGACAACAAAAACAACATTAACTATTAGGGCAACAAATACTTGTTGTATTGTTGTTGAGATTATTCGCATGTTGCATGCAATTTAACATATGCTTCAAAAAATTCACGTGTTTTGATATTTTTGTTATTGTTACTTCTACTCTTATTTCTCTGGTTTGTTGCTGTTGTTATATTTTCATAAATATTGTTGTTGCTGTGAAATGAAAAGAGGCCTTGCTGTACAATTTTCAGTTGTTGTTGGTGTCGTAGTTGTTGTTTGTCGTTGAAGCCAGTTTGTTATAAATTACTTTTGATTCGCCAGTTTGTCGGTATTATTAAGGGAGCCCTTCCGCTCTTTTAGCACCATGCTTATTATATTGTATGTGTTAAAGATTTTGTTGTTGTTTTTTATAAACATTAATACATGTATAATTTTACAAAAAAAAATTGCCCACATATAGTTAATAATGCGGGAAATTAAAAGAATAAAATCATTTTGTAGAAAAAAGTCTTTACGAAACTTAAAAGAAGTGATATAAATAAGTAAACGGTTACATTCTTAGGGCCTAATTAATAAAAAAATTATTAAATTGATAAATGATAATTTACCATATGATTACTGTAATATTACCTCTGGTTGTGACAACCATATTATGTTAGATTCATCATTCAAATAGCTGAATCTTTGTCACAATAATTTTTATCGTTGGTCAACATTATTTGAGATACTGTTGTAAAATAACTTATTAACAATATGTTCAATTTAGTCTTCAGTTAATGTTTATCTACATTTACAGATCTGTATTAAATACATTTTTACACTATGATTTGAAATTGTGAGAGTAATGCGAATGCGCGCACACTTAAATTGTGGGTTATTAAGTAAATTGATTTTAAGTACGTTTTAAACTTATTTTCCTCAGTTGCCTTCTTTTGTTGCACACAGACAAAATCTTAACACGAAAGGTAAACATTTACAAAAAAAAGTAAAAAAACAACACAACACTTATCTTACCTCACCTTACAACACATTACTTAAAAAGTTACAGATCGGTAAAAGGTAGTAAGACAAACAACCGAATGCAACAACAACAGCAAAAGACCCCAGTAATTGCCTGTTGGAAAATGGTTGATGTATGAAGTACCCACCAGAGTAGGTAGAAGAGAGTGATATGGCTGGTTTTGGTATATGTTCGTCTGGATGAATGTATTTTATAATAATTCGTTTTAGGTTAAATGTTATTTGCAATTTTCATGTTTTTATTACAATTACATATTTGTTTTAAACGAAATTGAAAATGAAAATAAAGTTGAAAGTTAATTGCCCTATAAGTTAGTTGCTCAAACTATTAATGCCAGTATTAACATAACATTGTATTAAGACTTTTAGTCAAATTAAAAATTAAAGAAATTAAATATTTTATTAAACTTCATTTTCAAGAGTATGATGGCGTGTTGAAATCATAATTCTTTCCAAATAAGAATAGTTTTCAGTAAATAGATTTCTTGTAATTATATTTTTTGTTAATACATAATTATAATAATCCCCACAAATTTAGGAGGTATAAAAATTTACAACCATTTTACATGCCATTTTAATAAGAAAATTTAACTAGAAACCTAAAATTTCTTTGGCTTTCATTCATTAAAATTATAAACATTAAACGAGAAAATATCTTCAATATTTTGCTTTTAGGCTGCCTGAGAGAGAGAGAGAAACGATACCACCCAAGTGGTAGCTGACAAAGCATTTTATAAAGTAGCTTGATTATGGCCATGATCAGCACTTTTATTATTATAATGAGTCTATAAAAACAACGCTTAATTATATGTCTTTTTTAATGATCGTTTTAACGAACGATCATACTTAAGTGTTTGTGTATAAAATTGCATTTGCTTGTATAAAGATTCATATTTTAAGAGGATCGTTATTACTGACGATTGTTAGATTTATATGAGTATGAGGTTTTGATTTTTTCTGTCTTTTGTATGTATGTACGTACTTAGTTGTTTATATTTAAACAAAAACCAGTATTTAAGTTATTTTTTAATTTGAAATTGTTTTTAATTTGCTTGTTTAAAAAAGTGTAAATTTAATTGTTTTTAATTATTTGCAAATAAAATAAAAATTTTAATTTATTACTGATTGGAAAAGATTAGTATTTAGGGCTTTTAAGCAGGTTTTAAAAATTGAAGCTGTTGCATATTTTTTTTTTAATTTTCAAGATGGAGTTTTTTATAAACATTTTTTACTTTGAAAAGTCTTAATTGTTTTCTATTTTAAACCAATTTAAAAACCATTAAACTTTTACCGCCTCTCTTTTATTTTGCATCATAAATAAATCTCAATTAGTTGTTTAATAAACCAAATACTTTACTAATTTTAAAACATGTACAAACTCAGTTAATTTAATAACGTAATAACACAAAATTTCCTTTTTTATATAATAAACAAAATAATTTAAATTTTTTTACTATAAAATATACAGACGTTTATAGCAAATAAAATTTTATTGGCAAACATATTACCCATATCTCTAGTTTTATAGATGTGACGATCTTGCCTTAAATAAGTGATTCCTTGTACAAACTATGCTCGTTTAAACATACTCTGTCATATTTTATGAATGTAACGAGTGAACAAAATTTATTTAACGATATTTAACGTTCACATCTTAACACATACTAAAAATATGATTTAAGTTAACAACTTCAATTGTAAACCACCATAAAAGAAACACTCAACAGCACAAACAAAATAGTTAATGTTTATAATAAAATATAATCATGAGAGGATGCAAAGAAACGGTTTGGTTTGTGCCACAGAAAGTTGAAACAAATCCATACTCTTGTTTTAAGTGTGTATGATATAAAACGAAAAAGAATTTCTAGTTATTTTGAGTTTCCTGAAATTGTATTGAAGAAGTCAAAGCAAAACATATTTAATCGTAGAACGAAACCGATTAGTTCTATCTGAATAAAACAGATTGTGAAGCTACTTTCCCAAATAAATTTCAGAAAAGCAAATACGTATCAGAATTAAGCCGTTTTTGTGTTTTATTTAAACAATATTAATGTACATTCAGTATCTGACAAGTTATCGGAAGTTTGTATTAGTTAAAAATATTCTATTAAAAATAAATAAATTAATTGATTTTTTGTTATTTCATATTTTACCATAATATTTTGCAATAATATTTTTATATAAAATATAATTTTATTTATATTTTTTTTTTTTTTCAAAATTTAACAATATAAACAAAACACAAATTTCCTTAATAGCATTTTACTACAAAAACTCAATAATCTGTCTATTGTTTTATGAGTTTATCCCTTTTTAAATAAAAATTACTCTATTGTTTAGTTGATTATTTAGTGTTAGAATTACTATTTCATATTTATATGTTTTAAAAAATAAAAATATTTATAGTCATATAAGCCTACGGTAAATTTGGCCAAAAAAATCCGTATTGTATGTATTGTTTACACCACAACTAGTAAAACAAACTATAATTTACATCACACGTTTATACAAAAATGTATGTAAATTTAACACAACAGAATCGGCTGCTTTTTGTCTAAAAAGGGGGGTAAAATCATATTCTTTGACATTTTATTATTTAAGAGATTTTATTTTCGTATTCCAAAACTTTTGCATTTATGATAGAAAGTTTCCTGTTTTAGAACCTTTTCCCGAAACCGCTCTGATCTGATAAAATTTATTAAATATAACAACAACATCATTGGGAGACAAATATTATACGGTACTATTTTATTCGATTTTTTTTCGTTTGTTGCAGAAAGGGGAGAAAATTTGTGTTCATAGAGATAAAAGTGCCAGAGCAACTTGTCATAATAAATTTTCCCAACGATGGTCAGCATTTATAAGCTTTTTTTTGGCCATTGATGTTGTTGTTGCTGGAGTAGTTGTTGTTTGTTTCATAAATAAAACTCATTCATTCACAATAAACAAAAACAACAAACAATATGAGCATTTTTTATACGATTCATCCATTCATTGTTTTAATATATAAAAATAAATAGTGAAATTTATGCAAATTTATAGCGGAGATTTACCACAACAACAACTACAATTGTTAAACCAACAAAAAATATACATACAATATATTTTCGCATGAAAAATTGCCCAAAGTTTTTTTGTTTTTTTTTACCAACAAAAAAAACTGAAGTTTATAAGATTAAAATCTAAAATGAAATATTAATAATATTGCAAAAAAGCTATGTATTTAAATATATATACATATGTACATATATGCAAAAAATAAATTTAACTTATTAAAAATTTAAACATTTTTGTAAATTTTGCAAAAAATATTGACTTACTAAACTCTATAAATTTATTAAGCATTGACGCTCTTTACTTTTACTCATTTACGTATGTATGTGTATTAACACATAGTTATACATAATTTACCATAGGCTTAAACTTTCAATAAATCGGTAAAAAATTAATACCTTCTCTAAGCTTAGAAAGTCCTTTATTACTAGAATTTTGTTTGATATTTTACAAAAGTCCCAAAAAAAGAATAACAAAAACTCACAAAAGTCAATATCAGCATGATATTGCTACAGAAAAAAATCTATGGCATATAAACATTGCAGCAGCACATCTATAGATGCCTAACAAACAACAACAACAACATGAACAGAAAAAAACAAAAACACAACAAATATATTGAGGGTATTAAACATTAAATCATATCTTTGCAACAAGCCTAGACAAAATATGAACATAACTACAAATATTAGAAAATTAACCCATTGTGGTATGTCTACCATCTACTGTAGTTCATTCTTTAAATGTTTATTGTAATCGGTTGTGGTGTAAGCGCTCCTTTACCAGAGTCTCTGGTGTTAATCGAATCTCTTGTTTTCAAATCATGTTATATTAATTTATTTAATCAAATCAATAATGCAATTAGAATTATGTAACATGAACGTTTGGCGCAATATTTTTTATTTTCTACCATTTTTTATGGGTTAGTTGCGGAAAATACTCGAAGCTTTTATGTTAAACATTTTTAAATGAAGCACTTTTTACTTCATTATAATACAATTCCATACAAATACACAAAATTCAAGCCTCCAAGGCAAAAATAGTCTAAAATACAACAACAACACTAACAAAACCAAAACAATCTACAACTACAATATATAAAGCAAATACTAAACAATTTCATGTAGGAAAAAGCAAAAACAACAACAACAAGAACTACAACAAAAATTATTGTTGTATAAACATTCATGTACATTCGATGGTTTGGACTCACTCATACTTTATACTTAATAGCAACAGCAACAACAACAATAAGATAGTAGTCGGCAAACTCCAATGAATAAATGTTGCTGTAGTTATTACCAACCATTGCTAAGGCTGCTGTTGCTATTGCTGCTGCTACTTCTACTGATACCGATGCTGGAGTACACATTGTTAATCTTTGTAAAATCCAAGTGCTGCATGCGGTATTATGCGAAAATTTATCTGATTTAACACCTAATATACAATAACTTAATATGCAATATTTTCTTTCTCTCTCTGTTGCACTTCCACAAATAACAGCAATACGTACAGAAAAAAAAAACAAAATGTTCAAAAATGAACAAACTAAAAAGTCATATACTACATTCATACATCCTACTATTGTATGTCTGTTAGCAGTAACTAAGAGGAGAGTACTACTCAAATATACAACCATGAATAGAAATTTTACATTACAGAAAATGTTTAATACCCCCCGGCCTTCTCTTTTTTTTTGAGAATAAATCCACTATAGACTTGCAACAAGAAGAATACACATGAAGTGTGTAGTGTAGAAGGTACAAACAATGTAGATGATATAAGTTTTAAATAGCAAGTGTGTGATAAATGCGTTTTAAAGCAAAATATGCAAGTCGAGTGTTTGCACGAAGTATAAATTACAAAAATTCTAATACTGCCAAAATATTAACCGACCACTCCTCCCCCTGCTGTCTGCCTACTGCTTGTGTGCTAAATTTTATGGCGGTAAAATTTTACACTCTCCCTCATTTCTACTTACATACATTCATAAGCTTTTAATTCAGTGGTCGGTACAAAGAGAACAGAACTTAAAAAAGCATTAGTTTAAATCAAGGTGAAATTTCAAAACAATGATTTTTAGGAAAGTGATTGCTCTCGGCCTCTTGCGTCCATAGAAGCCGACCATTGTTTTATGGTCAATATATGTATAGAGGTCCATAAGAGTAAAATATGTGCGTGTGTATGCAAACAGTTTTATTCATACGTTTTCCTTACCCAAAAAACTAAATAAAAATTCTATTACTTTTTCTATGCTTCTTATAGAGGTGGTTATTTTTTTTGGCACCTTTTTACAATAAAAAGTACCAACTCAAAGCAAATCAATGAAGTTGAAACTTGCTTGAGAATTCATTAATTATTAGTTAATGATTTCTTAAATTTTCCATCCATTAAACAACATATTATTATCAAATAGTTATAACATTAAAACCATAGTACTTGTTTTTAGTACATTTTGACAAACCATAGTTTTCCAACACCAGCATCTACCAATGGAATAGTGTTATGTTAGATCTTGTTCGGGTACTAGAGGAAAATCTCTGGTATGTAATACCCTTACATACACGGTCAAATACTTTTTTTGCACTTGTGTGTGTATATAAAAAGGAATGTCCCTGCAGTTTTATAGGCAGTCAATGCCTAACTAGTTGGCTGACATAAATTAATAACTATTTTTGAATTTATGAATCGCAACTTTTATGTACTCAAGTAATTACGGGGGAAACCAATTATTATCCTTTATAATTAAGAATTTAGTTACATTAAACCTTTTTTCTCCACTACTTTAGTTTACCCAATCGTTGTTAGTTAACATAGTTAGTTAATTCTGTAGCCAGGACTGTTCCAAAATGGTTGGTTTAATTTGGTATGGAGACCATAAACTGCAGGGTAATAGTAGAGTATGTGTGAGACGAACACTGTGAGTGCACATACTTGGAGTAGTATGTTGACTGAAAAATGTACAAACTCATGTATTGAAAGGATGTTAGAGTTAGAATGCGGCTTTTATAAAATGTGAATATGAACTGCATAAATCTTTCTAAAGGCGGCTGCATCTATAGTTCACATTTTTAGCTTTTTACCAAATGACTTTACGGCTTCAGTTTAAAGCTTTAGGATATTAAAACATATTATGTATTGTACATATTTACATGTAAGGAGGAAGTCATACTTACATACATTATATACATTTAGAGGAAATATACAAAAATAAAGTACTTGTTTGAGATATGCAACAATTTAGTTGTATATACAGCTAGAAATTATGATCAAAATTAAATAAAAAAGCCACAAAAAATATTTGAAATTTATCTAAAGGAACTTAGCAATTGCTTTAAATGTAACAGGAAATAATAGATGATCTCAAATATTGTTTATAATATATAATAATTTTCTCGGGCTTTAAAGGCTTTTTTCATAATGTGTCATCATATTCTTAACCATGAGTCATAGCCGACATAAATTTTATTTCTTTAAATTATTATATGGAGACAAATTTTTCTTGTTTTTTTATAGAGGAGAAAACAAATGCAAAGTATAAAATACAAATTATTTATGGTTATAAATTTTTCAACACTTAAACCAATTTTATTATATTTTTTTGTGTTGTAGAATTTTTTTAACACCATATGTTGCAAACGCAAAAATAAATTTTCTGTTAAAAAATAAGACTTTTTTGTAGCATCATCTCCGTTTTAGTTCAGTATTATATTGTTGTTGTTGTTTTCATTTTCGAGCTGGCTTAAAATTGTCTTTTTGTTTGATTTAAATGTTTAAAAAACGCTTTAAAACCTAGAACATTATTCTTATCGTTCTGTTCGGCTGTTCTTGTTCAGTAGTCGTTATATATTTGTATGTACATATGTATTTTACAAATTTATTGAATTTAATTTCTTTATAATTTAAAAGCCCAACAACTGCTGTTGTTACGACTGCTATGATATTGTTGCTTCTACTGCTGTTGTTGCTTGCTACTGCTGTCAAAATACATAAATTAGCAAACAAAATATAGAAAATTTACGAAATTTTGTTTTTGTTCTTATTGTTGCTGTTGCCGTTGTTTTGACAACAGCTGTTGCTCTTTTAACTGTCTAACGGGTTAACAACAAAGACAAAAACAACGGCGGCAAGAAATACAACCAACAAAAACAAAGCTAAAGTAATAACCAACCAAAATTGTTTTTCAATTTTGTATATTTTACACCATTTCCCATAATTTATTTATTTTTCCCTTAAAGTATGCAATTAGAAATTAAGTAAACTTCTTAATGTATGATCGTAATTCTTATTCCTTTGTGTCACACTTATACATATTTTGAAACGTTATTTTTATTCACTAAAGAATTTTTATGAAATCTTGAAATAGTGTTGTAGAATTGATTCTCAAAAAAAGCTAAGTAAATATTTACTTCTTTAATTATTTTTGTCTAGTTAACAATTTTTAAACCCTTATTGAATACTCTACAAAAAAATACAATAAAATAAATAAAATTGTCCTTAATCCTTTAATTTATGGTGCCTCACATTTATTTCGTATATTTTTTGTGGCGAAAATGCGATTTTATCTTTTTATTTCTTGCTCGAATGAAAAAAAGAAAACCTACAATTTTCAATCGGCAATTAACAATTCTTAAAAAACAGAAACAAAGTTGAACTTATTTTAATTTCTTTTGTTTTATGTAAAGAAATACAAACTTGTTTAGCTAGATTTTAGGTTTATTTCTTACAAAGAATTTCCATTTTTAGCTTTGTTTTCGCATTTTTTTAGAATAAGACAGCCAATTAAAAGCAAGTTATAAATTTTATTGTATTTTTATATTGGGTGTTTCCGCCTTAAGGCCCCCACAACAAAAATAAAAAGTGGTTTAAACAAAAATCTATTTTTGGTACGAGTATGTAAGTTTATGGCTGAACAGTTTGTAAAGGAGCTATTACATATTTATGTATTGTAACTAAATGCATAAGTATTGTATATTATTTAATTAAAGCTGATGGTTTTTTCATTTAAAAGTACTTTCATGGAAATTTGATGAAAGTATCCCTTTAATTCTCTGTTTGTAATTTATTTTTTTCTCGTTTTGTGAAAAAATAAATCCAATTTTTTCTCAGTTTTTTTTTTGTAAACTGTGAAAAAAGCAATTAAAAACGCATTGCAAAGTAAGATTTTATACTTGTGATAATAAAAACAGAGGCTTGTCTGAATTAAGTAAAAAAAAAAAAAAATATTGAAGGAAAATAAATGCACGTACTCTCGTACTCCAAGTTTATAAAATAATTGTGTGTACGTTTGTAGGCAAAAAAAAAAAAAAAAAAAAAACATAAGCGACACGACACCAACAACAGCAGCCGGCCGCGGCAGTAGTTTTAAGTAGTATAGCAATTGCCAGGAAGGTATGAATGGTTAAATGAATGAGTGACGAAGAGGTTTTTTAGGCTTTTTATTAAGTAAAAATATTATACTCGTAGCAATGGCGTTAAATGAGTAGGCGTGACGAATCCGTGCTTAAATAATTTATGACAACATGAAACCAGTTAGAGTTCTATACACGTAAAAGAAAACGACAACAAATCGTAGCAGCAGCAATAATAACAACACTAGTAGTAAGTTGTACTTGTTGTAGTTGTAGTATTGTAATGCAATAAAACATTTACTTGTCTTACGTTTAATTAAAGCAATTAATTG
The DNA here is from genome assembly GCF_015586225.1 of Lucilia sericata. Taxonomy (NCBI): domain Eukaryota; kingdom Metazoa; phylum Arthropoda; class Insecta; order Diptera; family Calliphoridae; genus Lucilia; species Lucilia sericata. The sequence continues at coordinate 547,639 of NW_023994088.1, read as the reverse complement.
GCTGAAGGGTATATTTTTTTACTTTAACTTGATCTTCTACTAAGAATTGGAAAAAAAGCGGGATGGAGAAACACATTTGATATAAACAAATTTTTTTAATTAAAAACATTTTAAATTTTGTAAATAAATTAGCAATAAACATGTTGGAACAGTAATTTTAGGAATTTGAAAAGCAGAAAAAAGAATTTTTCTTAGGGAATGAAGAATCTAATAAATAAGAATAAAAATATGAAAAATAAATCATGTTTGTATAATTTGTTAATCTAACCTGAGTTTTAAAAATAAAATATAAACTTCTTATAAATTTATTTTGTTGTTCTAATGAACTTGTAAAGTAATTATGCAGTGCAACATACAATATCTTGTTAATCCTTTAACACATTCAACTCCTCATTCCTTAACCAACATCCTTACATAAAACAATACTTTCCTTTATCCTTTGATGCTCTTTGGCTCTTTTTTTGGCGCCCACGTTAAATAAACTCATTTTAAGTTTTAAGCATAATAAACCCTTTTTTGTTGCTGCTTCTATTACTCGCTTAAATGTTGCACAAGTATGTGTTGACTACAACGTGTAATTGTTGATGTTACGAGTACAACATATTCTTACACATACAAATTAACACGCATAGAAGTTTATTAATTATATACAAAATATGTATAGAATCCCTGAAGATCGTGCTGGCTGTCCCAATCTAGTATTCTTAGGTTTCTCTGGGTTCTGAATTAGCACATCATTTTGATTAAAAATCCCCTCTGTAATAGTTTACTGCTGTTAATAGTTAATAGTTTCATTTAATATAGTTCCTCCTTAGATTACTTAGGGACACTAATGTCACTATTCCTTTTTCTAAACAATAAGGTATAAGTACTCGTGACACTTAGTAAAACTGCTAGATGTTTCCGTTAACACATGTGTTTGTGTGTGTATTAAAAAATTATATAATAGTATTAGTAAGTAATGTAATATATTGTGTTGTATAGAAATATTCCTTTTTTGAACACACATTCCTTCTTTTATATTTGGTAACAAATGGCAACATGTTTCTCCTGTTCTCTACTTTACTTTTTAGATGCTTTTTCTTTTGAATTTCTTTTCTAGTCTTTTTTTTATTTTCTATATTTTTGGGTTGTCTAGCAGAATATAGATGATGCTGGCTGGTTTGTATTTCTTAACTGTCTTTTCTTGTGAGTTACAAACTTTGAACACAAAAGATTGTAATTACACGCTTCATTGTTAGAATCTATTGAGTTGGAGGAGCAGCTATGCTGCTGGAGTGAGAGTGTGATATAACACCCGCTAGCTACCTCTACAAACTTTTGTGCTACTCAATTGCTTTAGTGTAGAAACTGAAAATGTATTATTTTTCTTTCCTTTTAGACTTGGTGCAATTTTTTATATATTTAATATACAACATGGTTGTTACCATAGACGTAGTTCAAGTATAAAATGGTACTTTAGGTTTCCTATTAAAAATCATCCATATTAAGTTTCATAACTGACGGCTCTACCTATACATACATGATTGCCAGGAGTAAATATACTAAGGATGTATTATTGTATGTGTTAAAGGATGTGTTTGAGTTTAGTAATAATATATGTTTGTCTGTAACACCTACAACTTGTATCTAAAATATTGTTAATATAATATGTAGATTTTTTGTCTTCATTTTTGCTTCCTTCCCCCTTTTTTCCATTTCCTTTATTTTAGGAATCCTGTACAATAGACGAATAAAGTGTTTTTAGGATTTTGTTAAGAGTTAAGTATCGTATATCTTATGGTTGTGTGTGTTTTTATTTTCTACTTAATTGGATATTTCATCTCTTTTTTTCGGGGATAACACAAAAATAATGAAGTTTGTTGTTAATAAAATCATATGAGATATTACAATTTAAATTACCTTGAATAAACATAAAACTAAAGTGTTGGTTACTTTTTAAAATAATAATTACAGGATTCTAATTAATGTAATCCCGACATAAAAATTTTATTTATTAATTAAAATTATAAAGAACATTTTGTTAGAAACTAAAATTATTCATTATGATTACATTAATATTTATTTAATATCTAATTACAATATTTAACCATAAGAACACTTTTATAAAAATAAATTTAAAGCCTTTAGGCTGGTTTTTATTTGTTTGACATTGGATTTAACTTGACTTTTTCAACTCTATTATAAAATTATAATCTATGCCTTACATACATTACCAAAAAAAAATTATGAAATTTATTACTTTACACCTGTAATTATATTTACTTGATTTTGCCGTTCCTGTTTTGTTTTTTCTTTTTTCTTTTCTGTTTTTTCTCATTTTAACAAATAAATATGACAAAGTTAAGGAATTATTTGTAAACCTTTTGGCTTTTGGGCCATGATTTATTGCCTTAAGTTATTGTTCGTGTTGTTGGTATTTCTTGGCTTTTTTTTGTGTTATTGGGTGCCGGGGGTACATGTGGTGCTGCTGTATGTTAGCTGATGTTTGTTGTACGGCCATGTTTTTCTTAATTTAACATTCGACATTTTCCGTTTCTAACATCCTAAACAAGGCATCCATCCATATAAAGTACAAACAGACACAACAAGCAAACAAATGTTGTTGTTTTGTTATATATGAGCTTACGTTGAAAAGACAGTCGCCCCCTAATAATGTAGCATGAACTTGCTATTGCTACAACAACATTTTACACCATACAATATACAAAATACCATGTTGTAATTCAACGAAATAAAATAAAACACGCACCAAAGCACATTCATCCCTCGAGATATATTGCTTATTTGGCTTGTAATAATTCTTTTCTCTTTTTGTTGTATTTGTGAAAGCAGCAGTAGCAGAGGCAGCACCAGGAGATGCTGCAAGAACACCCTATTTTCAAAAGTACATACCAAATAAATTGTTTCGTTCGGAAAGGGAGGGGGTGGTTGCTTATTTGCTTGCTTTTGCTGTAACGAATTTTACAAACTTCTTCTTCGTGTTAGATTTTTCTTTTAGGTCTTTAGTTATTTTTTATTTTAAGAAAAATTTTTCTAAAAAATTTTATACAAAAGAGAAAGTTTTATTTTTTAGTTTGTTTGCTGTTGTTTCTTTTGCTTGAAGGAATACATAAACAACAAAAAAGATGTTGCACGCACATTTCTCTTTTTTACCGAAAAACGTAGTAGACACATTTTAAGAAATATTTCATCGTAATGTATCCCTTGAGTAACATTTAATACCTTTGCAACATTCTTCTTTTTATTTGTTGTTTTTGTTTATCCATGAGGTATTTATGTATGTATTTTAGTATGTGTGTATCTTAAGATAGTAGGTGTTTGCCATATTTTGCCTAAGGAGTCTGCCTGCAGTGTAACAGTTGTAGCCAACACATATTTAAACTTCTCTATAGCTAAAAACTGATAAATTAGCCTTATTTGAAAAGTCATTGTTTCGCAAGTTTCTTTTGCTGTTGCTCGGCTTTCTTTACAAACAATAATTCTTGGCGGGGTGTTTATTAAGGCCAGCCAGAGCCATTCAGCCAGCCAGCCCCAAAAAGTATAAAACTTCATTTAAAACACGCGCCTTTAGACTCGGTCGCGGCTGCTTTTTTTCTTAAAGATTTTTTTTGTAAAAATAAGCAGCATCACAGAAATATTTGTAATAAATCTTAAGTTAATTATAAGAGGGTATTAACTCATGCGCGAAACATAATTGTTGTACTTATCCCCTCGACTCTAACAAAAAAAAAAAAAAACAAACTGAAAAAATTTTTGTTAACATTTTGCCGAAAATAAGGAAGAAAAAACTGAAATAATGATGTTTGTCTAAGTAATTATATTTTATGAGGTTTATTTGTCATTTTCCATGAATGTTTTCTTACAGATAAAAGGCATTATTTTGTTGTACTTTATTTATGTTAGATTATTATTACCATTATTTTTATTATGACCAACAAAAACACCAACTGAAAATGAAATAAACTCAAATACAGTTAGCAATGGCAAAGCAAACAGTAAATAGAAAAAAGAAAAAAACTTATTCTACACTTATGTTAGATGTATGTATGTATATGTTTTATATGTACATACACATATTTGTATATTATAAATTTCTAGGATAATAAATAATTTTAATTGCTTACAAAAGTCAAAGATTCATAATAATTATCGAATTTATGAGACAATTTTTGGCAAATAACTGAAAATACTCTAAAGAAAGCTAAAAGGGAAATAACCAAATATCCTAGCATATTTTAAGGGATTTTAAAGTAGATTATGTTAAAGAGTTTTTAATTAAATTAAAATATAATTACTTAAAGGCCAATTTATCAAAGTAAGTACTTCAACCATATTTAGTTATTTTAAATAACTGTCTTTGTTGCGATCGATTTATTTTATATTTTATGCACTTCATGAATAATTCCTGAGATCCTCATATCAAATGCAGAACTGCAAGATCACATGACTCAACTAAAAAAAGTTAAGAAATAAAAATAATGAAATAAACCTAAAAAAAATAAATTGCCTCTAGAATTTTGTGTACAAGGCAGCAAAAACTTTTCAAAACAATAACAAATATTAAAAATTTCTAAAAAGTACCATATTAGGCCCGCAACAGAAAATAGGAAAGTTATTTCACAAGGATTATGATTATTGTGATTTTTAAATTTCTTCTATAAATTCGACTCAATTTCCATGATAGTTTTGCCACTCCTGATACTATTACTGGGTAGACTATACCTTCTAACTTTAGTCTCTTTTTAAAAACTATACAAAAGCTTCTAAGATCGTTCTATGTTAATTCATTCTCAAACGAAGATAGGAATTCTATATACTTTATTTTTTGTTTAGTTCCTAAAACATGACCAAAAGAAAAACAAGGCTCCACAGTTCAAATTGGAATTGAACATCTTTGTATTTTGTGTAAAAAAAACCAAGATGACGACAACAACTACGAAGACGACAACATTTTCAAGTTAATAGGATTTTTGTAACAGGTTTTCGATGCGCAAACAGAACTTATAAGATATTCATAGAAAAACTATTGAAAAAGTCAATGACCAATAAAAGTGATATAAACAAAAAATATATTTAAAACAAAAACTAAAAGTACAGTTTGAGATTGATTACTGATCTTGAAAGAATAAAATTCAAAAGAAATTTACGACCTAAAGTAATCAAAGGATCTGAGAAAGCACAAGAAAATTGCTAAAAGCTCAGTGAACTTTTCAAAAGATAAGCAAGATCTTCTTAGTGAGCTAACAACAAAAGGGGTATTCAGCATGTATAAATAAATTATAAATAAAATTATTTTTTACAAATAAAAAAAAAAAAAACATTCAAAGGGATGAATGTAAGAATTTTTGTTACAAAATAATAATTACATTCCTTTCTAAATTCCCTTTATTGAATACCCCTATTGTTTATTTATTTTGCGCAATATGAATTAAGTTCCTTTCGTCCAAAACTGTTAAGTGTTTGTGCTGTGAGCATAATCACAATTTCCTTTTAATATGGCATTATAAACAGCCCTTAAAACAAGTTTAAGAACGTAGTTTTTGTACTCTGGAGCATCGTTTCTTTTCTTTTCTTGAGAGTAGAAAACACTGTAGAAATCCTATATTAAAGCGGTATATTGTTTATACTCTTCAGTGTGCAAAAAAATGTGATCGTGTATATTATCATAAAACGATGATCATAAATTCTTCAGCACGTTTATGTGTTTGTAAACCTGGTCTGGTCTGTCCGGGCTGGGTAGGTTTCCTTAAGTCTAGAGCCATGTCTGGCAACAGCAAAAAAAAGTCATCAGAATAATTCATTATGGTATGATAAAGGTAGGAAGGAAGAGAGAGCAATTGTGTATAAAATGTTATTGATGAACGAACGTACAAACGCATTTTGCAGCAGGTAACAGGTAGGTTGCCTTTTCTACAATATACACAGTACGTATTTTTTTAATCTGTTCTGTTCAGTTTTTTTTTTTTATTTTATTCTGCTGTCTTGCTTAAAAAAAGAAGCCTAAAAGGCCTGATAGTATTACAACAGTTTGCATGAGGAGCACACAGTGTTAGAAGGTTGATGTTATTGTTTTCATTGAGTCTGTTGCTGCTGTTGCATAAAAGTAGGCAGATAAACTGGTTGCTGTTGTTGATGCCACAGCTAACAATATGGCTGCTTGCTGAGATACCAAAAAATAAAGAAAAATTTTAACAATCACATGATAATTTTTGCAATTTATAAATAAACTACAAAAAATTAAAATTCTGAATTCAAGTTTTAGTTTTTTTTTTATTTTATATTGTGTACACAAATGAAAAAATCTTGTTTTTGGTGCTTTACAGGCCAGCACACGCGTCTGGTATTAAATTCTCATACATAAAATATCTTCATGTAGAAAAGAAACCAAGAAAAAACCAGGCAAGGAACGGTAGCATAATGACTCTCTACAATGGTCCATAAGTTAAAATAATGATTTTGTTTATTAAGCGTTGACTTTAAAAGCGTATAAAATAAATATGAGAAGTTAAAATTTGTTGCTGTTATACAGTTCTGTTCAAATATTTCATAAAAAAATATAATTTATTAGAAAACTATATAAATTTACCAGAGGGAATTGAAATTTAATGACATCATCTCTTTCATCTTCACAAACATCATCATTTACAAACACAATATCATTATCATTTTTATGTTTGTATAATTAGCCTAGAAAATATAAATCTTTGACCTTCTAAACTTTGAAAACGATATGAAAAAAATGTCTCAATTTATAAATAAATTTTAGAGGAGTTCTACAAAAATAACATCATAATCACCAACAGTAAATATGTATTATCAAAAAATTGCCACCATTTAGAATGGTTTCATTTATTTTATACAAATTTTATTCGTTCGCAGTTTCTTTCATAATAAATTTTGTTTATTTCTGTTAATTTCTTCTCAGCACGCGATCTTGTAGAATGAACGTATAAATTTATTTATTTTTCTAGACCTTATAAATGAAGAAATAGAAACGCCTCTGCATCGTCATCATTATAATTATCGTCGTCATCATCTAACGATTCATCGTTTTTAACTTTATGATAATCAATGTCTTTATTTATACATATTTATATTTGTATTTTTTTTTTCTTAAATATATTTTTACATATTGTTTGAATTTCAAATTTCAACGAATAAAGTTTCATTTATCTTTTTCGTTTTCCGTTTTCCTATAATAATGATGGCGTCTACTAGCATGGTCTTCTAAGTATATTAAAGTTGTATTAATAATAGACAAACATTATCGATTATAGTATAATTTGACCATTTTACATATATAAAAAAACAATTCTTATCATACGATTTTCATATTTTGTTGGGTCTTTTGTGTATTTATGCAATAATTTTTCAATTTCAAACATCATTTAATCGACAATGTATTTTAAGAGAAAACAAACAAAATAGACAACATTTGTTAACATTATTGGAGTTTTGTATTGGCGTCAGCTATTGAACAGTGGTTTATTTCTACCGGCATCTGAGATTGCAATAAAATTTATAAACTCCAAATAGCATGTATTAGACAAATTTACTAGATTTATACCCATAAAGTTTATATCTTCAGTTTGTATGTTGCTTAATATATATGTATCTAACTACAAGACAATATTTTGTGCATTTCATAAACCCTTAAATATTTTTAATATTGACCACTGTTCCTTATTTTAAAAATCTAAGTTTATAAATAAATATTTGTCAAAGTTTATTTTTATATAGCATGCATTTAGGGTTGCATAAAATGTTTATAGTTTCCTCTATATGAACTGATAAACTAGAAAGGAAGTCATTTAGAAAATCTAGATAAATTTTAGGCAATAAAAAAAAATACTAGATAAAATCTTAAAGCAAGTAAAGTTGCTGTAAACTTTCCACCATTAACAATATATACATATAAATGGCAGCTACAAAACATAAATTCCTTCTAATAAGTTACATTATAAAATATAAAATGTTTTGCCAAAATTAATTTAACAATCTTAAAGAAATTAAGTATATAATTATATTTAATAAATGCTTTTTCTTTAACTATAATGCTTTAATTTATAAATTTTTCAAAGCCCCTTTAAAAAATTGCTCTTTTATTTATGCTTCATTAAACTATTTTCCAAAGCCTCCTTTAAATATGCTTTAAAAAATATAAACGTGGCTACATAATTTTAAATTTCTAGTAAAACGTTAAATTGTAAAATACAATAATTAACTTTCTTAAATCCTTTTAACTATTTATTTCCATTAAAAATCTACCTCTCTACCAAAAGTTGTTTTATTCTTATTATATTTGAAAAAAAAAGAATAGATATAAAATCAAATTAAATTACAATTGTATCACATAGTTTATGGGGTGGATAAAAAGGCGTAACATTACTTTGTATTTTTACTGTTGTTGTTGTTTCTTGTTGTTGTATTCCAAAGCAATCAAAAGGCTCTCATGCCACAATCAAGGTATTAACGAAAAGCTAAAGCAAAACACTTGAAAGTTTCTCATTCTAAAACCTACAATCAACTGGAAAACTGGTAGTTGCAAATTGTAACAACCTCGCTGTATTCTAAAATGATGATGCTGGCATAGAAATGGCTGAATTGTTTTGCTTGATTGCTAAAGATTGGTTTGGGGGTAAGATGAAATGTATTTTTTTCTTTCTACAATACACACAGACAATCGAAAACCACTAAATCTGTCAATTAAATTGCCGGCAGGGTGTGCGTTCAAATACTATATTCCACTTTAACCACGCAATTGTTGCAAGAACAAAATGTAAAAAAAAAACAATTCATAGGTAATAAACTCGTGCTACAAAGTATTGGCTGGGAGGTGAAATAATTTCGAACAAGTACTTTATAATTATTATTGAAGCCCAGATGAATTGAGGCTACAATAAAGCCAACAATTCTAAAAAAAACATTTGTAGGAAAGTAAAATTAAAATTGAGTAATTTGCACATATGTATGAACATATGTGTATAGAAATCAAAGAAAGGGTAAGCCCTTGGAAAAAAAACTTACAAAATTTTAAATTAAAAACAAAGTTGCAAAAACAATATTAACATATTTCAACTATACTTTTTATTCAAATTCTTGAATTGTATAATTTTGTAGGGACACCCTGTATATTTACCTAGGATCTTGAATAATATGCCTTAACATTTGTTTTTTGTAGTACGAAAAAGTTACCACCTCTTCTCAGTAAAAGTATGATTGGTTTGAATTCCTAGATTTTTCAATAGACAGTAAAATATTTTGCACAGCTGTAGTGCAGTGATGCGTTTCCAAATAGAATTTCTATTTGTTGATATCGATGTTACAATAATTTTGTTCCTTTTACATTTGAGATTGTACCTAAAAGCAATCACATTTTAATTACTTTTATGAGGTTGTGTGTCTCATTTCGATTTTTTGTTCTTTTGCCGAAAAATCGGTAAAATCTAAAGGCGTGTAGAATCTTTGAATTGCAATCAAAAACAACAAAACTGCATTAAACCAAATAAAAAAGCACACAAAAAAAAACAGAAGTGAACTGAATCGAACAGAAGCTGTAGATTCAGAAATCATTTGACTGCAGTTCATAAGTAAAAATTACTAAAAATCCAGCAAACAGAGCAAATGTACAAAAACTAAGATGGCAACAGAAGCATCTTCTCAGTCATACATACAACTTTTAGACAGACAATCATTTTGTTAAAGGTAAAATTTTGCGAGGCCACAAAGTGGTGTTGACTCTGCGGTTATTTTGGCTTTGTATTGCAGTATTAGTTGTTGTTAATTATTTTGCACATTCTATTTGTAGCATCATCTAAGTTTGGTATTTTTTTATTATTAGTGCAGTAGGAACTACTTACATGTGTTATATTTAATACATTTGAGTTATATTTAATATTTTTAATCTAGAACCTTTTCAGACCCCTAAAAGTATGCTACAAATTGTATTATTTATGACAAGCCCCCAAAAGCATACTAATTACTCAATTGTCGTTTTCTTAAAAAAAAAAAAATAGATTTTTAACTTTATGAAAAATCTTATTTTAGAAATGCCCATATATAAACATAATTTAAAAATTCATTTAAAATATAAATCTTTAAAAAAATAAAATAAAAATACTCTAATGAAAAGGTCATATTTTGCTAAGCTTCGTTAAAACAATATTGGATTATGGGCATGACAATTTTTATTGTATAGAATCTAATAAATTACTCAATGTATAAAAGAATTGTACAAAAATCCAACTGACACACAGACAAAATTTTACTGATGGACATACGAATGCAGATGAAACAGAGTTAGAAACGGGCGCAGGGCATAAGTGCTAAATATAGTAAAACGTTTAGAGATGTGTTATTTAGTAGAAATTAAATATAAATATATTACGAAAATATAGGAATATAAAAGAGCGAGCATTGTAAATATTATACAAATGGTGCATAGCAAAAAAAAAAAAAAAAATTAATACAAAATATATCTCCATTTAAATAAAAATATATAGATAAATAACTATGTATATGTATATTAAATCTTTTAAATGTATATACATATAAATGCTATATACATAAATACATTTGTAGTTACATAAAATGTGTGTGTGTGTTGCAGACATAGGACCCTGCAATTTTAAGCAACTGTCCCCTCTTAGTGAATTTACCTATACATTATGAACATAATTTTACATACGATTGATTTTGGATTATATTATTTTTTGGGCTTAAATAACTTTCTCTAGATTTCTTAGGGACACTAAAGAGACAATTAACATCCTGCCTGCACAGATATCAAATGATAAAAATATACATATAAAAGTTAAAGTTAGACACCTAGTTAGACATTTGCGTACATTTTTCTGTCTAAAAGGGATACATTAATTCCTTGTAAGACTGCTGGGAAATAGCATTTATATACTTTTACACATACATTTATCAGCAATGCGACATGAGGAATAACAGCAGCAACTAAAACAATAACAACAACATGAATATAGTGTAAACCTTGTGATTTATTAGCCATGTCGCATACGGCACCAGTAGCAAAGCAGTACATTTATACTTGCTACAATACAACAACAAAAAACATACAACAACAAGACAAATGTTACAATGGAAATTGTATCAATTCATATGAAACAAAAACACACGCTCTTAATTTTTTTTGTCTGTTTCCTATAGATTTTGTATTTGTATTGCACTAATAAAGTAGGGTGTGATAGGTAGTGTATATGTGGCAAGTATATTAGAGAGTGTGTAATATGGTGGCATATTTACAGCATAAACAATCAATGATAGACTTTTCTTTCATATATACACTTTCTATCATCAAAGCCAAAACAAATGTACGAAAAAAAACGTAATATTTTCAAACTGCCAGTGTTTAAAACAGAAGAAAGCAAAAGACAAAAAACGATTTGACGCTTTGAAAACTTTTCAAATCCCTTAAGTATCAAAAAAGTCACAGCTGTGTTAATAAACTACACTACTACTACTATTACTAATACTTTATCTTGCACTTATATACTCTCGAATACAAAACAAAGACAACAACAATATTTTAAAACAAAAAAAATTTAAAAGTAAAAAAAACTAAAGTATCGCACACAATTTACATCAACTTTATAAATTTCTTTTTTTATTTTATTATTTTTTTTTTTTTCGAAAAAAAAACAAAAAAATCTAAACTTTTATTCAAAACGTGCTAAATGTAAATTTTCTTTCTTTGCTGCTATTCTACCAGCTTTTGTTATATTACTTTACTATACATATTTTAAACTTTGTTGGAAGTAGATAAAGACGCACTCATACACAAAAAGTAACAGAGATCCTATTTTAATGTTGTCTACCCATTATTGCCTTAAATTATCAAAAAAAAAAAAGCAGCAAGAAATTGTTAGTAAGGATTTTAAGGTTTATGGCCTGTTCTAGCAATTTAAATTATATACTTTTTCTTCGGCAGCTACAGTAGTGCCATCCCTAGCAGCTGAAAAAGGATGAAATGAAAACAAAAAACTTTAACATTTCTTTTGTTAGTGTCATTTTTAGCTTTAAGGCACGCAGCCGAAACAGCCTTTACAGCAACACAACATGTTTCCACAAAGAACGTAGAAAAAAAAACAGGCTTAAGCGCCAAAATGAATTTCGCACTTTTTCGCCTAATAAATTTTAAGTTTTCTATGTAAAATTATACTAAAAGAGTGCAAAATAAAAAAGCTAAACTTTTTTATGCCGTTTCAAAAAAAATTTTAGTTTATTTTTGCATAAAGAAAATCTATAAAATTATTGTAAGCAGGAAAAAAAGTTGAAAATTTTTGGCATTTTTTTTCTAGCAGGCGTGACAAATGCCATTTTCAAATTTACTACATATTTACTTTCTTCTTAATATTCATCATGTATAAATGAGATATTACAAAACTTTTAAGAATCCTTTTACATACTTATCTTTTCTAAAGGGTTAAAAACTGAAGAAAGAGAAAGAAAAAACTATTTAAGTAAACGTAAAATTTTTCAATGTTTTTCATATTTTCGACTTTTAGAACATAACTTAATTTAAATTTTTTTAATTTTGATGAATTGCAGCATAGTTAAGCTTTAATAAAAATTATTAAAATATTTCTTTTTGAGATAATTTTATTTGAAACTTACATTTAGTTGACCTTCTCTCTCCTTACCGTTTCATTTGAACTTTAATAACCATGGAGAAAACTTTGTATTTTATGTTAAAATAATTGAATATTTTACAAATGTATTTATTCATAATTAAAATAAAAATTCAAAACATTCCCCTTTATTTTCCAACAAAAACACAAAAAAAATCCTTTTTGTTTTTTTCTTTCTTTTGCATTTTATTTTCAGACTGTATAAATAATAAGGCTGAATTGGTAAAACATATTTCAGTTGTTTCGCTAAACAAACTAAAAAAAATTGTTTGCATTAATTTACATTTTTTACATTTCAATTCGCATAAAATTTTCCAAAGACGGGGAAGTAAAGACTTCACTCAACTCACAGCAATGAAAGATCTGACATGCCAGGAAAAAGTTAAAATGATGTATTAAACAAACAAAAAAAGGCTGCAAAACAAACAACAAGAAATGAACAAACCAAGTTAAAAAGTCTTAAGATTGTTAACATTGTATGAGTATTTGTTGCTGTTGTTAAAAAAAGTTAGTTAGTTTTTTTTGTGAGTTTTTATTGCGTAAATATTTAAACGTTTTTACAGCTGCATTCATGCAACATGCTTCTTAAATGAATAAATGTTGGCATGTTTTGTTTGAATGGTCTTGCTCGTACTATTTACCTCCAAGATGGGGTTAGTTTTTATTTGAGTGTACTTGTCGCTGAACACAACAATCTTAAGCAAGTCCAGAAAAAAAATAAATACAAATAAATAAAATGGAAAAGGTATTTTTGCCATAACTAAATGTTTAATAAAGACTTTTTGTTGGTATTACAGTGCATATTGGCGGTTTTATATCACCAGTTTAGTTCAGTTTGTTTTATTTGAAATGAAAACGTAGCAACAAAAACAAAAAAAAAAATAATGAAGGAAAAAAATGTTTAACAAAAATGGCGTTTTTTGCCAATTAACTTGAAGAATGTCTTGTTGCATAAATTTAGCTTAATTGGGTGCCACTTGTTTCACAAAGATATAAAATGTTTGCCGTTGTTGCTGCCTGTTTGGCTCAAAATTTATTATTTAATGCATTTGAACAACAAGTTTTTCCTTTTTCATTCTGTTAAGTACGTTTCTTTTGGTTAGTTAACACAAAAACCAAATACCAAAAAAAAAACCTAAATTGAATTGGTATCCTTTTTTGCTCAAACTCATTTTGGCCATTTCGTAATGTAACAACAACAAACAAACTTAACAAAATAAAAAATACAACATTATCTTTTAAAATCTAATTTTTGAAATAAAAGTCACGTTCTACTCATTCACCATAAATGGTTAAAAAAACAACAACAACAACACCATCGTATCAAATTTTATCACAAGGGAGCTGTCAGTGGCTGTTGATGCTGCCGTTGCAACTTAAGGTTTTAGTTGCAATGGCGGCGACAGTTCAGTTCAGTTAAGATCATTCATTTTATTTGTTGATTTTTTGATTAAAAATCTTCTTTTTTCAGTTTTCGTTTTATACTCATTTATTAAGAATTTCTTGAGCCTATAAATTATAAAAAATTATTTCGAATTGTAGTTTTTTTTTTTTTGTTTTTATAGAAAAACGTATTTCTCACAAAATTAAATTGAAAATAATTCTTTTTAATAAAAAGAGCTATATAGTTTGTACGTATGTATGTATAAAGTTTGTATTTTATATAAAAAGCCTACACGTGCATGTGTTGTTATTGCGGTCCATGTTTTTGTTTATTCTGAAAACCGCCATATAACAACCATGATGAGATTTTAGCTGTTGTTGTTATAGATGTTGTTGTAAATTTAAGCAATGTCATAAATAAGCATTTTTCTTGAAATGATCATCAGTTTTTTTTAACAGTGCAACATGAACCAGCACATCATCAGTACAACTACAACAACTATAACAACAAAAAGTTTGAGATTTTTCTTGTTGTATGTAGGTTGTTTCTCTTAACCCATTAACAGCTGGATGTTAACAAGTAAAATTTGACTCAAACATACATATATCTTAAATACTATTTTTGGAAACTAAGAATTTAAGCAAATTGACTTCAATCAATGATCGGTACACTCGTACAAACTCGAGTAAAAAAAGTTTGTACAAACAATAAATAATAATTACTATCAGCAATTGGAGCATAGATGGATCGGAGTATATTTGATTTTAAAATTTTGAAATGTCTTAATTGTAATTTTTGTATTTTTATACATTTTCTCCCGCCCCGAATGGTTTAAAAAACCTCTAAAATCATGTTCATGTTAAAGATCGAAGAGCTGTTGATACTCGTATTTGGCGAGTAAAACCATAAAAGACAAACTCAATGATGCTGTTGTAGTTTTTTTTCTGTTGCTCGCTGATGTTGTTCCTGTAACTGTTGCAATTGAACATGGTTACAGGTAAATAAAAAATCACTGCAATTTCAAAGCAAAAATAAAAAAACATTTCATTTTTATGGTCTTTCAGTTAATGTTTTTGATGCAACTCCACAACTTACTGCCGCCATAGAAGTGCAGTTCAATATGTTTAATACATAGTATAAAATGGCAGAGAAGGAGCGAAAAAAATCAAGTAAAAGACTATTATTTTAAATTGATCGTAGAAAATAAAATCGAAAAATGTTTGTTTTTAACACTAACTAAAATTAATAGCCATTGAAAAAAGAAATGGACAAACAAACACTCATACACACAATTTAATTCAAGTATTTATTATAAAAAATTTGGCCATTTTCTATATTTATAGAAATGTACATAATACATACGTTGTTTTTTAATAGGAAATTGTCTTAAGGACATTTATGGTCATTATTTAACATTTATTTTCATTATTTTATAATTTATATGGCATCTCACACTTTAATGGCTCATAAAATCTTTTGTGAATACTTTGGCAGTTAATCTCTGATTTAACATATTTATGAAGTTTAATTTGCCTCAAGAGCAATAACTCAATTTTATAATGTAGACAGACAGACAGACAATGCAAATGGAAACAAACTTTTATACATATTTACCCAGCAGTTTTATATGTTGTCAATGTTATTACAAATTTTGATGAAATGTCTAACAACTTTATAGACTCGAAGTCATATAGTTGCATACATACATATTTTGCTTATATGCTCCTTGTAATAATTGTAATAATTTGCCAATCATAGATTAAGTTTAGTAAGATTAGTAATCTGCTGTGAAGTAACTTTAAAACAATATTGTGTGTTGCACCTTAAGAAGTAGTTATTATACCTATCACAAGTAATATATTACAGTTTCAATTGTTCATTGTATTGGAAGTGCAGTGTGACTAAAATATCTGTAATGATACTCAACTTTAACCCCGAATACACATGTCGCATACATCTGTAATTACAAATGATAAAGACAAAATTCGGGACAGACACCGCGAACTGCAGGGTTCTCATGCATTCACAAAATGCATTTACAATCATCATTTACTCATACTTATGCAGAAAAACGTATGTTTTGCATACAACAATTCTGATGCAAATGTATGTATGAGTGAGTGATGTAACAGTGTTTGGGAGTAAAGTGTGAAATTTTGTTGAATTACAGATGCAATTTCACAACTTACCTTGCTATAGATACATGTATGTATGTACATATGTGGGAACGGAAGGACATTTTACTTCATGTGCATATTTGCATGCAGTCTGTTGGCTGCCAACTCCTGCAGACCAAACTCATCTTTATGTCAATTCCCCAAATCCCCACACATACATCAATACATTTTTAAATTATACAAATTTATTTTCCCCTCAAAAATGTCGGTATCTTAAATCCTTTTAAATGTATGAAATCATATTTGCCCAAATATTTAATTGTTTTCTTATGGCTAGTTTAAATAGTATATTTTGAACATAAACATGAGAATGAACTCTTTTAAAATATTGTGCATTTGTTTGTATATTTTACCATTATTTTAAATATACGAAGTTTTTCCATTCATTTGACATTATTGTTGTTATTTAAATGTTTAAAAGTTTTAAATATTTATAGACATTTATTTGCTTTTAAAATGTGCTGCTGTTGGCCTAAAGGTATTTAAGCAAATAATTTATGTTGACATGCGTAAAGTTGAAAATGCATTTATTTACAAAATAATGTGTATTTATGTACAATTTTATTAATTTATTGTTTACTCTATAATATTTATCTAGGAACGTTGTGTGTACGCATACATTGAGATAATAAATGCAAATTAACATGTACTAAATTTAAAACATTTGACCCCCGGTTACACTCTAACCGTTAAGGTAATAAATAAACTCCATTACTTGCCTAATTTTTTTTAATTTTATGCTTTTTTGCAAAATGCTAAAAGGTAGGCTTTAGTTTTTAAATTTAAGCAGAGCCTGACAGTATGCAGTACTTTTTGTGTGATATCAATACATGTCTTTTCATAATTTGCCTTTAAAAACTGTTTATTTACTTGACACAAATTGGCGTACATGTTTATTAATTTACTTATTTGTTCTTTTTTATTACAGGTACAAATGGTCTACGAAGACGTGGTCGTCAAACATACACCCGCTATCAAACACTTGAGCTAGAGAAAGAATTCCACACCAATCACTACTTAACCCGCCGACGAAGAATCGAAATGGCCCACGCTTTATGTCTGACAGAGAGACAAATAAAAATCTGGTTCCAAAATCGACGCATGAAATTGAAAAAAGAAATCCAGGCTATCAAAGAATTAAACGAACAAGAAAAACAAGCCCAAGCACAAAAAGCGGCAGCAGCAGCGGCGGTGGCAGCGCAACATTTAGGAGAATAAAATTAGGAAAAATTTATAAATTATTATTATAATTATAGTAATAATAGAGAGGATAATAATAATACTACTATTAAACATTTAACAACAACAACAACAGCAGCAGCAACTGAAATAGAAACAACAACATCAACAGCAACTACACTTCATACTTCTGTAAATGCCACACCAGCAGCAACTCCCTCGTCTTCATCATCCATACAAAATGTTGAATGTAATAATGATTTTACAGCTGAAGCAGCAACAGCGGCATCAGTAACCACAAAATTAAATTCTATAAATTATAATAATTTTTATCAGAATTATACACAACACCATTATCAGCAACAACATCATCATCATGGTAATGATCATCAACATCATCATTATGACTGGAGGAGAGACTGTCATACACCACAGATTTCAATGGACAAAATATATCACCACCATCATCATCCTCATCATCATGGCACTTCTACGACCATTAAAATCGAATGCCATCCAGGTGAAGATGATGAAGGTTTTAATGAGAAATCTGCATTTTGAAGAGCAAGTTGCTGTGCCGTGCGTTAGACGTCCTATTAAGATTCTCACAAAATTATCAAATCTTCCTGTTTCTTTTTTTAATTTAATTGTAAACAAAAGTAAAAATCTCATAAACAATTTATATTTTATATTTTTTAAATGATCTTTTAAAGAAATCTTCTCTTTTAGGTTAAAAATTAAACTAAAATTAAAAAAAAACAAAAACTTAAAAACTATACTTAAAAAACAAATAAACGTTATTAATATATAAAAAATATAAATCAACCAACCCATCTTCATTGCAATTTTTGTTTGCTTTAAATTAATTTATTATAATTTAAATAAATAAAAATAACAAAACGAAACTTAAAACATAACGTATTTTTAAGTAACAAAACAAACCTGTGCAAATTACTTTTAATTTTAAGTTTTTATTATTTTTTATTTTTTAATATATAATTTTACAAAAATAAAATGTTATAAATAATTATAAACAAATGTTTCAACATATTCCAACCACATGTTTAAAAACCAGCTACAAATGCTGCTGGGTTGTGTTACAGTGGAGGAAAATGTTGAAACACATTAAAATGATACTTTTCGTATACTGTTGATATTTAATTAATATTATTAAATAGAATTTAATTAAAATACGCGCCTTTTAGTTTGTTCGTCTTTAAGTTTGTACATTATTTTTCTTAACTCGCTTAATTAGTAGTTCTTCTTCTCACTTCTCTCCATTTATTATTATTATTTTTTTTTTTTAATTAACTTTTATGAAATTTTTGTTGTTTTTAAGTAATTGAAATTTTGTGTTAGTAACTACTTTTGTTTTATTCTTTTTTTTAAAAACCCTTTTCTCTTTAGTATTTAAGCTTAAACTTAATTAATTGAAAAATTTTAACATTTAAATTAATTTTAGTATAAAATAAATTAAAACAAACAAAAAAAAAATGCTGAGATTAAACAGAAATTCGTTTTAAATAAATTTAAAATTTTTTTAAAAAAACATAAAAAATATATAAATTTTTTTTGAAAAATTAAACAAATTCTTTGATTTTTTATTTGTTATAAATTTTTTTTAGTTATGTGTTTGTATGATTATTTTTTCCTAATTATTTGATTGATACTTTTGAATTCGATATAAAGTAATTTTCAAAGACCAAGAATTATGCAAAATTTTAATTTTTATACGTCAAAATAACTTGTTTTTCGTAGGGTTAAAGTTCGGCAACATGAATATTTTTTGCTGTTGCAATAGTGATAATGTTAATAACTCGATAATTCACTATTGTCTGATTTTTGTTGAAGATTTTTTTTTAATTTTGATTTATTTAATGTGAAATTTATTACATGATTTTTTAAAATAATTAGTTTCGTTTTAGATGAAATGTACATAAACAAAATTTTATTAATTTGAAATAGAGTCACAGATCCTTTGATCATTTATGACTCTGTGATAAATTAAATAAAGAACCCGTTCGGAAATGCATCACTACACAGCATTACCCCATTTTCTCAATGTCTTGTTATTTTTTATCTAAACGATATATTTACAGTTTTCATACAAAAATTATTTTATCGGGCAGAATATCTACCGTTTAAACGATAACTGGAGAATGAGATTGTGGCCCATAGATTGTTTGCGGTGCTAATGTAAATAAATTGATGAGCATTTTATGCCAAAACTTTTACTTTCGAAAAAAGTTCATGAAACAAATTAAAATCTCAATTTCGCGTATGCGGATAAATTGCTGTTCTGCATTTCCGAACAGGAATATCCAAAATTCGCCATATTCTGTTATTATCAAATATTATTTCCTAAAAAATAATTATGTTCTATAAATTAATTTTTTTTAGCTCTTGCCATATTTATGTTTAATGTGAATATTTTAAGGTTTTTGATAAATTTGTCTGACAATATAAGAGGAAATAGGAAATGTCCTAAATCGTTTTTCTACATAGCTGTTTCGAATTGGGGAATTATATTAATCTTTGTTTACATGGATCTTGAAGAAAAGGCCAATTATCAAAATATCAAAATTTCCTAAAGATATCAGCACTCCTACATTATTTTCACTTTTATTCTGCTGACTGACATTTGATCAAATTTATAAAAAGGGTTATAAGGTCCATTTCTGACATTAACGGAAGAAAATATTTTTAATTTTTTTGTTAAATTAAAATTTAGTTTATTGAAGCAAACATCTTACATCATTATTTAGATTTGCAGTAAAACCCAAAGTACTTAAGAATACAAACCTTGTAGTAGGATCCACCAAAATGTATACGTTTTTAAATAAAAAATAAAAATGCATAATAAAAATGATAATTATTATTTGGGTTGTTTTTGTAAAGATTGTGAAAATTCTGCAGCGTTTTTTGGTTAGAAATTTTTGCTTGAAATCTTTCGATAGGAGACTTACATATGTGTTGTTTTCAGATAACGTGCCAGTACTTTAAGTTATAATTTTACATGTTCATATTTTAGTTGCATTTACAAAGTTTTTACTCAAAGTACTCGCACATTAACAACACTTTAGTTTTAGCACTGTACTGTATTTTAGGAATTAAGGAGTCAATCACCTTTTGTCAAAATACTGTTATCAACAAAATTCTGACAACTAAATAATACTTTTTTTCATTATTTTATTTGGATTTAGGTTATAAACCACTTAAGGCTTTTACAGTTGCACAATTTGGGACAATAACTAAGAAAGTTTTGCTATCTTTTTAACATTATTTAAAAATTTTCATAAGTCAGAAATACGTTAACCAAGCAGAAATCGTCCTCCAAAAATTTCATTAAAAATTCTGAATAACCCTGTAATAAATGGTGTGGTTAATTTTCGTATATTATTTGAATTGCCATTTTTTTCATATTTATTTTTTTTCAAATCCTTAAAAAGTTACAAATAAAAAACTTAAATTTATTACAAAATATAATTAAAAATAAAATCATACAACATAATGTATACGTAAATAGGGCTTAAGACAACAAAATACAATAAAATACAAATTTTATTAAATTCTAAAATTATAAAAACAAACTTAACTTTAAAAGTAAAAAAACAAACAAAAAATGTAATTAAAATAAATACTATAAATATATGAAAAAAAAGAGTTTTAATATAAAAAAAATTATACAGACGTAAAATATTTACAAACTTTATAAGTTTAAGTATAAAATTTAATGGAAATAAGTAATAAAAATAAAACAAAAGAAATTGAAAAATATTGTGAAATGCAACAAATATACGTAAATAAAACTAATTACAAATTAAAAATTTTTATTATTAATTATAATAAAAAGATAAACAAAAAAAACTAAAACTATTAAATATAAATAAATGCTATTTTTAGTGTAATTTATTGCAAATTATTACTTAAACCCCCCCAAAAAAGAGATAAACATGTGTAAATTATGGCTTTTTAATTAAAAATCTAATTATATTTAAAAAAAATAAAATAAAGAAAACCTTTTTAAACTTAAAATCAAACTACTTTTTACTATCACTCCTCTTAACATCAACAGATTCTAGAATAAACCAAATTTAACAGCAAGAACTTATCTGTAATTTTGACTCCCGAAATTATATTTTTATTTATCGACTCCTTTTCCACTAAATGTATGTAAACTTAATTGTAATCAAACGACATCGACATTGAATACAACAAATAAAATTGGATCAAACTCTATAATTATTTTTAACAAACTATTCATAAAGAAATAAATGAATCCTTAAAATTTACGTTTGCAAATACAAAGAGAAAAAGATGATTAATGAAATATTTATAATATACAAAAGAAACTACACCTAACAATAAATAGTTTAATTTTTCATTAGTCTATAAGTTGTAAATTATACATATTATTAATTAATTAATATTATTAAATACGAATTATATAAATATAATTTATTATTGAAATCTATTTGCGTTCGTAGACGTCAAACACATTTCAATAATGACAACAAATTACCACACACACAAAGAAAAGATAAACTAAATGAATGAATGGTAAATAAATGGAAAATTAAAAATATTAAAAACATTGTTGAATTTAATAATTGAAAAAAAAGATGGTAAGAAAAATAACATTTTACAAAATTTTGTCCTTATAGGACAGAAACATTTCATTAAATGTTTATATCCTTAACGTATTGATGTCCTTTAAAAAGGAAAAAAATCAAAATGTGGAAAACTGAGTACTCAGCTCTTCTGTATGCAATCTCTGCTTTCACGAGTGCATACATATTTGGTTTTTGTACAGTATTTATTTTTTAATATTAGAGTAATAATAAATTTTTAGCGGCTTAACTAATAATGCTATAGGAACAATATTTAATTGTGTGGTAAAAAATGCATAAGTTTTCAATATATGTATGTGTATTTCTTGGAGAAAAATATATTGAAAATTCTCAAGGATATAAAAGTATGAAATTTTCAAGGGACATTATTTTCACTTTTTCATCCTGCAAAGTAAAAATAAAATATAGTTTTGATTTCCGTAGATTATCCTCTTTCATTTGATACCCATATTGACGAAAACTAAAACTAAATAAATTTTTATATCCTTAAAATTTTAAAGTCCTTTAAAAAGGAGAAAAGAACAGACAATGAAAGTTTCAATTAAGGCCTGATCCACATAAAATTTGGTAGAGCGATTTTGGTTCGTATAAAACTTTCTTCTATACTCGAAATTTTAAGCCAGTAATGAGCGTTAAAGTAATTTTAAGGAGGGGACCTTATATGGGGGGTAGGGTCAATTATGGACCGATCCACATTAAATTTGGTAGAGAGATTTTGGCTCGTATAAAACTTACTTCTGTGAAATTTCATCGCTATACTCGAGTTTTTAAGCCAGTAATGAGCGTTAAAGTCAATTATAACGATCCACATAAAATTTGGTGCAAAGGTTTTGGCTCCTAAGATACTTACTTATGTCAAATTTCTTTGCTATACTCGTATTTTTACACCAATAATGTGCATTAAAGTCATTTTCTGAAGGGAACCTTATATGGGGGTAGGGTCAATTATGGCCGATCCACATAATATTTGGTGGAGAGATATTGGCTCGCATGAAAATTATGTGTGTCGAATTTCATTCTATATTCGTATTTTTAAGCCAGTAATCAGCATTAAAGTCATATTCTAAAGTAGACCTTATATCTGGGGTAGGACCAATTGTGGTCCTATGTCCGCCATAATTCCGAATTATATTTCGGAAGTCAAAAAACGGACTTATGCGAAATTTTCTGGTATTTGCTTCATAAACAACGAATGTAAATGTTTTTACACAATATTCTGGGGGTACATTTGTATGGGGCTATGTGAATTTTGCTCATTTTCAACACCAAATATTTCTGATCAATAAGAAATATTTTGGGAAAATTTCATCTCAATATTTTTTTTGTGGAACAACAGACAGACGGACGGACATAGCTATATCGTCTTAGAATCTTATATGTATATTACCTTAAGGGGTCTGTGAACAATATTTCGATGTGCTACACACGGAATGACAATATCAATTTACCCCCCATCTTTTTTGATGGTGGGTATAATAATTGTTAATATTTAAAAAATAAAGAAATCTCAAAAATAGCGCAAAAATTATAAAAAATCCCTCCCCATGAAAATCTATCCCCAAATAAAACTAGAAATCCTCAATTTGGGGACAAATCCCCACATTTGGGGACACTGGGTTCACTGTTCATGAAAAAAATCAGATTTGCTGAGACACTGCATTACCCACTGCTATATACACAATTTGAAGTTAATAAAATCCACATCCACTTAAAACAGTTTTTGTCATGCGCATTAACTGTGTAGCAAAGACATAAACCATAATGTTTAACCGCATTGCCAACGCTCTTCTTGTAATTTTTGTATTCCACATAACTTCCACAAAGTGTGTATTCTATTTCAGTAAAGCTGCCACCTACTTTTATGAAATTTTCCCTTTTTTGGAATCAGGAATTAATATAAATTATTTTTTTAATATTTTCAACTCAGAAACTAAAAGAAATGTTTTAATTGAATACTATTATGTTATTTTTATTTTTTACTTATACATTTGATGAATTTTTAAAACTTTAACATATTTTTTATGCAACAATTAAGAAATTAAAAAGTTTTTTTAAGGTACTCTGAGATTTTCCTACAAATATTTCGCGGGTTAAACAACAAAAACCCAATACTTTGTTTGCTTCCGTTTCGAAACGCTGAATAGGTAACAGTAACGATATTTATGCTTATTTCGGTAACGATTTTAGGCTTATTTTGATAACGTTATCTTAGCAGTAACGGTATTTTGCCCTATTTCGGTAACGGCAGCCAACCTAGTAGGGTGATCGATTATTCGACATTTTCCAAAAACCGGTTTTCGAATAGTTCGAATAGTTGACATTTAAAAAAAACCGGTTGATATTTTTCAAATACAGAAAAAACCGGTTAACCGGTTTTTCATTATAAATAAAAAAATATATTTTAATTTAAAAAACTTAATGTTTATGTTTAAATTTGATTAATAAAACATGGTCCGAAATGATTTTTAACAGTTTAAAAGATTATAACTTTAGATCTAGTCGTCTGATTTACATTATTTCTTTAATATAAAAAAAAATTAGGAAAAAAGTGGGACACTTCTGTTAAACATAAAGTACTATGTAATCCTAGCTTATTTTAAAAGCCCTGTTTAGGAAATTTGCATAGGCATTCCAACACTTCCATAAAATTTCAGCCGTAAATTAATTATTGTAATTGGAATATAATCTTAAGATTGATAAAATTTTATCAAACAGTTATCAATTTTACAAATAAATTTTTTTAATTAATTAGGGAAATCAAAGAAGTTTAACCAAAGGAGCTGTAGAAAAATATACGCTAGTTCCTAGACTCGAATATTTTTAAAATTTAGACGGGCTGTATTATTATTTACTTAAAAATTTCATTTAAATAATCTTTGAATACAAAGCAAATAAAAGTATTCGAAACCGGTTTTTAAAAAGTGAAAAAACCGGGTTATTCGATATTCGAAAAATCAACATTAAGAAAAAACCGACACTGGTAAAGCAGAAAAAACCGGTTTTAAAACCGGTTGAAAAATCGAGTCGATCACCCTACAACCTAGTTAAGTTAAAATTAATAAAACAATTAATTCGGGTATACAGCTCTATCTGGTTGTACGTAGCCGAACTAATGAAATATGATGTGGAATATATACTGAAAAGTTGCATTCCATTTATGGAATGTAACAACCAATGTTGCCGATTTATTATTTCACCTACTATTTATTATGGTGTTTTTTTTTTTTTCAAAAAGGCATTATTGCAGCACTTTTCTAGTTGCAAAACAATGCATTTAGTAGGTCTTATAACATTTTAAATATATTTTTATGATTTTCAGGAATGAATGATTAACAAAAACTTACTATTTAACAGTATTGTATTCATTGCTTAATTATTTCTAAACATTGTTTGTTCTGCTTCAGAATCTTGAAAATAATGATATCGCCTTTACTTCTACAATCAGTAGTGAATAATATTAATAAACAAGCATATTGTGCATAATTTAAGGCATAAAATTAAAACTTAAATCATATAAACCTGAAAAATTTAAATTTTGGCTTTAGTCACTTTTTAACTTTGTGTGCATTATACATATGGGCAATTTTGTGTCAAGTGAACCAACTTTTAAAATCGATGTCTTCTTGGATGAAATTTACACCAAGGTTAGTTAGTACTATTAGATAGTAGGTCAAACACATATTTTCAGCTCTATCGGTCAAGTATTGCAGGATTTAGAGGGGGTGAATGTTGGACATTTTGGTCATACAGGGTTTTATTCAAATGAGTGTAACATTTCACCTATTGGTCCTAGGAAAAATTATCTAAAGGTGTTCAGATAGCTAATTCTTCATTGTTTCCAATTTTATTTTTAATTTTTTTATTTTTTTTTTAATGGGCCCTTTTTTGCTTATACAATTTCCTTTAAGGGCTTTATAGTTCCATAATGGGATGCAAGTGGAATATCTATCAAAAATATTATTTTTTATCTAAAGAATACGATTCTTTTGCAATATATGGCACTTAATTTTCACCTATTTTTTCAAAATGGACGTTTTCGTTGCACTTTTCCTTTAAGAGCTTTGTGGTTATTAAAGGGCCCATCAGACGATCACACTTTATGTACGACAAGTCTAATGAAAAAGTAAAATGAAATTCCATCCGTATGACAAAAAAGAGAATAAAAGTCGTATGATTTATATTTTTTGTGTTTACACGATTGGTATAAAACAATAACAAAGTAAGATGGAAACAGTTGTTTCACTTTTTTTGAAAGTGT
This sequence comes from Lucilia sericata, assembly GCF_015586225.1. Taxonomy (NCBI): domain Eukaryota; kingdom Metazoa; phylum Arthropoda; class Insecta; order Diptera; family Calliphoridae; genus Lucilia; species Lucilia sericata. The sequence goes on along the minus strand of NW_023994088.1, from coordinate 521,351 downwards.
TTACATAAAAATACATCCCTGATCTAATGCGACTTGCTTGTTTTTTGAATCATTTTAAAAAATGAAGAGAGCCATACGACTGTCAAATTTTCCATCCGTATTTTCTCTCAATGTGTGATGGTTTCATTACATATTGCGTTTAGACGATCCCATCCGATCTCTTCTACACAAAATTTTGACAGATCATATTACTTGTGTGCTCGTGTGAAGGGGGCTTAAGTGTGCTGCAAGGGGCACATGTCAAAAAAATAATATTTTAAGTTAAAAACTTTGCTTTTTGAGTTTATAGATATCCCACAAAGTGTTTAAAGGGAATAGTCTAAGTTTCTTTTGAGCAATACAACAAAAACGCCCGGTTTAAAAAATAGGATACAATTAAGTGCCAAATATTAAAAATGTCTCATTTTTAAGTTAAAAACTATTTTTTTTAATAGGTATCCCACTTGCATCCCATTATGGGAATATAAAGCACTTCTTTGGCTTGTAAAAGCTTTCTTTTGAGCAAAAAAGTGCCCATTTTGAAAAAAAAAAAAAATAATTTTTTTTTGAAACAATGAAGAAATAGCTTTCTGAACTTTGTTGGACAATTTTTGCTAGGACCAATAGGTGAAAAGTTATAATTATTTGAATAAAACTATGTATGACCAAAATGTCCAACTTTGACCCCCTCTAAGTCCGGCAGTTCTTGACCGATAGAGCTGAAAATTTGTGTCTGGCCTACTATCCAATAGCACTAACCTTGGCTAGTACTTGGGTCACTTGAAATGGAATTTCCCATATGTATATACATAATTGATCCAATGAAAATCCTCCAACATTTACTTTAAATTAGCTTTTACAGAAACCGTCTCGGAGATGACAATTTCGAACTCTAACGGGAAAGAATACAAGCTTTAATTATGTGATCTGGAACCAGAAGATCTAACCAGTTAATACTAATGAATGGTAGAGATTTTATTTTTTAAAGGATTCACATGAAAACAAAAATTTGCTTAAGTTTGCAAAAAACCTAATTACCTTATCCGAGTATGTTAAAAATGTGAATTAGCATTTATTATACTCTACACCACATTAGTGGGGACGGTACATTGGGTTTGTGCTAATGTTTTTAAAGCACAAAAACATTCAACCGCTTAGAATCGTTTTCTGAGCCGATTAAGCAATGTCCGTCCGTCTGCCTGTCTGTCCATGTAAAGCTTGTGCACAAGTTACAGGTCCCAATTTTCAAGATAATTGAATGAAATTTGGCACATACGCTTTGTTTGGCTCTCGGACTTTTGAAAATGGTCAAAATTTGTTCATGATTTCTTTGGCTTTGCCTTTTGAGCTCATAATTATGTTAAATATACTTGTATCTCGACAAAAAGCTGCTCAACTAAGTTTTATACAAGCCTTGATGATTTTGCTAAATTTCGTAAGGATCGGGCCTCATTTAACCCTAGCTCCCATATAAAGTCCCCTTCAGAAAATAATTTTTAAAATTCATTCATAAACACTAATATCGCGATGAAATTCAGCACAAATAAGAATTATATAAATATTAATTTATTCACCAAATGTTATCGGGATCAGTCCATATTTCCCCTTTGCCTCCATATAAAGACCCTTTCAGAAAATCTGTTTTTCGCCCATAAATTTCTTAAATATATCGGAAACAATGTAATATTCAAGATAATGATACTTTATTATAAAAAATAAATCACATTTAATATTCATAACTTGTGTAGGGTATCATATGGTCGGCCACGCCCGACTATACTTTCTTAATTGTTTTTATCTTAATTCTGACATATATATTTCAACAATTTGTTGACAAAGAATATGATTTTCAGAAAGGGGGCAACGATAAATATGGGCCTATTCTTACGATTTTAAAATTTGATATGGGAGTAGCCAAGGAGTATTCGAGTTTATTTTTTGAAAATGGACGCAATAAATATTCCAGGGGCAGCTCCATGCGTGCTCAAATTAGGTTAACTTCAACATGTAAATTTTTAAACGCGTTTGTTGGTTTCACATACGTTTTTAAAGATTTGTATGTTTTTGGAAAGTACTCTAGATAAGTAGATCTAGATCTTAAAAAATATGCATTCGTGTGCTGTTTATCTCTTATAATTTCCTAGTTGTAGGCATTTGAAAATTCAAATTTAAAAATTTTGCCATACCCTGGACCGCTTTTTTTAAATGTAGGGCGTATTGACCGAATGGCTTCCAATATGTATTGTTAGTTAGACAACTAGATTTAAGTGGGTATATCTTTAAATCTAATTGAGATATTGAATTGAATTTCTTCATTAAGATGTAAGAATTAGTTTGTTTAAACAAAAGCAATTAGTTTGGGACAAATTTGGATACAATTTTTCCTGAGATTTACGTATTAAAATTTTGATACAAATTTAATTTTAAAAACTCAACAAATAAATAATATGAAATAAAATCTTTATTTGTTAAACAACTTCAATGAAGTTTTCAAAATTTTATATTAAAATCATTATTAATGATTTGTATTTCAAAAATGGGCTTTTCAATGTAGGAATGAGAATTCTTTGGAAACTTGGATTTTGGACATTAGTCAAAATTTTTCTGGCAACACTGTATATAAAATAAATAACTAAATAAATATTTAGAGATCATTTGTAGCATACTTTGTGGCTGTTCTTTATAAAATTATATATTTAGTCTTGCCACAAACCCATTAGTTCCGAAAATGTTCGCCAAAGAGATTTGAGAAGTTTGGCGCTAGTGTACCTAAGTTTATAATTAATTATACGTATAGGTGTACTGTGTACGCATACACAAAATAGTTAGTTAGTTTGAATGGAGGATGTATGTATATACATCAAATCCGAAGAAATACACCTACGCCTCTATCGGGCCTGTTGTGCGCTCCTTAACCAGTGCCTCAGGTGGGAATCGAACCCACCTCCTCCGGTCTACCAGACTAGAACACTAACCTACCGGAGGCCACATACACAAAATAACTTTTTAAAATTAGAAAGTTATAAATTAAAACCATAGTATCAAAAAAAAACTGTTATTATTTGCAATCTAATTTAAACCTTTAATTTGATCAACTAAAATTTAAGTTTTACTTTTCTACTTCGCAGAAAATTAATGGGAACAGTGTACATGTATCACCAGCTGTCTAGGAATAAATACATGAAAAGGCATCATCATTATTATTGTTGAACATGTACTTCATCATCATGTACTCATATGGATCTATGTATGTAATTGTGTACGAAAATCTACTTGAATTTGAAAAAGTCGTGTTTATCCAAGTGTGTGTATGCTAAATGAATTTAACTTAATTTCCGCCAACTCTTTGCACTTGGTAGTCGGATGAACAATAATTTGGCCATGAGATTGTTGAAGTTTGTTTTTTAATACTATACATTCTGTTACTTTGCAGCTGCATTTTAGGGTTTCCTGGCATATTGAACCTTTACAACTTTTGTTATTAGTGTTTCCTAAAAACGACTACAAACGTTTGATTGTTTGTTTGTTTTAGCAATTTAATGTACGAGCACCGACTGTTTTGTTTGTCCTTATACGAGGAACAAGTCCATAAATATACATCTATACATACATAGATATGCATGTATGTATGAATGTGTGTATTAATAGTTCTATACATGATAATACTTGTATCCTCCTGGGAGAACATAGAGAAATGCAAACATAAAACTATGAAAACATGGGAGTTGTTGCTGCATCAAGTGTTCGAATGTGAAGCTCTTCCTAATGGATCCTCTCTAGGGGTTCTAATTGATTTTTTATAATTTTATTCATGAAAATACTTTTACTTTTATATCCATGAGGAAGCAAATAAATAAACGTGTATACAAAATATTTTTAAAATTCTTTATAATTAAACAATTATAATTAAACATAAATTTAAGAAAAAATTTAAGAAAAAATTTAAGAAAAAACTATAGGAAATTTAAAAAAATTTTAAAGACAGTTAAATAAAAGTTAACATTTGTGTATTAACCCCCAATTTTACAATGTCTAGTTATTTTTTAACTTTAAGATATATTGACAGTTCTCATACAAAAATTGTCTTAACTGGAAGAATAACTGCCGGTTAAACGATAACTGGAGGTGGTGAAAATGGGGGTAAGTGAGATATTTTTTGGAAAAAGTCATATGAATACGTACATAAAATATGTTTCTTCTTTAAACTTGGCTGAAGATCACTTTTGCATATAAACAGCAGTTTTACAATTTTCAATTTTTTTAAAACTAATAAAGAAGAAAGACAAAAATTTCTACGTATACTGAACCTTGCTTTCTGGGCAAGAAGATACCAGTGACAGACAAAGTTAAGTACTTAGGTGTAATCCTCGACCGGAAATTAAAATGGAGACACCAAATAGAGGATAGGATCAACAAGGCACATCGGTGCTGGGCGATATGTAGGAGAACTATAGGCATGAAATGGGATCTTAGTCCTACTGTAACAAATTGGCTTTATAAAAGTGTAATTAGACCAATTCTAGCTTATGCTTCAATAATCTGGTGGACTGCTTTAGACAAAAAGTGCAATATCAAACTACTACAGGGAGTTCAGCGTACATGCTGATTGGGTATAAGTGGTGCCATGTGTACTACTTCAACCAAGGCTCTGGAAACGTTGCTAGATATTCCACCCATTGAAACATATTTAAGATATGAGGCGGCGCTTACAGCCGAACGGCTCTTTACTTTAGGCGAACTGGCCAAAAACGGTTATAGGACACGTCATCAATGTATACTGGACACATTGGAAGGTTATACACAATCATTGGACGTGCCTGATCGTATACCAGACACAGAATATGTCGGAAACTTTGAAACGCTGATCCCAGATAGAATGTCTTGGTCAAGCGGAACATTAGAGCAAAAATCATTAGGAATCCGTTGTTACACGGATGGCTCTAAATGGGGGGACAAAGTGGGGCTGGGTTTCTATATTGAAGACCAAATCATAACACAAGCTTCCAGGCAGAAGTACGAGCAATAACGGAATGTGTAAATTGGATTAGAATAAATATGGCGCCCACAGCACTTAATATATTTACCGATAGCCAGAAGGTAATTAGGGCGATATCAGGCGATAGAACTAAATCTAAGACCGTATTGGATTGTAAGAAAGCTTTAACTGAATACTCTCCCAGAGGTAAGGTTCACATCATATGGGTACCAGCCCACTCGGGAGTAGTCGGTAACGAAAGGCGAATGTAATAGCTTTAAAGGGAAGGGAGCTCGAGGCAGTTAACCTGACAAACGCAAAATCATTCGACGCAACAAAAGCTGAACTAAATATATGGATGAGAGAATCCCATAAGGCCTCTTGGAATAATGAAACAGTGGGTAGAACCACGAAGATCCTATGGGGTGACCCTGATGAGAGCAAGACGATAAATCTCCTCAAAATGAGCAAGTCTGAAGTTAGTATGATGGTACGTATTCTGAGTGGACACACAGGACTACGAGCACATCTACGCAAAATTGTGCGGATTCAGACGAATGTAGAGCATGTGGAGAGGACAGTGAAACTCTGGAGCACTTTCTTTGCCACTGCTAGGCATTCGTCGAAGTTAGATCCAAGTATCTTGGAAGTGATGTTATTCCGGAAATAACATTCCTGACTAACACTGATTGGAAGATTCTTAGGAATTACGTTCAGGAAACTGAGTTTCTGAACACTGAAAAATAATTTTTTCAGGTTTTTTATTTTTCATGATAAGGAGCGCACAACAGGCCCGACAGTGGCCTAGGTGCATTTCTTCGGATTTGATGTAGTATACATCCTCCTATCGACCTACCTACCTAATAAAGATTGCAAAATGAAAAAAATTTACACAAATTCTAATGTTTTATCGCAGAATCGACTTTGGTCCATAGAGATTTAAATTTTCAATGTTTTTTCAGACTATTTTGCATAGTTGTTTTCGAGCTATTGTGCAACTTTTGCAAAAATACAGAATCGAATATTAGAAACAAAACAAACCGAAATATTCAATGGCTATAAAAATAGGATTCAGTAATTGAAAACATCTGATTTTTACATGGAATACATAAAAACCCTTCAATAAATAAAATGGCATTAAAAAATTTAATTCCAAAAAATTGTGACTCGTTCCCTTTTCGAAATGACTGTTTCAATTATGTTTAGCCTACAAAATTGTATTATGATAAAAAACATTTTTGACATGTATTAATACTCAGTATTGTAGTTTGAAATACATTTATTAGGCTTAGTTTAAAAAATCAATATGTTTCCAGTTTTTGTAATATCACAACTTTTAAGAAGGTTTTTGTATCAGTGATCCTTCCTCTGCATACATGAGCCGGAAATCACTGATTTTGAGCTAAATTTTTTACAGAGCAGAAAATCATGCTGTAATAATTGATTTTATAGAAAAAATCAATAAGAATGAGATTAATTTTACACTTTTATAATGCTCCAAAAGTGCATTTAGAATTATCCAAAGATGCACTTTTTTAAAAAAAAATATTTAAAAAAAATTTTCTTTTCGAATAATCAAAGTATGCTTTTTGCTGAGACAAATGGCGCAAAAACAAAAATTTCATTACTAACACTTGAGATGCGATGATACATTAAAATTTCAGAATTTAAATTTTACAACGCTACATTACGAAAACCATGAAAGAAAGTTCCCAGCAAAAAATCTTCAAATTTTGGTAATGAGTAAACTAGATAATGTAGTTATTTAATACATCACCTGGTAATGAGTAGTCGTTATCAGTAATATTATTTAATTTTTTTGAATGGGATCTGTAGCCAATTATCTAGAGCATCAGTCCAATTATCTAAAGCAATTATTTAAAAAAACGTCTTTTTCTTTTTTCTTTTATGTAAAAACTATTCCAATAAGTACTATGAAATAACTTGTTAATGGAGCACTGAGTTAGGGGAAAGACTAATAAACACAAAAAATAACTGTAGAGCCAGGTTTAAGCCCGGGAAAGTCGGGTAAGCACATTTGTAATCAGGTTTTTTTTGAACCTCGTCGAACAAAAATAATTAGTTATTCACCCAAAAGTAAGTACTTTCACATTGCTCCAATATTACTTGTTTTTCCTGGGTTATAAGCCCCAAAATTTGTCATTATACAAGTTATATATGGATCATTAATTTGGTGGAATTTTGCTATATTCGGAGGTGATGATGAAAAATCCTATTGTTTGTACATTCAAAGTCCACGTCAGTAAATAATTTTAAATTTTGCGATAAGTAGATACATACTTATAATATTTTACACAAATGACTTTTATATATTGGCAATTTCGTGTTAAGTGGATAGTCAGGCCTACTATCCAATAGTACTAACCATGTCATGCATTGATATTATTATGTGTTATATAAATGTGTTATACAAGTTAGAGGAATCAAAGTTGAGGGCGTGGGTCCTGTATTAATCAAACTATTAAATAAAGTTTTTATATTTAGGGTAAGTTTGAATTTAAGGGTTTTAACTATTTATTATTATTTCATAAGTTTTAAATAGTTTTGGGTTTTATCACTATGATTTTGATTTATTATTAGATTTAGATTTAAGTTTTAATTTATTTTGGATTTTATAACAACGTACAATTATTGGGTTTTTACTATATTGGGGTTTCTTTTTGGGTTTAGCTTCTAGCTTAGATCTTCACTTTTGTTTCTCTTCTTTTCTTCTAACAATCGCAGTTGAAATTGGCTGCAGTTCAATTCACCAATGGGTACTATTTGTTCACCGTGGGTGAACAGGGTATTCTAGTTATATGCATAACTATCCATAAAATACCATGTAATTTTAAGTTTTTTGTAACTGTTGCTTATGTTTAATAAGTACGTCATGATAACCCATATTAAATACATATATTGAATTAAATAATATACTTAAATTTGACTTTTTCAGTTTTAACACCATCCGACATAAAGAGAATCGCGGACGGTATTATCATAAAACTTAAAAATTCTTAAAGACTTTTGGCACAAAAACAATTAAATTAAAACAACATTCCACTGTACTCCAACATTTTTAACAAAAAAGGCTTAATTTTATAGAGCTCGTAGTAGTGGAAAATTGCTGCAACAGCATTCGTATTTTATATGAAATTTTAATAAAAAAATAAAAATGTATTGTTGTTGAAATATGAAAAAATTAAGTACGAATGTATCCTTGTACTATGTATGTACATATATTTCAAACATATGCATATGTGGGATCAACGCAACACCAAATAGAGTTCAACTGTTGGTCTCCTTTTTTGTTTATTCCACATACTGATGTTGCACGTACATACATACATACGTATGTATGTAATACGATGATGTAATGACTCCTGTGTCATTGTAACTTAAACTAAAACACTGAGTGTGTTTGTATGCAACCGAACAACAGAAAAGAGTTCGTTGCAAAAATGCGTTTATGGTTTGATGATTTACAATCGAAACAATAAATATTCACACGGCCAGTGCACACATTATTTGCGATTTATGCTGTGCGAGCAATATTTCATGAAGCCACACATGTAAATTTATGCAATTATTAATTTTACGCGTTCCCGCCTGCCGGTTCAACAGTTTATACTTTTTTGTTCGCTGTTTATATAAAATATCATACGTTTTTATGCACATAAACATACACCTTGAACCTCCATAATGAAAAGTGGTAGCACAAATGTTTCTTTAATAAGATAAAAACAATTACATATGTATATGTAAATAATATGTCTCTACAAGGCAGAATTCGAAAATGTTTCGAATATACCTAAACACAACATAATAATCTCTATGTATAAAATTTTGTTTTTTGGAGTTTTTTTGATTGGAGTTTTCTGTGATATGGAACACTATCCATCAATATTGCATGCTACACGTTCAATAAATATCACAATACAGCAAATGTACCATAAAATGAAAAAATCTAATAGTTTTGAAAATGTTTAAAATATCGTAGGAATTTCAATTTTACATCCGTGTTTCCCGTAAGTTTCAATACATATGATATCTTCACTATTAAGGTACGTTCACACCTATAAAATATTTGACGAAAATGACGTGACCCCTAAAAATAGACATTTTTATTTCTTTTAAATAAATATTTAGGTGGCGTGTCATAATATCCAATGACATAATGTCCATGGACGTTATGACAATTCTTAAAAGTGTCATAATGTCCATGGACATTATGACACTTTAAAAACAGAAATGTATTGGAAAATTTGTTTAGAATTTAGGAAAGGGCACTCTTATCCCGAAAAGAATTGCTCCTAAATTTGAAGTATGCGTTTTGGATTCATTTACAAAAGTGTCCCGGATAGACGGCCTTAGGTCGTGGTATTTCGAAAACCGGCTTCTCTAAATAAGGCTTTTTTTTATAAATCGACTCTTTTAAATCCATGGACTTTATGAAGTTATGCTCATAGACATTGTGACACTTTTGAAATTCTAATAACGTCCATGGACATTATGACACGCCACCAAATATTAATTTATTCAAACATTATATATGTATCTTTGACGATATCACTTTAAAATGCCTCCATTATAGATTCGAAACAGCTGAATGTAGCACTCTTGTTTTATATTAATTTTGTATCTGTAAAATAAATATTAAACAGTTTTTATTATACCCTTTACCTTCGTGACATATGAATATGTTATTCCATTCGTAATTTCTACAAAATAATTTCCTGACCCTATAAAGTATATATATTCTGGATATCTTTTTCCTATACCCTATTCTGGAGTCGATTAAGCCATGTTCGTCTGTCTGTCTGTCCGTCTGTTGAAATCAATTTTCTGAAGAACCCAGATATTTTTGTGATCTACATAAATCTTCAATAATTCTATCTGACATGCTTTCGAGAAGTTTCCTATTTAAAATCAACATGGATGGGAAAACATTTATAAACAAAATGCAATTTTTTGGATAAATTAAAGAAGTAATAAAAAAATTCCAAAATTAAATACAATGGTGAAGGGTATAAAAGATTCGGCACAGCAGAGTGTAGCACTCTTACTTGATTTATTATCTATTTAGGTTTTCAATATTATTTTTTCAAAACAATTTTGATGGATATTTTTGACATCTTTTGATCCTGAGGGTCATAGTTTCCATGATAACTTAAAGTATGATAACTTAGAGTATAAGAATATTAAGGTTCGGCATTGCTAAAAGGTCAAACTTGTATTTATTTTTGGAATGATTTTGAACTGTTTTTTTTTTTTTTTTGGAAATCCTTCTGGAGGCTGGAGGCAAAAAACATAAATCACGAAAATGATATTGCAATCTTACAATATCATTTTCGTGATTTACGTTTTCTGCTTCAGAAATTATTTCAAATACAAATAGCTATGTATATGTATTAACTGGTGGCAATTTTCAACAAATAAAAATATATTTGTACATTAGGGGTGTTCAAAAATATAGATTTCCTTCGGATGAGTATTATTTTGTTATTTAGTGTCTTTATCAAAATTTTGTTCAATTTTAGTTAACGAATTAAATAAAAACCTAGAAAAGGTGATTTTTTTTGGACAAAGCTATTTTTTTTCTATTTAATTCATAAGGGGGCAAAAATGCATTATAGCTCCAAAACAACTAATGATATTTAAACAAATATTCTTCAACCAAATTGCAGGAAATTCAATTCTCTATAGAAATTATAATAACGTATAAAAAAATATATTCACTAAAAAATTTTGTTTAACCTTTGGCCCCCAATATCTAGCATAGCACACACGATATTTCCGGTGACTCTTAATCCCTTACTAATTTCATTTAGCTACATATGTAAAATTCGTCAGATTGCTAATTTTTTTTGACTAATTTTCCTGGGGAATATATCACTGATATATTCAAATTTTTTCAAATTAAATTGTAAAAGTTGATAAAATTTTTTCACAACTTTAATCAGAGAACCAAAGTAGGGAGGGTTGAAAATACCTTTTTAAAATGTAGTAAAGTATAGTAGGCATGATACTAAACATCAGTTTAGAATGATTTCTGAACAACAGTTAAAATACTTACATACATATTTTATAGCTACCGATATTCTTTAAGAAAAATGTATGTAAATAAACATAAGTGAATCTTTACTGGCATGTTTCCGGTAGATGACAATAATGTTTTTGGGGAAAAAAAGAAACAACATACATACACTAAATATTTAGAGAAAAGAGTTGCTCATAATATATGTAAGACTTAATACAATCATACATGCATACGAATATTCACAAAATTATTTGTTGGCGTCATGATGGTGTCGGAATGACAACATTCATCTTCCTCCTGCCGGATGTACTAAGTCAGTATGAAACACAACTTGATGAAAAATGTTGCAGTTTTTGTTTGTTCTTCTTTTTGCCATTGGAATAGTGCTGATGTTGCAAGAGTTTTCTTAACCCAACTGGCAGAGCAAATCAAAATATATTATTTCCACACTTATTATGTACAACCCCAAAGAAGTTTCGGTAATGACCGTTTTCCATCATTATTTAAAATACTTATTTCATTACTTAACATCTTCTCATAGGTGTGGAAGTTACTTGTAAGCGTTTGTAGTAGGTATTTAACACCATCGTCAATTTTCAAGTTGAGAAGATCATAATTTTAGGATTTTTTGCTGGGTTGTAATTGCATGAATATACAAAATATACGCTCGTTCTAGTCGATATATATAAAAATGAATGTGTGTTTATTATACCCTACACCACTTTAGTGGGGAGGGTATATTGGGTTTGTGCTGATGTTTGTAACGCACAATAATATTTGTCCTATACCCACCTTAAAGTATACCAATCGGCTCAGAATAATTTTCTGAGTCGATTTAGCTATGTCCGTCCGTCTGTCCGTCCATCCATGTAATCCTTGTAATCAGACTACAGGTCGCAATTTTGAAGATAATTCAATGAAATTTGGTATATGATATTCTATTGCCCCAGGGACCTATTGAAAATGGTTAAGATCAGTCCATTATTTCACCTGGTCCCCATACAACTGTACCCCCGAATAGGGCTTGTAAACATTGTAATCAAACTACAGGTCGCAATTTTGCAGATAAATCAATGAAATTTGGCACATGATCTTCTATTGTACCGTAGACGAAGCCTATTGAAAATGGTTAACATCGGTCCATTATTTCACCTAGCCCCCATACAACTGAACCCCCGAATAGAGCTTGTAAGCCTTGTAATCAAACTACAGGTCGCAATTTTGGAGATAATCTAATGAAATTTGGCACATGATCTTTTATGGTACTGTAGACGAAGCCTATTGAAAATAGTTAACATTGGTCCATTATTTCACCTAGGCCGCATACAACTGAACCCGCCAAGTAGGGCTTTTAAGTTCATAATTATGTTTAATATACTCGTATCTCGACAAAAAGCTGCAAAACCAAGTTCTATACTAGCCTTGATGACCCTGATGAACTTTATAATTATAGGGCCTCATTTGACCCTAGCCCCTATAAAAAGCCCCCATCAAAATTTGACTTAAATATCCACAGTTTTATTAAACAATAAATGGCTTATGTATATCTGAGGCAAGGTACAATTCAACTTAAATTCTTTATTATGAAAACTGAATTACATTTTATTCGTATACAGGTGTAGGGCATTATATGGTCGGCCTCGCCCGACTATAACTTCTTACTTGTTTGTTTGTGGGTTTGTTTGTTTGAAGTCTATAGACGGCTAAACGGCTAGACCGATTTTCTTCAAATTTTAACGGTACCTTCCTGTATATCTGGAAAGAACTATAGGCTACTTTTTAAATTTAAAATTTCAAGTAGGCGAGGTGCCACGTCTATTTATTAAATAACTATTAAAAGTCATATATCTTGGAAACTGGTACACTTAGAGTCCTCAAATTTTGCACGGATAACTTTGACATCCATAAGAATATTTTTCGACAAAATAGGCGGAATGACTATAGTGGGCGTGGCACCTTCCATATTAAGAAAATATTAAATCAGTATATCTCGGAAAATGTAACAGTTATAGCTCTCAAATTTGGTCGGAGCCACAATATCTCAATATGATTAGTTAGGATAAAAAGTGGGCAGACTAGCAGCAGGGGCGTGGCACCTCCCATATTAATTAAATACACAAATTCGTTTATCTTGGAAACTATTAGAGTTAAAAGCTTCAAATTTTGCAAGAAGAACTTTAGCATCCATGTAAATATTTTGGGTAATAAATTGGCGGACTACCAATGGGGAGAGCGGCACCTCCCACATGAATTAAATACAACAAAATATTTTATCTAAGAAACTAATAGAACTAGATTCCTATAATTTGGCAAAAAGGACTTTCATATTCATCTGAACATTTTGGGGGAAAAAGCGGACTTTCATCAGGGGGTGGCTTGGAACCTTCATATGAATTATATAGAAAAATTTGTATATCTGAGATAATGTAGAAGCTAGAATCTTCAAATTTTACATGAAGAACTTTGACATTCATGTGAACATTTAGAGAAAAATGGACTTTCAATTTGGGGATTGACCCCCCCCATATGAATTAAATACAATATTATTTACATTTTTCATAGCTTACATTAAAATCCTTATTAGCGTTCGGAAAAACTGGCGAACTTATAATAATTTGAGTGGCATCTCTCATGAGTAAGTGTTTTTTTTTTTTTGCTTTTAGGGTAGCAAACCACACTGGGTATAGCTAGTATAATAATAAAAAGGATTATATTTTATATAATATGTGACTGCATATGAATGTATTTATGTGTATTTGTATGGTAGTGCAGACAATGTTTGCTTAAGAAAAAATACTTACCTACACTTTTTTGCTTAAGAAATTTAAATAAAAATAATATTTGTCATTTTTTGTGTGTATTAGGAAAATAACTTTTCAGCACTTTATTTATACCGGTGTCGTTTGTGCAGATTTTTTTTACATTTATTTTTCTATCGGAATGAATGGTGGAATATATCCGGTATCCGTTTCATATATACTCACTCGTACATGATCACTGTTGCATTTGAAAATAAACAAGGAGCAGGAACTTAATGTTTGAAAGTGACAGTGAGTGTTGTTTTTAACATTATCTCTACAGGAGCAAAATAAGATTTTAGTGTTTTTAAATAATTTTCAAATAAGAGTTAACAATTATATTGAGGGACTATAATAAAACCATCTATCTACCTACACAATACAAGTTTTCCAGAGAACAAATTCAAAAAAATATAAGAGATAAGCTCTTTTAAATCCTTTAAACCATTTTAGTGGGGATTTGTGCTAATGTTTGTAACGCCCACAAATTAATTTTAATAAAAAGTATATCGAAATTAAGGCTAATTTCACATTTTATATATACTCATAACATGATTTCTCGAGCATGTCAAAATTGAAAAAAAACTTGCTAAATCGAGCCCCAATATAACCATATAGTTATCTAATTAGTTTAAAATGAGGATGCTTGTTACATGCTAGAACACTATAAATTAACCTAGCGGAGGCACTCCATATAAAATAAAGTAATCTCAAAGCCAACTTACATATGAAGATAGGGTAACGTCCAAATAAATTTAGTTTATAATGACTATGCCTATGTTTGAAAGTAAATTTTTTCAACAAATTCATTATTAATTTGGTAAATTAAATATTTTGCCACAAACAAAGAAAACTTTCCCGAATTCTCTATTGTTATTTAAATGGGAGCCGGGAACTTCTATATGACTTAATGTTTTTCACTTCATCTGAGAAACTGTGAATGTTGGAAAGGATGAATTGCAGTTTCACCATTGTCTTGATGTTTGCTGACAGTAAATAAATGATGGAACATTGTCCGAACAGTAAACCTAAAAATGAAGCAACAACAAATAAATTATACAACAAAGAAACTACTAAGAAGTTGAATGTTGCAATAAAAAAGTGTAAAAACTTTTTAATGCTGAAAGAAAAAGACTTTGTATAGAAATGGATTTACATGGAAAAAGTTTTTACTGTAACGAATTTTTATTTATTTATGTACATTGTTGTACATGGAGGAATCTCTTTTTATAGTAGTGGGGTGTGTTGACTTAAAGTTAATTTTTATTTATGTAAATTATTTTTACTTATCCTTCTTTCTTATTTTGCCAGTTTTTGCAGTTTAAGAAATTCCTAAACATGTGGTTTTGTACGAGCACTTTCTTGTGAAGATTATTGTTGGTACTGTGGCTGTTGTAGCTGATGCTGCTGTTTTCATTTGTACAAACTTAGTTGTACCACACAGACACTCTGTCTGGACTTTGGCCATAAATCTATTACCGTGTGCAATGCACCCAGGATACCAACTGTTGTTTTTAATACAACTCTTGACTCAACTACCCCGCTAAAAGTTGTACACATTTGTATGGAGAATATTTGAAATTATTTCTAAACATCAAAGTGTTACAAAGTGTACAGAGACTTTAAAGATACGAGATTTTCTTGAATATACTCCAAACGCTATGCTGCACAGTGTATGAGCATACTGATTTGTAAAAGAAAATTATTTCAAACAAGGTTGTTCGACAAATTTACCATGTAAGATTTCA
Source organism: Lucilia sericata (assembly GCF_015586225.1). NCBI lineage: Eukaryota > Metazoa > Arthropoda > Insecta > Diptera > Calliphoridae > Lucilia > Lucilia sericata. The sequence goes on along the minus strand of NW_023994088.1, from coordinate 505,811 downwards.
GTCCTGTATGTTACAAATATTTGAATAAAGCTATTCGAATCTAGGTAATATATATTGAGCAATAAAATGAAAATAATATTTTGGGTAACGTTGTCCTTAGACTAGTCGGTAGTCTAATCAGGAGACTACTCAGGAAAGTAGTCCACATTCGCTGAAATGTCAAGGTTTAGACCATAGTTTAATTTAATTTTTAGTTTGTTCCTACATATGTATATTCCTAAAAAAGTACAGTAATATTTATAATTTTAATTTGTCCATAAATTCTTTATATTTTATTTTTGTTTTTATTTATATAACACTTTCATCCAATTGAAACTGAATTGGTTGCTTTACTCAATTTTCGAATTCGAAACATATTTTCAAATGCCACCTAACTATTAATTACTTCAGATTATTTTAAAACACTGTGCAGTCATACTGGTGCACCATCATGCAACATGTGAGATTAATGTTTTTAGTTTACACTTTATATGCAAATTTTAAATGCAATTGACGAAAGTAAGTAAGTAAGTTTGTGAATGTGTAGCGTTATAATAAGTTGGCAATTTATTACAATTAAACCAAATGAAGTTTATTTCAAACTTCCACTTTTATTTTTGTTGCATATTAAGTTAAACGTTGTTAACTTTTGCCACCATTTGTGTTGTGTATGTGTAGTAGATGTTTGTATATGAACTAACACCGGAAAATAAATAGGAAATATATGAAAAACACCAAACGGATATGCATGTATTAACAGATCGTCTAACTTCCTTTCCAATATTTCCCTAGTAAATGTCCGTACATCCTTTTTGCTAATACCAACACAGACATATGTTCATATGTATGCAGATATTAAAAAAGGAAATTTTTATCTAAAACTAACCACAAAACTTCGTGTTTAACTTTCATCTTGCTTTGTATGGAATTGTTCTATCATCGCACTACTTCTTTTTTCTTCATTTGCTCACTTCTTTTTCATCCTATACCAGAAGTTTGGAAAAAATTTACGACATTGAACTTTTATTGGGGAAATTCCTGTTCATTTTCATGCGAATATTAAGAATTATGGTCCTTACAGTTTTAGGTGTGTAGGCATGTATATGTCATGTTGCATAGATACAAATGTAAGAACATACTATTATTTTTCTTGCATACTATTTTTTGAATCCAACAGTTTTAATTTAATTCAATTTATAGATTTTCTCGAGAGCTCTTATTATATAAAAATCCCTTAAATTTCATAACATAAACATGCATTTTTAATGTATAAAATAAATATGTATGTATATAAATAAAAATTATGTCATGTTATGAAGTCTTCGAGCAAAGAATAAATAAGAAATGAAACTGTTGTCAAAAGTACCTAAGTCTACTGTCATCCGGTACCTAACTCTAAGAATGTATTAGTAGAATTCTCAAGTCAACATAGTTGCAAAAAATAGTATTGAAAAATATTGAAAAACAAGTTAGAGTGCTATATTCGGCTATGCCGAATCTTAAATACCCTCCACCAGCAAACTACTTTTTATTGAAACCCATCTAACTATCTAATTTTTAAATAACTTGCCAAAATTTTTGTCGAACTAATTTTGATTAGGTCCAGAAAATGTATATTAATACGCCAGTTCGAATATACACAGAATATGGGAGTTGTGACCAATTATGGACTGCTCATGAAACAATTTCATATAATGATTTATATGCAGAAAAATATCAAGTCTAATTTTACTCCAATAGCTTTATTAATCAATGAAATATGTGCGTTTAGGTGACTTTAGGAAGTGGACTTTATATAGGAGCTATGAACAATTAAGGGCCTATCCGGAAAAATTTCGCAGAGTGATTCATATGTGCACAAATCATATTTTATCAAGATATCTTTATTTGATAATTAAATATGTGCGTTTAAGGGATTTTTTTAAGTGGACCTATTACCAAATATGGACCGATCCAGAAAAAATTTGGTACAATGTTTTATATGCCTATCCGCAAAAAATTTCGTAGAGTGATTTATGTAAAGACAAAACATATTTGTGTCGAATTTTCTCAAATTAACTTTATTTGACAATGAAATATGTGAGTTTAAGTGACTCTCAGAAGTGGACCTTATATAGAAGCTATGGCCAATAATGGACCGATCCGAGAAAAAAGTGGTAGAATGATTCATAGGTACACAAAACTTATTCAAGTCGAATTTTACCCCTATAGCTTTAGAATTCAATGAAATATATGCGTGTAAGTGATTTTCGGAAGTGGACCTTATATGGGAACTATGACCAATTATGGGCCTATTCGGGAAACATTTCGCAGAGTGATTCATATTTGGACAAAACATGTTTGTGTCGAATTTTATCAAGATAGCTTTATTTGATAATGAAATATGTGCTTTTAAGTGATTTTTGTAAGTGGACCTTATATGGGAGTTATGACCAATAATGGACCGACCCGTAAAAAATTTATAAAATGATTTGTACGTACACAAAACATATTCAAATCGAATTTTATCCCGATAGCTTTATAATTCAATGAAATATATGCGTTTAAGTGATTTTCGGAAGTGGACCTTATATGGGAGCTATGACCAATTATGGGCCTATCCGGAAAAAATTTCGTAGAGTGATTTTATTTCGACTAAACATATTTGTATCGAATTTCATCAAAATAGCTTTAGTTGGCAATGAAATATGAGCTTTAAAATGATTTTCGGAAGTGGGCTTTATATGGGAGCTATGACCAATAATAGACCGATCCGTAAAAAATTCGGTAGAATGATTTGTATGTATACAAAACATATCCAACTCGAATTTTATCACAATAGCTTTATTCATCAATGAAATATGTGCGTTTATGTGATTTTCGGAAGTGGACCTTATATGGGAGCTATGACCAATTGTGGACCGACTGAGTTCTACGTTGAGAGTATTATTTCTGATCATATTATATTTGCATATACAAAATTTTGTGTTGATAGCGATATATTTGATTGAGTTATTAACGAAAAACTAATTTCCGGGAATATATACCTTTGTATGGGGGCTATAGGAAATATTGGATCGATTGTAAAGATTTTGAACATAATTGATCACTGCCCTGAAAAAATAATGTGTGACAAAATTCATCTAAATATCTTTGGTAGTTTCTGAGAAAACTTTAAAAGAATTATGAAAAAAAACATAATTTTTTTCGAGGTAGTCTGATATTTTTACTCATAACTTTTTACCTTGTGAACCGATTTTGCTGATTTTCAATACCAAACTGCTTAGGATAATAATAAATATTTTGGGTGAATTTGGTTTATTTCCTTTACTTAGTTTTAACGTGAGCGTGTTTTACACAGACAGACAGACAGACGGACATAGCTAATTCGACTCAGAATTTGATAAGGACCCAGAATATATATACTTTGTTGGGTCTTAGATGAATATTTCTTGGTGTTACACACGGAACGACAAACTTACATATATATACCCTCTATCACCACTGATGGTGGTGGAGGGTATAAAAAATTTACATTTCAATTTATACTTTGAAAGGTTTCTTAAGATATTTTCCACATATTTTATCTACAAACATTTTATAAACACATCTATTTGTTTTTTAATCTATAATATTGAAAAAATAAATTATTTATTTGAAATATCTTTTTCGTTTACCATACGAAAATTTACAACATTGTTTTTTTAGTTTTAATTTCAACCAACAAAAATTCAATGTCAAAAAATAAAAAAAAAAAATTTTTTCGTTTGTAAAAAATATATTATTTCGGGCTTTGTTTGTGTTTTTGTGCAAAAAATTATAAAATACAATGTTAAGTGATAAAAAATATTTCAAGCTACTATTATCCTCAAATTTTCGCGAAAAAGTTTTGAAGTTTGGAGAGAGAATAAAATTTTTACATATGTGTTGGATTTACACAGCACTCGTGGTGAGAAGAGCGTAATGTTATTGTTGTAAAAAAATGACAGCGTTTCACTTCTTGTTTATTCTTTGTCTTCGAGTATCTTTAGCGTCAATAATAAAGTGTAATTTCTCTATACGTGCAAAGGACCTAGTCTGTGGTACTGACTTGAATTTTACCTACTTTATTTATATAAATATTTGCTCTGATTTACATACAGAGTCGAAGACGGTACAATTTTGGTACAAATCAGAGAAAATTAAATTTGACACATATCCAGTCAAAGTTTGGAATATTGTTACAAAAAAACTTTGTGATATTTTAGAAATTTTTGAATGTGAAACGTGTTTTTGTATACCCTTCATCTTGTGAGAAGGGTATCAATGTCGAAGTGCTTTATCTAAACACCTGCGTGTTGACCTATTTCACCGTGGTCTTTTTCAACCAATGGGTGATTTTCTGTAACGACTCACCACCGCCCCATTGTGCAATTTACGTATATGGAAGTTCCGGTCCAGTATACTTGCATTTTGCTCAAGTACTAGAGCTATATAATCACTGATCATTGCTGCCCCGTTGCAGATGAGATGGCTTCTGTTGAGTCGCCAACAGCACCTAGAGACATAACCGGTATACCGAAGTACGAATCCGTCAAATAAGCCGAGACTTTGTTCTTACTCACAGTGACAAACTTTGTTAATTCTGGTATGAACAGAGTTTACTCTGAATATACCTGGACAAGGAAGGAAAATTCAATAGTATCACTTGTATAAGATACCTTTCATCCATCACCATTCAACCCAGAACACTTCTCATTCATCCGACACACACATTACGAAACAACATCCGACACATTTATTATAGGTATACGGGTTGGCAAGGCCTGTATTATATACAATTAAGACCAACTCATTTCCAACGCTTATTCCTACAGTCACTCTTCTGTGGGGTATCTGTTGTCATACGCCAACAGCACCGAACTTATCCCGAAATATAAATTTCACCGTGCATCAGTCTTTTATCCGCAATATACTTTTCCCGCGAATTTGGGTTTAAACCACAGCTACTACGTGGATCACGACGGAATCTCAACCAACTGACCAGCCAGGACAAGATGTCGAAGTGCTTTACGTGAGTACCTGGCGTGTAGCCCTACCCCACGGTGGTACTTTTTCAACCACTGGGTGAGTATCAAGTAAACAACTCACCACTGCCCCTTTGTGTTTGTTACACGCAGGTCGCAATTTTTGTACATGGATATGCCGGTCCATGTACAAGCACTTTGCTCAAGTACTCGAGCTATCTAATCTCTTGCCAAAGTAGTCACGTTGAGGAAATACAGGTATCATGAGCAAGCTCAGTCTACCCCGACATAATGTCGCCCTAGGGGACGTAATTGGTAGTCCGAAAAACACAGATTATATTAATTGACAAGACTTTATTTCAGTGGTCACAGACACCCACTGTGATAAGTTGAGCATACACTCAACCATGTTGGAAAATCGCTTCAAAATTAAAGAAAGGGCAGTGACGACTTCGCACTCCATTGGCTAGATAGACCGTAGTCTAACTCTCATTCATCATTCATCGTTCATCTTACATCTGTACCCATTTATCACACATCCGTCAAATCCATCAATCACTCCATTCTCTTTATAGAATTCAAAGTAGACATCAGAAACATCGTTCATCTTCGTTTACCAATTCTTCGCATTATCAGCTCAATTCCAACATTTTATTAATCCACAGTCATGCTCTGTAATTTGTACCGCTCCTTGCATCTAGGAACGATAACAGAAATGTATCTTGAAAATTTATATTTCACCGTGTATCAGTCTTTTAACCAAGCACCCCCTTCCTGCTATTTAGGTTTAAACCACAGCCACTACGTGGATCCCGAAGGAACCTCAACCAACTGACCAGCCAGGACAAGTCCTGTGGGCAACTGGCCACCCGTAGTACCAGATTATGTGGTGCTCTGGTTAGACCTCTTTTCAATTTATGCAAGGACTAGGCCAGGCAGTAAATTGTCAACACCAATTTATAGTCCCGGAAGACTACAGGTATTGGTAGCACCTATCTACCCCCGGATTGCAATACACCAAGATGCGGTCTGAACATCAAGGAAACATGCCCGGGGGAGCAACCAGCCAGGACAAGCAAGTCTGCGGGCAACTGGCCACCTGTAGTACCAGATTATGTGGTTCACTGGTTAGATCTCATGTCAATCATTCCAAGGACTAGCCGAGGAGTGAAATGACATCACCAGTTCATAGTCCCGGCAGACTAGAGGTACTGGTAGCACCTATTTACCCCGGGATTGCAATACCCACACCAAGAAAACAATATAATTTTCCGACCCTATAAAGCATATACATATATTCCGAATCATTATAGATAGCGGAGTCGATTAAGTCATGTGCTATCTGTCTATCTGTCTATGTATATGAAGACCAAGATATGTATCTTATTTTGTGTTTTGTTTCATTTGTCGTAAGTTGTCGTTTTCTTGTTTTGTTTTTGCTTAAGTAATGGTAGAGTCAGGAAATATTAAATAAATTGACATTTGACACTATGGTATATAAGATTCGGCAAGGCGAATATAGAACTCTTACATGTTTTATTTTTGGGCCTGATTTTTTGCAAACAGAAACACCGCATTTTCGATTATTATGCATTAAATTGCAACGAAATATATTAAACTCATCTGTGTTATAATGTTAAAATATTGAACATTTTCCGAAAAGTTAAAAAATATCGATTACTTTTATTGTTACAAAAAAATTCTGATATGCATTTTAAACAAGGACCTTTCTAATGATACCAACATTTCACATCTTTCCTTTGGAAGAAATAAAGAAAAAAATTATAAAACCTCAAAAAAGTACCTTTATATCTTTTTTCCAGCTTACCAAATTTTGACGCGAGGACAAAAAATTTGAGAACGGCTAAACTTTAATTTTAGTTAGGAACACTGATTCCTTAAATTTTCCTCCGTACAAACAGGGCAACCCTAATGTATTTTCAAAGTGATGATTTTGTTGTTCCGTTTGTAGCACATTGAATATTCCTGATATATCCGTCTGTCAGTCTGTGAAAGACATGGTTGTGAAAAATTGGTGTAGTGTTTTAAAAAAATTCTAAAATCGATAATACTTAATTCGTATTTAGAAACTAAATTTTAGATAGAGAAAAAACCGCAACCCCCTTCCTAGCCCTTTTTAATGCTCCATGTGGAGTGGATAGGACCGATTTTATTTTATTTATTTATTTAAAAAATTTTAATTACAATTGAAAATTATAATTAAAATAAAGTATAAAGCACTAGCTGCTTTGGCTTTCGGCTTTAGGACCGATTTTATATGTATGTATGTATGTTAAAACAATTTTTTTTATTTACCACCCTAATGTTTCAAATACATTCATACCTACATAAAGTAATAAAATATGTGTCAGTGATAAGAGATGTATTACTATCAAATCTTCTTCTTTATGTTAAACGTCCTTTTTGCCTAAAGGACTTTTCCTTTTTAACAAGAATAACAATAATAACAGCAACAGAGAAGCAACAAAATGATAAGTAACACCATGTGCTAGTAAAAGTGTTTTTGTTCCTAATTTGGCCCAAATGTGAAAGATGGCCATTTATTATGCCGAAAACAGGGAAAGACATTAAGGTGACTTTACGCGTGGTTGCTAAAGCATAACTAAGGGTAGATAGAGTTCCATACACCACTACAAAGATACTTACAGACACATACATACATGTTGGTGTTTTATTCCTCGTAAAAGAGATGAATGGTTACCGTAACCTTAAGATTAAAATATATGGATGGATGTATGAATATAATAATGTATGTATCTGTTGTGTATCCACCGTCTCGTAATATGACCGAAATAATAAGAAAAGGATAAGAAATTATACACAATTCTTTTGTATTTTAACCGAAAAGCGCATCAAGTAAAATGTACGAAAGTATCAAGAAGAATGTGTTTGTATTTGTAAGTTAATGCGTATATATGAATATGGAGTTATATCTATAAGTGTCAAGTTTTTCTATGGATTCTATTAAATTCATTCTTAAAATATACACACGCTTATTAACAGACTTTTTAAGTACAAACCATTTTCATTCCATTCATATCCAACTGGCTTGGCTGGCATTTATACATTTTGTATGTTCATATGTGGGTGTTGGATTTTTTTAGTTTACATACATACGTACGTACATATGTATATACATGCACACACGATTGATGAGGGATCAAGGGGAGACCTACTATGAGTATAATAAAAAATATATAAATAAAACAAAAATCTACAGAAAATATAATAAACACAGATACTACATACATACAAAGGCATCATTTGCGTGTGTTGTGTGTATGTCAGTGTATGTGTGTGAGAGAGTCAAATAAATTCTGTAGCGCTAGAAGCAAAGATTTATTATCAAATTAAATTTCTGACAGAATTTATTGCTTTATCTCTCGCCGAACATAGTTTTTCACTTCTTTTTTATAAATTTTATTTTTCGTTATTTCTGTTTTTAGACCGTGTATTGTATTCTTTTTACAAACTTCCAAACACTGAGTACTTCACAGTGATTAAGTTGAGAAAAGTGGATTGGAAAATAAAAAAATTATACAATAGTGAAATAATAGCAAAATAAACTAATTTAAAATTTACTGTGTACACTTAGTGGTAACACGCCCACTGTTTATAGTCCGCCCATCATTTTCCAAAATATTCATATGGATGTCAAAGTTATGTCAGAAAAGTTTAGCTGTCGCACACGGGCAGAACCGAAAAGAGTAGTGGAGAATTCGGACTACAAAATATTGAACGATTTTTTTTGTTCTCTTTTGACCACAAGCTTCATTTTTTGATCTCGGATTTACTTTCAAATAAGTAAAATAACTTTAATATTGGTGACCATAAGAAATATTTTTGGCCGCCATTTCAAAAAATTGTTCAGATTGTATCGACCATCAAAATTTACGTGTGAAGCTTCGCATCTACAAGACACGCAACTTCAATCCAATATGATCGAATTGTAACCCTTACCTTACACAAATAGTTTATTGTAAATAATATCTCATCAAAAACTGTAGATTTTGACTTAACCCAGCAAAAAAAGAACTTTCAAAGAAGCGAAAAAGTAGTAGAATTTACTCCATGGAAGTACTGAGAAAAACCTGAAGAAGTAATAATTTTAACACAGGCTTGTCATAGGAGTAGTGTCCTTTTTATTTGATTCCAAATTCACTACTTCTGATGTCATTCTCAAGAAGTAATTTTTATGCTCTTTTTTGGAAGTTATTCAGAAATGAAATTTTATTATTATATGTAGAATACAACTAATTTGACTTAAATAATATTAACATTAATAAGGGTATTAGACACATTTAAAACAGAAGCCCAAAAATATAATTTTTGATCTCACAAAAATGCAAGAAAAAAAATCTTCAGTATTGAAGAAATTGAATTATTTTCGCTTCTTCTGAAGTTATTAAACATCACTTTTACAGAAGGTAAAAAAATTCACTAGTTGCTACTTTTGTAGCCACTGATTTTGACTTCATACCGATTTTGTAATAAAATTCGATACCAATATAATAAAATAGAAAATAAAGGAGCGGTATACTAATTTTCGAGGATCGGCCTTTAATTAACCTTGGCGTCAATTTATAGCCTTTTATTTACTTGCTTATTTATTTATTTATTATTATTATTTTATATATTTTTTATCATTCATACCACTGTTGTCTATTGGTGTGTATTACATATTTTCACAATTTTTTTGCAGGAGCTTTTTCAAGCCTTAAAATTAAACAAAACTTGGTTAAAAAATACTTTAGTTTTTCTCAACATCGGTTTGAAGAACCAATTCGAAGTTAAACTGAGTATGTGTGTGTATTTTTTCGTAATATGAGAATTTTTTGTTGCATGTTTTTCTGTCTACTTCCTTTTCATTTTTCCCTGGCCTTTTTCCATATTTATTTTGTTGTATTTTTGTTTATAAAATTTATAGAGAACAAATTTGTACAATATGTGTTTTGCGAAACAAAAACCAACAACAATAACAGTTGGGGGTGAATCCCTGCCTCTATGGATGGATTGGTGGCATTAACATGGGGCAAGTTTTTGTTGCAACATTCGTAGAAATATTTAAATATTTGGGTGTGTGGATGAGTGTTGGAGTAAATAAGCATTTGTAAGCTCATAAAATATAAAAATGTTTTGTGATAAAATTTCATACAACTTAACAAACGTTCTCATATACATACATATGAATATCCATATATACATACATGCATCCGTATTGTTTATTAAGAAAACCAGTACGAGTATGGATAATTTCACATTAGCGCCACCATAAAAATGCTGAGTTTCTTTGCAGGAAACGTAATAAAAATGATGCATTATTTCAGTTTTTTATTTATGTTAATCTTTAACTTGCAACTTGTTGGATTTGATATTTAAATAAACAAATTTTTAAAATACATATAAGATATAATTTTTAGAAAATTTTAATGGGAATAACAAGAAAATTTTAAATATTTAAAACTAGTTTTTAAAAGCAACATTTTTAACAATCAATCCGTGGAATGTTTTTAATTGAAACTAGAAAAATAAAATAAATTCGTGAGAAATCAAGAAATATGTTTTTTTTGCATTTTATTTATTCTTTATTGAATCTTTCTTATAAAGAAATTTACAATAAATATTAAAATCTTAACCTAAATTATAACTAACGTTGTTATTGCCGATGCAATTTCAACCAAAGTTCTCTATAATTTGATTATCTGGCAAAATCCAATGTTTCCTTTCTTCTCAGTCGTCTATGACTCTCAAATGAGAAAAGAAATATGTAACTACCTTTTTACACTTTCAGAACAGATGAAGTTTTTAGGCATAAAGCAATTTTGTGCATCTTTTGGTCTTAATAAAATATTATAGGCATATTAACACATTTTAGAGCATTTTCTTATTAGTTTCGATGGCATGATCTAAAGATATACATAAAAGATTTGTATATACTTATTGCGGATTGATTTGGACAAAACTTGGAAAGCATCAACTTAAGAGATCAGAGTATAACAGGGCGTCCTTAAATATCCTTTTGGATTATTACAGTACATCAAATTGAATTACTTTTTTGTTATTTTTATACAAAAACTTTTAAATTCAAAATTTTTGGAGAAAAAATATTTTTCAATTTATATTTTCACAAATAGATGTACGTAGGTCAGTTGAATACTATTACTTATGTCACAAATAGCGTTTTGAGAAACCTTAGCAAGTAGAATCTGTTATTAAAAAATCAAGTTAAAAAAATCTATCAGTATATGAATATGAAAGAAACCTGTGTTTTGAAAAGGTCAAAAAAGTATTCTTCACGGATTTTTTATGGGCTTAAATTTTTTCAGTTTTGTCATTTAATATGGTAGAAAATTAGTTAAAATTTAATGTTTGCAGGATTTTTGGAGAATTTTCCCACAATAACACAAACAATTTTTTAATTAAACTTAAGTTTTCTTATATGACTTTGCAACCACAATATATGCAATATGAACATACCTCCACTTTCAACGGACACAAATATAAAATCTCGCAAAAAACTCAACAAAATTTTTAAAATTCATAAAATTTAGAGTGTTATTATTAAACTTAGTGCAATAAAACTTAGAAAAAACAAGTTAGAGTGCTATATTCGGCTGAACCGAATTTTAAATACCCTCCACCAGCTACTTTTATATTAATACTTTTTTAATTGATCAAATATTTGTAGAAATAAGTGTTCTCATGTCTTAAATAGAAAAACCCCCAGATTTAACAAAAACAATTTCGTAAGAGGACCTTGTATGAGTGCTATGACCAAATATGGACCGATCGTGAACAAATTTTATAGTGTAAATTATGTATATAAGAGATCGGAAAAAAATTTCACAGTAACAATATCTGTACACCGAAAAAACTGAAAATGTGTTTTAATTATCAAATTGATTGTATCAAGCAAGTTTCGCACCTATCAACAAAATGATGATATCAATTATGAAATTTGTAAAAAAATATTTTTTTCCAATTAAAGAAATAATCAAAACAATTAACATCAGTAATTAAATTCAAAATTTAAAATTAGTTAATTCATTAATTGGATAAATTAAATATTTAATAAAATAAAACTTACATTTTAATTAGTTTATTAATCAAATAAATTGAACAGTTTGGTATTAAAAATCAATAAAGTCGATGATTGAAACAATCAAAGCGTTAATTGAATGCTTACAACATTAAAGAATTCCTTTACCTTTAACAATGCGTTAAGCTCTCTCAAAAATATCTCTTTATTGTCACATTTGAACATATAAAGTGATTTATAAATTTTAAAATATTTATGAAACTTCTACTTCTTATGCCTAAAATATAATTGATTATTTGAGAATTATTTTTCGTTATAAATAATGAAATTTAAATAAAATATCAAAACAAAAAACCAAAATAAACAAGTAAGAGTGTTATATTCGGCTATGCCGAATCTTATATACCCACCATCAAACCTCGTTTGACTCGAACGAAATTTACTTATGTCGAATTTCATCTATATACTCGTATATTTAGGCCAGTTATAAGCGTTAAAGTAATTTTCTGAAGGGGATCTTATATAGGGGGGTAGGGTCAATTATGGGTCGATCCTCATAAAATTTGGTAGACAGAATTTGGTTCGTATTAAATTTACTTGTGTCGAATTTCATCGCTACACTCGTATTTTTAAACCATTAATGAGCGTTGCAGTCATTTTCTGAAGGAGACCTTATATGAGGGGTAGGGTCAATCATGGACCGATCCTCATAACATTTTTTAGATAGATTTTGACTCGTATGAAACTTACTTATGTCAAATTTCATCTATATACTGGTATTTTTAAGCCATGAGCGTTAAAGTCATTTTCTGAAGGGGACCTTATATGGGGGGTAGGGTCAATTATGGACCGATCCTCATAAAATTTTACATAGTGATTTTGGATCATAAGAAACTAACTTATGTCGAATTTCATCGCTATATTCGTATTTTTAAACAAGTTATGGCTGTTAAAGCTGCTTTTCGAGGGGCCACTTGTATGGGGGCTATCCGAAAACGTGGACCGATATTGCCCATTTCCAATACCAAACAAACCTTACCTATAAGAAATATTTATGTGAAATTTCAACCCTCTAGATCTTTCCATTCGGACTCTATCGTGCTTTCAACAGACAGACAGACAGACAGACAGACGGACGGACGGACAGACGGACAGACATAGCTAGATCGTCTTAGAATTTAATGAGGACCCAGAATATATATACTTTTGTGGGTCTATGATCAATATTTCGATGTGTTACAAACGGAATGACAAAATCAATATACCCCCCATCTTTTTTGATGGTGGGTATAAAAAGTAGGCTGGAAAAAATTTTCAACCAATTAAAAAATTAATTGATTCAATTAAAAGTTTAATCAAATTTGTATACTTAGGATCAAAACAATGAGATAATTATGACAATTAAAAAATTGTTTAAATAAAAGTTAAAGAAAGAGGAAAACATGTTAATTGAAAATAAACTACCGATAATTTTTTCTGTGTTTACACAGACAGATGGACATAGCTCAGAATCATCGACTCAGAATTTCATAAGGACCAAGAATGAATATTTCTTGGTGTTGCACACGGAATGACAAAGTTATATATACCCCCTATAAAAACACTAACTTTGTTTTGATTTTTGGCCTATGATAGGCTTGTAATAGGTGTCGATCAAGAAAGGTAGAGCTTATTTCGTCCCTATAGCTGTCATCTTCAAAATTAGAAAGGTGCCGATTGGAGCAAAAGTCTTCTACAAAAATCTAGATCTGATAAAGACACCATGGTACCGACTATAGTATCCACTACAGGTCTTTTTCAGTACTTACATGAAGTAAATTCTACTTCGTTTTCGCTTCTTTGGAAGTTCTTTTTTTGTTCTGAAACGTATAAAAATCTTGTCCACGAGTTCATACGACGAACCATAAAAATGTATTTCAATATTTTGGTTTCCCTGGTGATTGCAAATAATAGCTTAATTACAATTGGAACCACAACCGCTGTCGACAATGAGTTTTCATACATTTTGTATGGAGAGCAAAATATCGTCTTGTGGTTGGGGATATTTTGGTTGATATAGATTCTATCTTATTTTTATTGCGCTCTCTGGCGATCCTCTCATTTTTCTCTCATTTCCATGTTGTAGCGTTGCCATATGTTCATAATATTTTGCTAAAAATCTTGCAAAAACATTGTTGTTATAATGCGCATATTTCGCCATTTGTTATTATTAACAGAAAATTTTAATGAAAATAATAAAAATTAAAATGTGAAAACATATTGTTTTGTTTCTTTTATTTTATTCTCAGTAATTTTTTAACCATTTCTATTTATTTCTTAAAAAATAATTCTAATTTTAAACAAAAACATCATTTTGCTTTGATTTTTTCTAATAAACGTCAGAAAATGTGGTCTGTCGACAGTCGCTTAATTTTAATTCGTCGCTCGCTCTTTTTTTTTTTTTTTTTTTTGAAATATTTTGATATTTTTGATATGGGATCATATACATATGTATATAAAGCTGCTAAAATATATCTTCCTGATCTGTTGAAACTACAACTACATGTATGCATCTAAAACTGTAAATTAATTACATTTTTAAATCTTTAAACCACATTAAAACTGCTCATACCACAAATAAAGAAAGGATCAAAGGGGGAGTATCAAAAGTATACAAAATTAAAATCCATGAATAGTATCTCATTTTACATTTGCAAATGCATAGATTATTACAAAGCTACATATAGTCCTATCAATTCCACAACAAAACTACTTTTACAATACATGTAAACAGTCATTCAAATGTCTATGTATGTATAAACAATATATTGTCGTACATATTCGACATGCAGCAGGAATTTGCTTTCTATTTATTTCTTAAAAAATAATTCTAATTTTAAACAAAAACATCATTTTGCTTTGATTTTTTCTAATAAACGTCAGAAAATGTGGTCTGTCGACAGTCGCTTAATTTTAATTCGTCGCTCGCTCTTTTTTTTTTTTGAAATATTTTGATATTTTTGATATGGGATCATATACATATGTATATAAAGCTGCTAAAATATATCTTCCTAATCTGTTGAAACTACAACTACATGTATGCATCTAAAACTGTAAATTAATTACATTTTTAAATCTTTAAACCACATTAAAACTGCTCATACCACAAATAAAGAAAGGATCAAAGGGGGAGTATCGAAAGTATACAAAATTAAAATCCATGAATAGTATCTTATTTTACATTTGCAAATGCATATATTATTACAAAGCTACATATAGTCCTATCAATTCCACAACAAAACTACTTTTACAATACATGTAAACAGTCATTCAAATGTCTATGTATGTATAAACAATATATTGTCGTACATATTCGACATGCAGCAGGAATTTGCTTTAGGATGAGATAAAGGATTTTACCTTTTGTTGGAGAAATGAAGAAAAAAACACAGCAACAACAACAACAATAACAACAAAAATACATACAAAAAATAAAGAACAACAAATTAGAGGATTGAAAGTAATTTATGACTAAAAAATGTTGACTTATGTTACAATGGATGGATGTGTTTTTACCTTTAGACATTTATACAAACAGACAAAGGACGGATATGAACGTTTTTATATGGACGTAGCTATATAAACGCAACCAAGGGTGGTGGTTTCACTTTACGGGATGGCAAGCAGCCCATATGAATGAAATACTGTAGATGGTTAGTTGGATGAATGTATGGCTGTTTTGTATGTGGAACGTGTGATAGAGAGAAAATAATGAGCTGATAAGAAGATGCCATTCAGGTTCAAATTGGATTTTTACAACTAGTATTATTAAAATGGCATTTGTCTTGAAAAGCAATTGCCTCCCATGTGATTCTTTTCCAAAATTATATTTTCAAATGTTGTTGCAATTTGTCTGTAACTTATTAAAATTTCAAAAAATTCCATTTGTACTCACACGCTTTAACTAATGCACAACAGAAATTTTAGTGTTTAATTAAAATTGTTTGAATCACAAATGCGTCAACGCAATAACGTAATAAAACAAACACTTCATGTTGGGTGTCATCATTGATAAAAGGAGAAGAAGAATATATGATTGTCTGTTTGGAAAATTAAGGAATTCTTCATTGTTTAGAATATATTTGGTTGGTTTAAGAGTTTATAACCTCGGATTTTTCGCTTTTCAATGAACATGTGACCGTACGTCTTTCTGACTCTTTACATCATTTTGCAAAGAAGAATCGAAATCGAGTAAGCAGCCAATAGTCGCCATTTATCTTTCGGTTTTTGGCTGTCTTCTTATACTGCATCAAAAACAATCTGCTGCAAACTGTGAAAATAAATCAGTTGTGTTTTAGTTGAGCAACGAATGGATGAATGATGTTTGTTTTTGGGTTAGTTTTGCTTACTCCTCATCTTTTACGAGTACGAGTACCAAACATATAGGGACACACACATCATTTCGAGTCCGTTGTTGTCGTCATCGGCGTAGTAAGAGTTTGTTGCTATTGCTGGCTTGGTTGATGTTGGTGTTGTAACAAACACATCATTTTGCATTACATTACAAAACAATCTCATTGCAATAATACATGATTTTACTTGAATATCTTTTTTTTTCTAGTTTTTATTTTGGTTGTTTCTTTTTTTCTTTTTG
The DNA here is from genome assembly GCF_015586225.1 of Lucilia sericata. Lineage (NCBI taxonomy): Eukaryota > Metazoa > Arthropoda > Insecta > Diptera > Calliphoridae > Lucilia > Lucilia sericata. The sequence goes on along the minus strand of NW_023994088.1, from coordinate 489,154 downwards.
GCATCCTTAGCGAAAGATTTATGACATTCGTTTTGGCAACACATTTAAGTTTATCTTATCGTACGAAAATTTGGCGTCATTTTTTTTTTTTTTTTTTTGTTTAAATCTCAAAGAACAAAGTCATCATACGCCGTTCACTATGTTCCTAATAAATTCATATTCTTATATTTTCATATCATTAAAAATCTAAACATTTCTTTATTTAATATTTATTTCCCTTTAATGGATGCAGTAATTACAAGTAAAATTATATAAATTAATTAATTGCACATAGATTTATAATTTAATCCTAATTTCAATCTAATGTTTATCTTCATATAAAATCCAAAACGCTTTAGTTTACATTGAACAAATTTTTCAGGAGAACAACAAAATTTTATTTTACTTACGGAGATATACAATTTACGCCCTTGAGAACTAGTTTTTTTCTGACATCCAAAAGAACGTACATAAGTTATATTAATAATAGTAAGGTTCAACATTTATGACTAAAGCAGTTGTTGTTGTAGCTCAATTTCGATTTTATATGACGATAAAAAAATAAATTTTAAATTGTACCCGGAGGAGTCAAATCCAAAGAGCGAGGAGGTGATCACCAACTCGCTGAAAGACAGTTTAAGGGATGACCATGATTGAGGTTATCCAAATAAACCTCCATCGGAGCGAGACAGCTACCAACGCTCTGATTGCTAAAATTAACACAGGTAAAATACATATAGCTTTAATCCAGGAACCTTGGATGATTCGCAACAAGGTTTCTGGATTAAATCACGTAAATTTCCAACTTTTCTACGCTGATACAGGGTCTCGCCCGAAAACATGTATCTTATGTCACAAGAACTTATGTTTTCTCCTCTCAACAGGATTATCAACATCGGACGCAACGGTGCTGAAGAAAGGTCGTGGCAACATATTCCTTGCATCTGTTTACCTGCCCTTCGATTCTCCGACACTACCACCAACGTCGGATCTGATGAAACTGGTTGAAGAGGCACAAAGGAAAAATAAGAAAATTGTAATAGGTTGTGATGCCAACTCCCACCATGTAGCTTGGGGTAGTACAAACACCAATCGCAGGGGAAAAGCCCTCATGGATTTCCTTAATACTAAAGACTTGATAACATTGAACTTAGGTAATAATGCTACCTTTATCAATAGAATTCAGAAGAGCTTATAAACGAAATTCAGGATTGGAGAGTTTCGGACGAGCACTCCTTTTCTGACCATCGGTACATAAGATTCAAAATACTAAGGCCACCACCAAAGCCGATAAAGTTTCGGAATAAGTCTAAAACTAATTGGACAATGTTCGGGACCTTACTAAAGAATCGTTTAGGTCAGGACACTTTTCAATGTCGAAATAAAGAGGATATAGATGCCAAAGTGGAAACGTTCACAAGTGCCCTGGTTGAATCGTTCGAGGACAGCTGCCCTCTGCGAGAGCGGAGATCTGCCCAGGAGAAACCCTGGGTAACTGGGGAGATCCGGAACCTTGGGAAGAATCTTCGCAAACTATTTAACCGGACACGGCGTAAAAAGACCGCAGTATACTGGGATGAGTATCGTAATAAACTTGGTGAATATAAGAAAATCGTTCGAAAAGCCAAACGAGACTCCTGGAAACTTTTCTGTGAACAGGTAGATAGCGTAAATGACGTATCGAAGATAAAAAAATTCCTATCCAAAACTCATGTTCAACCGGAATCTATGATCGATGACACGGGCAGGAGACTGGAGGATATGGAGGAGACAATGAAACTCCTAATGGACTCTCATTTCCCACCCGGTATATCGAATAACATAGATGAACCGATATTGGAGGAAGGGAGGGTAATACGGAAACAGTTACTACATCTGACATGGTTAAAGGGGCAATCAAGAGCTTTGGTCCCTATAAAGCTGCAGGGCCGGATGGAATTTTCCCGGCACTTTTGCAGATGGAGGCGGGACTGGTTTCCGTACATCTGCCACATATATTCACTGCATGCTTAAAATTGACATATACCCCAGTTAAATGGTAATATTTATACCCAAACCAGGAAAACCTAGCTATGCGACACCTAAGTCCTATCGACCGATAAGTCCTTCCTACTTAAAACCTTGGAACGGATAGTCGATAGCATGGTTAAAAGCAGCATACCATACAAAGACCTTAAATATAAGCAGCTTATGTAAAGGGACGATCGGTGGAAACCGCTTTAAACGAAGTTGTGCACTACATAGGTGAATCTTTCGATATCAAACTGTATACACTGGCGGTATGCATTGACATAGAAGGCGCTTTCAATAACGTGCACACTGATACCCTTATCCAATCCTTAGACCAGTTTTATGTTGACCGGGTGCTCCGTAACTGGATCAACTACATGCTAAGGAACAGATGGATAAGCTGCGAGATGTACGATATAACTATCAGGAAAAAGGTATTTCGCGGTATACCACAGGGTGGCATTTTGTCACCTTTACTCTGGGTTACCACGATTAATAGCCTCCTAAGGACCCTAACCGAGAAAGGACTTAGACTGTCTGCTATGCAGACGATGTCGTAATACTTTTAAAGGGAAAGGATCCAAATTACTTGTGTAGAAGAGCTGGGCAAGAAGATACCGGTGACAGACAAAGTTAAGTACTTAGGTGTAATACTTGACCGGAAATTAAAATGGAGACACCACAACAAGGCACATCGGTGCTGGGTGATATGTAGGAGAACCATAGGCATGAAATGGGGTTTTAGTCCTACTAAGACAAATTGGCTTTATAAAAGTGTAATTAGACCAATTCTAGCTTATGCTTCAATAATCTGATTGACTGCTTTGGACAAAAAGTGTAATATCAAACTACTAAAGGGAGTTCAGCGTACATGCTGATTGGGTATAAGTGGTGCCATGTGTTCTACTTCAACCAAGGCTCTGGAAACGTTGGTAGATATTCCACCCATTGAAACATATTTAAGATATAAGGCGTCGCTTACAGCCGAACTGCTCTTTACTTTAAGCGAACTGGCCAAAAACGGTTATAGGAGACGTCATCAATGTATACTGGACACATTGGAAGGTTATACACATTCATCGGACATGCCTGATCGCATACCAGACACAGAATATGTCGGAAACTTTGAAACGCTAATCCCAGATAGAATATCTTGGTCAAGCGGAACTTTATAGCAAATGCCAGTAGGAATCCGTTGCTACACGGATGGCTCTAAATTGGGGGACAAAGTGGGCCTGGGGTTCTATATTGAAGACCCAGAAACAGAAATATACCACCGTTTACCTAATAATAACACAAGCTTCCAGGCAGAAGTCCGAGCAAAGTCTGAGGTTAGTATGATGGTACGTATTCTGAGTGGACACACACATCTGCACATCTATACAAAATTGGACGTGCGGATTCAGACGAATGTAGAGCATGTGGAGAGGACAGTGAAACTCTGGAGCACTTTCTTTGCCACTGTCAGGCATTCGTCGAAGTTAGATCCAAGTATCTTGGAAGTAGGGTTGCCAGATTCCGATTCGCAAAAAGCTGGACATTGGGTTTTAAAAAGCTGGACAAAACAAAAAAGCTGGACATAAAAAATACTGAGAAAATGTTAATTTTGGTTTGTGTAAATAATTTCACAGTGGTACACCAAAAAAATGCATATTTTTTTAGTTTTCCCCGATCACTTCGTTAACTTAGTTTTTAAGAGCAAAAGTATGAAAAGCGCTATTTTTGAAGTTTTAAATTTAAGAAATTGACTATCGCTCGCAATTATAGGTCTTTATCTTAACTTAATGATAGAGAGTAATTTTTAATTTATTCTCAATCAAAAAAATATCCAAAAAAGTACGCAAAAGCCAATTTTTTAAAAAAATTTGCAAGTTTTTGTTTATAAACAAAGATTTTGCTGAAATCTCAATCGCTAACATAACACTAAAAAACAAATAATTGAAACTTTTATTTTTTCCTATAAATAAATGGATATTTAAAGTTAACAAAACATGTAGTATCATTAAAATTATATTATTGTTTTAAAACTTCATGATACTAACATATTATTAAAATAAAAATTTACACAAAATCGCTAAGAGAAAGACAAACTAAATTCCCAGCAAAAATTTTCATTACCTAGTAATCTAGAAAGTAATATTGGAATCTCGTGGAAACTAATTACTTTTGGGGTGAATAACTAATTATTTTTGTTCGACGAGGTTCAAATAATATGTACCTACCTTAAACAAATTAATAAATGGTTACTAATTTGATTATAAAAACTTTGCGAAATAACTAGTTACAAATAAACCTACAAATATGTTATGTGATAGCTAGTTATTTTGGGCCGACTTTGTATGTAGAAAACAAAAAATAAAAAAAATTCTCGGCCGGGATTTGAACCCAGGCATTCAGTTGTTTTCTGTTTTTCTCACTCCAGCCGCTTACTCGATGCTCCATTAACATGTTGCTTTTTGTAATTTTGAGAACGGCATTTTACAAAAATATATAAATGAATGTCATTTTGAAAAAAAATAAACAGTATCCAGCAGGGCTCGAACCACGAACCCCCTGTTTGTTAAATAAACGACCTAGACAATTGAGCCATAACAAATCCAAATTGTTTTGTTCTTTACCAGTAATAACCTATTCAGCTAAATAAAATAATGTGGATGATAATGAACACTCATTACCAAGTAATGTATGAAATAACTACTGGCTATTACCAAAAATTTCAGATTTTTTGCTGGGTTGTTTTAAAAACGTTAGATTGACAATATTTGTTATGATTTTTCACAACAAATAAACTCTTTTAAAAACTAATTTATGATAAATAAAATTAAAATAAATCTAATTACAAATAATTTTTTAATATTCGTGTGTTATTAATTTATATATTTCTTTCAAAAAATGTAAAATTTACCAAATTTTCGATTTCTTTGGATTGTTTACATATTCAAAAATCAAACATATGTTGTGAATATATGTTGGATATTTTTTACTGGGGAAAAAATATCCAGTAAAATCAAAAAATTCTCAATCAACGAACTGTCATTTTTATCGCTCTCTTGCTCTCTCGTTGCAAGTTTTCAAAAGCACGCGAACGGAATCCAATAGCAATTGTTGCAAATTGTTACAAATTATCGAGTACGCGAACAGACCTAATACTTATTACGACATCAGCTGTTCAAGTGTTGAGACATGTTGTCATTGATGATATAAGAGGGAAATCATAACTTAGTTGTATAACAATCAGTGTTGGCTAACATGATTTGACAAAGATAACATAAAAATTATTGCAGTGTACTAAAAAATTTGTATTTAGCTGGACAAATTAAATTTTAGCTTGAAACTGGACAAGCATCAAAAAAGCTGGACAATCCATCCAAGTCCAGCCAGGCTGGCAACCCTACTTGGAAGTGATGTTATTCCGGAAATAACATTCCTAAAGAACACTGATTGGAAAATTCTTAGGAATTAAGTCCAGGAAACTGAGTTTCATACATTCAGTGAACAATTTTTTTTCATGAATTGGAGCGCACAACAGGCCCGATAGCGGCCTAGGTGTATTTCTTCGGATTTGATGTAGTACACATCCTCCTATCAACCTAACCTAAATTGTACAATTGCTCAGATAACACGTATTAGATTTTATTTTATTTAGAGATTTATTTCTATATAAAAGTTGCTTATTCTAGGGTCAAATATGTACCGGTTATCATAATTAGAAGGAGAGATTTATTTCTATATAAAGTCAAAGTTTCCATTTTTTGATTTTATTAAATTACAATCCATTAGATTAAAATTAAGGTCCCATGAAGCCTGTTTGATATATGTAAGTACTTAGGCTTACATTAAACTAAGTTGTGCCGATTTTTGGAGATATACTACAACATTTAACATATGAGCTCCAAAGCCCTATTGAGGGATACGGTTATATGGGGGCTCGGTGAAATAATGAACCAATTTTAACCATTTTTCTCAATTTATCTTCAAAGTTGTGACCTGTAGGTTGGACACAAGTTTTACATGGACGAACGGACATCGCTAAATTGATTCAGAAATTGATTCAACTGGTATATTTGACGTGGGTGTAGAACCAATATTTCTATGCGACGGGAAATCCCTTGAATTCCGTAGAATTTTCAATCCCGATTTAACGAACATTCGTTTCTACGAACATCGCATTTAGCGAACTATCAATATTTTTACATTGAGTACCTTACATAACGAACAAAAACTATTTTTTTTAATAAGTTTAACGAACAAATATAAATAAAATAATTTACATTAGAGTTAATTTAACAAAAATAACTAAAAATCATGTCAGAAAAGCTTCGACGTTATTACTTTTCATTGCTTTTGAATATGGATTTCGAGAGTTGATTTTTTCTAATTTAGTAAAATGAAGAATCTAGATAATCTGAGATTTTTTTATTAAAGATTTATACAAAAATATGAGATAATCAAATCTACAATCCTTAATGTCGCAAAAACTTATGTTGATCGAATTAGAAAATCGGAACAAAAAATGTTTAGAGAGGCCACAGTATACTTTTCTAGAAGCTCGTGCTCAACCCGAATTTGGCCTCAGAATTTGAAATCATAGAAATTGGTGTTCAAAATAAAGACTTTGCCAATCGTATACCTTAACATTTCGCTTTTATTTTTCGCCAAACTAACAAGTCCCCACTGTGACCATAATTTTTTCCAATAAAAATCAATTCTAAGAAATTGAAAGAAACGATATGTTATAGAATAAACAATATAAATAGTTTTTCTTTTGGAAAAAGGATATTTACAGGAATAGCTGTGAAATAAAGGAAACAATATTTTAAAAAACTTTGGGTTCAGATATCTCAAAGAAGGAAAACAATGAAACTGTGAAACAATGAAACGCTTTAATAACTTTACATTAATCTATTTCCTAAGGAATTCTGAGGCCAGGTTCAGATTCATCGCAGTTCCAGCCATTGGGTTTAAACTTCTTTAAGAATTATGTCGTCCGAGTGCTTTTCCAGAACGTAGATTAGTTATATGAAATAAACTGAGTTTTTTCAAATTTCTTTATTGTTTTTACATTGTGATATAAATTGCTAGTTTTTCATAAAATTCTTATAAAATATTGTCTAAAGAAATTATATTTCCTGGAACATATTTTTATAAAATAGATTTTATGTAATTTTAATTATTTATGTACCCAAAAGACACTTTCGAGTTAGTACTGCATATAACGAACTCTTCGATTTAACGAACAGGCCTGACAACATATAGGTTCGTTAAATCGAAAAACTACTGTATTTCACTTACTACCACGTGACCGCATCTACCGATTTGGCCTTTTTAGCTTATAATTATAACAAATATACTAATATCTCACAAAAAACGGCAAAATTCAGAAAATAGTAATTTGTTTTCTAATTTTTAGAACCTTATTTGAATTTAACACTACAAAGCAATATATTTATTGTAAACATTTCTTGTCAAAAATATCACATAAAACTAAGGAAAATAATTCCCGGGAATTTCCGCACAATTTCCGAGATTGAAAATTCTGCGGAATTCCCGTGAAAAACACTAATGTGAATGGATTTCGTCATTCCGTTTAGGTTAAAAATTATTACTATAATTATAAGACTAATTTTATATTTATATTTTTTCTTATCACCGCATCTTTAAACTTTAACTTATCACAATCTTTATCTTGATATATTATACCATTTATCGAATTCTATTACGGATCTTCATTTCTGGAAATAATTTTATATTAGTATTAGTAATAATGGTAATATTATTTTAGTTAATTCGATTATCTGGGATGTTTTATTTTTATTTAGACCACCAAATTGCAAATCCAGGTTTTACACTAATGTAACAAAACTAATGATTAACTAAAAGGGGTAGGAAGTCTATGGTTGTCTCGAATTTTTGCTAATATTGGCGTTATTTAAAGACAGATTTTGGTGATTTTAAGTAAGAAAATTCACGAAAGCATGTCTGACAGAGTTTTTGAAGATATCTGGGTTCTTTAGAAAATTGATTCCAACAGATACACAGACTGACAGACAGACATAAGTAGCTTCGAATCGAATTCGCATTCGATTCCAGTCATTTTTTCATCAAATAAAATCAAAACATATCCTAAATATACACAGAAAACAATAAAAATGAATTTCGATTATGAAATGGCTTATATTAATTAAAAAAAGTTTTGATTTTGCTCTAATCATCAAAACGAAACTATTGATAAATTAAAATAAGTGGCAAAAAATTCAATTAAAGCTGTATTATTGTAATTAATTTATGTAATTGGATTCGGTAGTATATTTCAAACAATTTTTTAATGTATTTGATTAATTTTGTAATTATTTTTATTTCAAATATTGACTAAAAAATTAATTATCCCAATTCAAGATTTAACCAAATTGCGAATAAAAATACTTATATTTTTCCATAATTATTATGTTTTTATTTAATATAACTTTCAAATTATAAGTAATATAAATACACATGAGTGACTGCGAAACCAATCATAGCTGATGAAAACTTCTAGAATTTACCGGAGAATTTAGGGAAATGTACCAAACAGGGATGGCAAATTTGGTACGATGGTACTTTTTTTGATACTATTTGATGTTCAAAAGTACCGTGATACTCCCGAGTCTTATTTGATACTCTCAGGCCAATATCTCAACCTTCGGTTATCGTTTACCAGGTGGATATACTGCCGGTTAAAATAATTTTTGTATGTAAAATGTCAATTTATCGTTATGATAAAACATAATCAGACAATGAGAAAATGGGGTCAAAGTATCTTTAAAAGTTCAAATTTGAAATTCTAAGAATGTTTTGAAATCTAGTTTTAAAAGCCACTTTTTAGAAGTATGTTTTGCAAATAACCAATGCAGCTCATTTCGAATTTTTATCTTGATTGACATTATATGAATATTAATCTAATTAAATTCCATTGTTAATATTATATGAAAAAATTACCAAAAATTTCAATTTTGAAAAAATATTTGACTTTAAAACTAATTATTTTCAAATGATAGAAGCTCGAAGGACTCAATTTCTATCTAATATAAAACGATATGTTTTGAAATTAAGAATTCAACCATAGATAATAAGAGAAATTTTTGGTGAAAATTATTTGGACTTTAAAGCAAATTATTGTTTCATGTCATGGATGGTCTTATGTATGGTCTCATGTGTAGAATTTGATATGACTATTGATTTTTTAACAAATGAACACCTATGTACATCGAATTTTAATTTAATAACACATATGTATATTTGACAAATAAACCATATCCAAATTTTGGTTCATATGAAAGGTCCTTGGGAGACGATTTCAATGACATACACAAATTTGTATACAACACCAAAATGATTACAAATGTCGTAATTTTTCGCATACGCGTAATTTCATTAGCTTTACAATGGTATATAACACTTTATGGTTTCATTCTATTATCAATAAAATTTTTCAGATACCAGTGTCGGTTTTTTCTAAATGTTGATTTTTTCGAATATCGAATAACCCGGTTTTTTAACTTTTTAAAAGCCGGTTTCGAATACTTTTATTTGCTTTGTATTCAAAGATTACTTCAATTAAATTTTGAAATAAATAATAATACAGCCTGTCTAAATTTTAAAATATTCGAGTCAAGAAACTAGAGTATATTTTTCTAAAGCACTTTTGGTTAAACTTTTTTGATTTTCCTAATTAATTAAAAAAATTTATTTGTAAAATTGATTGGAATAACTGTTGGATAAAATTTTATCAATCTTATGATTATATTCCAATTACAATAATTAATTTGTCGCTGAAATATTATAGCAGTGTTGGAATGCCTATGAAAATTTACTAAACAGGGACTTTAGAATAAACTAGTATTATGATTCTTCCCAATTTTTTACATTAAAGAAATAATGTTTATTTTAAAAAATCAGTTCGGGTCATATTTTTTTTCAAATTAAACTAGATATTTTTATGTATAATAAAAAACAGTTTTTTCTGAATTTGAAAAATATCAACCGGTTTTTTTCAAATGTCAACTATTCGAACTACTCGAAAACCGGTTTTTGGAAAATGTCGAATAATGGATCACCCTACGGTATATATAATACCTTTTCTACTTCTGTTGTTAATTATTTAAAAATGTCTAAATATGTGAAGGTGTATTTAAAAAATTAACAACTTTCAGCAAAAAAAAATATTTTAGTACTCTAAGATCCAAAAAAGTACCCTCTGAAATATTTTTTGATACTGAAACAAAATCTCATTTTCCATCCCTGGTACCAAAAGAAATAATAATCTGAAAGAAACAACAAAATAAAAGTTAGAAAAAATGGCGAGAATTCTTGCACTACGCTTACCTCGTGTTATGTTCACCGCCTTATTCGAATGCATTTTGGAAGTAATACTTCTGAAAATAACTTCCACAGAATATCCCCCGGGGCATGTTACCATGGTGAAGTCTCCATCTTGGTGTTATTGCAATATTCCGGGGATAAGAGGTGCTGCCAATACCTCTAGTCTGCCGGGACTATAAACTGGTGATGATCAAATGTATCCTCGGCATTTCCTTGGAATGATTTAACATGGGTCGAACCAGAGCACCATATAATCTGGCACTACGGGTGTCCAATTGCCCGCAGGACTTGTCCTGGCTGGTCAGTTAGATTTTTCAAGATATGGCCATTTTTAGCTCCAAAAGTGTTTTCCAAATTTGTTGTATAAGACACTTTTTGTGAATTATTTTATAGTTTATGGCACATACGTGGGAATACACTAATAAAAACAGTAACCAGAATTAGCACATTAAGTATTTATTACTCGAATTCTCGATATCTGATTGGCCTATCATTTTGCACCAGTTAATTTCAGAACCTATGAATGGCTTTTGCTTGAAATTTAATACCTTTTTATTATTAAATTTCCCATGTTTTTATAGGGCTGAGGGGTTCCAGCTTACGTTAACTGTCCTATAAAAAGTTATAATCCTTATAACTTTTCATATTTGCACATATAAGCTATTTTGGCTACATCCCAGCAAAAAATCTGAAATTTTTGGTAATAGCCAGTAGTTATTTCATACATTACTTGGTAATGAGTGTTCATTATCATCCACATTATTTCATTTAGCTGAATAGGTTATTACTGGTAAAGAACAAAACAATTTGGATTTGTTATGGCTCAATTGTCTAGGTCGTTCATTTAACAAACAGGGGGTTCGTGGTTCGAGCCCTGCTGGATACTGTTTATTTTTTTCAAAATGACATTCATTTATATATTTTTGTAAAAAGCCGTTCTCAAAATTATAAAAAGCAACATGTTAATGGAGCATCGAGTAAGAGGCTGGAGTGAGAAACATAGAAAACAACAGAATGCCTGGGTTCAAATCCCGGCCGAGGAATTTTTTTATTTTTTGTTCTCTACATACAAAGTCGGCCCAAAATAACTAGCTATCGCATAACATATTTGTAGGTTTATTTGTAACTAGTTATTTCGCAAAGTTTTTGTAATCAAATTAGTAACCATTTATTAATTTGTTTAAGGTAGGTACATATTATTTGAACCTCGTCGAACAAAAATAATTAGTTATTCACCCCAAAAGTAATTAGTTTCCACGTGATTCCAATATTACTTTCTAGATTACTAGGTAATGAAAATTTTTGCTGGGATGTTTTATCTTTGAATGCATATACATTTTTAAAGAGAATTCAAAATAGCAAGCACGTTCTTTTATTTTAATCAGAATTTGTTTCAAAGATACAATCATGAGATGAGTTTATCATCAGATAAACTGAACACTTTAGCGTTATTTGTAGGTCTGTTCAAAAACTATATATATTTAAAATTTTGTTCTATTCGGATTATAAATGATTTTTGACAATTCTTTAGAAATTTTGAATCCGAATTTGGAAAGTTACCAACTGACGTTTGTCACCACATTGGAAGCCGAACAACTATAAATCACCTCAGTGCACGATATACCGAAATATTTAAAAATTAAAATAAAATCGTTACCAAGCTACTGCGATAAATGAAGATAACGCAGGATTTCGTTATTTAAATAATTTCATACACTTTTTGTTGAATATACACAAATATGGCACATACGTTAATATGTATAACACATTTAAGACCTTATAACAAATTTTAACATAACAAATTTTTATTTTATAAATAGTTTTAAATCAATTATAAAGCTATTATAAAATGAATTGTTGTTTATGAATATGGGGTAAATTTTTAACAAAAGTGGATATACAATAAAATAAACTGACATAGGGATCGAACAGATCGACAGATCTTAAAATTGTACCTCAAAAAAAAGACCATAACATATTTTTTTTTGGATTTTGTGACATACAATGATGATGACAAACATTTTTGTAAAATTACAAAAACCGGATTTCCCGGACTATTTCCCAGGAATACGGGATTAATTTTGAAATTTCCCGGGAATTCCCGGTTAGAAGAAATTTTGAGAATATATTTGTCATTTAAATACAATTTTTACAATATTATTATTAAGACATTTATAGCTAGATACAAAAAAAGGCAATAAAAATTAATTAAAAAGATATTAAAGACACGATTTTTAATGTATGTTAAGTCCAGTCGTAAAATACATATATCTATTGGAATGGAATTTATTCTCCACACTATAGTGAGGATTTGCTGATATTTGTAATTAATAGAATCCACCGTAAAGCACCAATCGACTCTGTCTGTCCGTCTATATAAACCTTGCAATCAAACTACAGGTGCCAATTTCGAAGATCATTTGATGACATTTTACAAATATTCCCCTTTAACGCTATATTACGAAAACCGCGAAAGCTATTAGTCCCAAAATGTATCATTATATAAGATACATACATATGCATATGTACATATATTTAACATTCATTTCTTTAATAAGACTAAATTCGAAGGTGATAAAGAAAAAAACCTTTGTTATATTTGAAAAATTTTAACCCACCAATTTACTAGATCTAAAGTTATAATCTATTAAACTGTTAAAAATCATTTCGGCCGTTTTATTAATCAAATTTAAACATAAACGTTAATTTATTAAAATTAAAATAGATTTTGTTATTTATAATGAAAACCCGATTAACCGGTTTTTTCTGAATTTGAAAAATGTCAACCGGTTTTTTTCAAATGTCAACTATTCGAACTATTCGAAAACCGGATTTTGGAAAATGTCGAATAATCGATCACCCTAATATGTACTTAAGTCAGATTTTAAATATATTTAACAGTTTTTGTACTGTAAAAAATGTAGTCCAAAATCAGTGGTTTGTTACAAATATACAGATGAATGAGTTGGATTTTCAACATAATAATAACGCCAATATACTATCTTGCTTATTTTTGTTTAAAAAAATATTTCTGAAAATATAAGCCATTATTTCAAAGCATTATATAATGAAAATAAGTAAATATGTATTGATTTTAGCATCCAACATAGATGTGTTCGTTTATAAAGTATTTTTATTTTTAATTTTAAAATCAAATGAATATAATCTTCTTAATTCTTTTGAAAAAGAACATCTGAAATTTTTAAAATACATAAATCACTATTAAAATTTTTTGTATTTTATTTTTCATCTTTCTTTTTTGTTTTTGAAAATTACAACAATGTACGGTGACGACGATATTTATAATTTTTTGTTTGAATTTTGTTTGTTGGCTAATAAATCATTTAAATTGTAAATGTGTATGTATGTATATGTTGTGTTTTGACGTGTTCTAAAAACAAAAGTAAAACTAAGATTCGTGCCTTAATGTGTAACAAACACTTTCCCTTTTTTCTCCATCTCCCAGAAACGATTTATGGCATTTGTTTTTCTGAGACAAATATATCAGGTGGTGTGAATTTTGAAGGTCACTAGGTTTTTAATTGTTCATAGTATCGAATATTCCCACATTTTATGACACTCATTATGATTTGACAATATTAACTGCCATTAACTTTCAATTTCAAATAATCATCACCTGGAAAATACCAGACAGTCAAAACAAATCAACAGGTACTCGCTTGCTCATATTACACATTACGATACGAAACGATTAATAAAATTCAAGGTTATGATTTGTCTGGCAGTGGTTTAAATTAGAACACATTGCATAAGAATTTATTGTTTTTAAAATTGTATTTAAGTAAATGAAAATAAAAGTAATCTGAAATGATGGTCGATCATTTATTTACCTAATGCTCTAAAATAATGAACAGTATTATTATCCTTGAGGAAAGATTTCTAAATGTTTTACGACTTATATGTATTAAGTATTTGTCTTCTATTTATCAATGGTAATGGTAAATATAGTTAATTATAAAAATTACTATGAAACTAGGACTCATAATGTAGATTATACTAAATTCTTATGTTCCAAAATATATGTATTTGAAGGTCGAATAGGGCCATGCAAACTAAAAGGTGTAAAATTAAAGAACAATCGGATAACAAGAACCTGTACTGAAAATCTATTGGACAGTGTAAAATTTCGTAAACAACACACTTTTTTATTTCTTTAAAATGGTGCCATTAAAATTATATAATTTCCACAAAATCTATCGTCTAGAGAAAATCGTCTATCCGACATTATTATCAAATGTCAAGAATTAAGTTATGTAAACGATAATATCTAAACAAACAAGTTAGAGTGTTATATTCGACTATGCCGAATCTTAAATACCCTCCACCTGTAAGCTACTTTTTATCAAAACCCTATTTAATATGTTGTGCTTTATACATCTATGGGGGTAATTTTGATCAAGTCCATAACTAATTTATGGAGATATGGACCAGCTATTGACCAATCCGAATAAAATTTTGCAGAATGATTTATCGATACACAAAACTTGGATTTTATCCGTATATACTTCATGTAGTCACCTGAAATAACAACACTTAAAAATTTTACAGGAAAGACAAAAACCTAATTTAATTGAAAACTATTATTGTATTAAAAACTTTGATTCAGTGGACCATTTTCAATCAAAAAGTCGTTTTAAATTCTTTTGGTTGTTACGCCTTTTTGCATTTTAGGTGACGATATACATACATACATACATACATACATACATATATTGATGAAATATATGGTGTAAAGTAACTTAAGGAACCTTTTAAGTATAAGAGCTATGACCAATTATGGACTGATCCAAAATTTTTTTCTTTTCAGAAAGATTTATATATACACAAAATATACTAAGGGAAATTTTTATATTTATGAAGAAGTTTATTCCGATATATTTACATATCAATGAAATTGAATTTGAAAATGGATGACTGATATGACCAATTATGGACGGATCCGAAAAATATTTTGGTGAGTGATATATGTATACACAAAACATATTTAAGTCGAATATTATTAAAATATCTTTATTTCTTAATTAGTTATGTGAATTTAAGTGATATTCGGAAGTGGACCTTTTATGGGAGCTTTTACCATTTATGGACCGATACAGATTTACGTTGGTAATATGATTTCTGTTCATATTATATACATATGTGCAAAATTTCGTGGTGATATCGTTATTTTTGACAAAGTTATTATTAAAGATAAATACATTTTCGAGAATATGTACCTTTGTATGGGGGCTATGGGAAATTCTGGACCGATTGTTTCGACACAGAATTTGAATTTGGAATATATATACTTTGTTGGGTCTCAGATGAATATGGTGGTGGAGGGTATAAAAATGAGTAAAATATGCATTAATTAGTCGTTTTTGTTAGATATTTGTGGAAAGAAAGTGTCTATAACTTTGTTATTTGTTATCCGCTTGGGCTCAAAACTTACACAAGTAAATATGTATATTCAATTTTGTTTAATTTTGATTAGATTCTTTAGAAACTATAATAGCTATTTAAAAAAATTGTGTCACAAGTTTTGTCTTTTAAACAGGGATCTGGTTGAAAATTATTAGAATCGGTTGAACATTTCATATAGCTCCCATACAAATTTATATACTCCCGAAAAATAGATTTATTGTTAATAACTTCCTCCATATAAATCTAATATCAATAGATAGTATATAACCAACTATAACCTGTATCGGTCCAAAATTGACAATAACTCCAAAATAAAGCCCACTTCCGAAAATCAGTTATGCATTAATAACGATATCGAGATAATATTATACTCAAATGTAATTTCTGTAAAATTTATTCTGGGTCGGGATAATATTCTTGTGCATACACAAATTATTCAGCGATTTTTTTTTCAGATCGGCCCTTTATAAGGAATCAATGACCAATTGATTCCATATAAAGTCTACTTTCCAGTTTTCTTTAAACTTCGACCGGTACTTTAAAAACCTAATTAAGATAGAAAATTTAAATTAAATTCTTAATCAGAAAAAATTCTGGCACTTTAAAAACACAGAGGGACGGACATAGTTGAATTGAAAGTGATTCTGTGTCCAGTAGTATAAAAGCATTGGCAAAAACGCATCATTTCCTACTATGATGATTTAGGATATAATTTAAGAAAAGCTTTATACTTTTATGATGTCTTCTTAATTAGTTAAATATTACTTTAAATGAACTAAACTTATTATATTTTTTAATATTATGACTTTAGGCAGTCTTTGTTGATCAAGCGATATTACCCATAAGGGTGTGGATTATTTTAACGGCACCACACAAACTTCTATGACTTGTAATACAGTTGGCAAATCTGTCATGGTTTCTTTAATTGCTATCCAAAAGTTCTCTTTAAATTCCTGCAAAAGATAAAAATAAAACAATTTAAAAGATTAAATTTAAGGATTTGATTTTTATAAAAATACATTTTACAGATGTTTTTTTTCTTATATTCTAAAGTGATTTTTTTGAAATGAATGAGTTTTTGTTGTCATTTATTTGCGTGTAACTACAGTTAACATTAGCAGCGATATAAACAAATTAGTGTAATAAATTAGCAAAGTTGCTGAAATTAATATGCCAGGCGAGAAGACGACACCCACTAAATTAAAAGTGAAATAATGAAACCATTATGTGTTGAGTGAGCTTAATATTTGTTGTGCTGTTGTTGTCGCTCCTGTTGGCATTGTTGGTACCGCTGCCACTGACTCAATGAATGGCTGGATGTTGGAGTCGAGTACATTTATAATATTTGTAATACTCCAAGGGCGGATGTATGAAGGAGATGGTGTTAATTAATTTCCATTATAACGTGCTATGAGTTGCAAATTTGTGAATTTAACAATGGTTGACATTTAAAAGAAACGGTCGTCAACCACCATCAACCTCATCATCATTATCAAAAACAGCAATTGTACAGCAACAGGAGCTCTAGCAGCGACAACAACTATTTCGGTAGTTTATGTTGTTGTTTTCAGTCAGTTTGAGTCATTAATCTGGCATATATTAAACACACATTAAAACATGGCAATTCATTATTTTGGTTGTGACTGCTGCTTTTGTTGTTCTTGTTGCTCATCATACACCCCATATAGAGTTTAGTGGCGATAGCGCCGCCAACGCCACCGTCATTCATTCACTAACATTTGTATTTAAAAATACATAAAAATTCTTCAAAATTATACAATTGTACCATGTATGTATATCAATTCACTGCTGCAAGTGTGAATAGTGGATTACAATAGCAACAGAGTTTTAATACACATTGCACTTGCAGAATGCAACTAAATCATTTTGACGCCATTTATAACAACAACGAGAGTGGAATAATGTCACTACTTATTTAAGAAACTACAAAAAATCGTACAAAACAAGGTTAAAATTATTTAAACCTAGGGTATGAGTCTCCAACACTGCTGTTCTATGTGAAGATATACAAAACAAAAGCATTAATACTTAATATATATTTAAGACCAAAACGGATGTTCGATTATTCATTAAAAATTCGAGCAATTTATCAAATTGACAATTGCTAAGAGTTTGAGTAAGTTTTAGGCATCGTCCGTCCCATTACAAGTTGTATAAAACAAAAATGTTAATTTCTTTGTTAGTAATTTGCGTTTTTTTTGGTTTGTTTGGAGTGACCATTTGGTAAGTCAATGAAATATGTATATTCACACGATATTCTTTCTATCATTGAAATTGGCTCATTTGCATTTAAAATTTAAATTAATGGCCAAAAACCACTGAAATATCCCAAGAATGTTTGGAAAACTTTCGAAGGTTTTCTCGTTTGTTTTTCTTCCATCACATTTTCTTACTTGGGTGTTCCTTCTTTTTGTCTGTAGGAGAACAGAACATTACTAAAATAGCAGCAGTAAGAAAAAATTAAAAATGGTATAGTAAAAATTGAGTTTTTGCGGTATAAATTAAAAAAAGCAGTTCTGCACATAACGTCAATTTTCTTCAAAATAATGCTTATTTCAAATAATTTCACTTAAATTACAAAATTTTTTCAACAAGGTAATGAACCTATGCGCCAAAGTTGCTTTACTCACAAATTTTTAAAGGATTTAGAACAATAGTAAAACCATAGTAAAAATTCGGAGCTTCTCATATAACTGAACCTATTTTAAATGGAAAACATGGTAAAAATTTAAAATAAGTTTATACTTGTGTATTTTCTTTACTGATATACATTCACTTGAGTGTATACCGCCAAACAAACTGTAGGGTATAAGAAAATGTAAAACCATCATGTTCATGTTTTCTTTATTTCCGTCCCCCAACCTCTCGAACCCTACTCTATGTTCCCATTCTACCATTTTAATGTGATTTTAAAACTTACAAGTTGATATTTTTTCTTTTGCGTTGCTATGTGTGTCTGCCTTTTGATGAGGCAGCAGGAAGGAAGGCAATAGGGAAACAAGAGCGAAACGAGAGCAAATGCGAATAAAACATCTTACTTGCTTTTTAAAATGTCCAATAAAAATTGCCGACACATTCTGGCCATATTTCTTCGGAATCCCATATAAATCACTGACTGTAATCCCTCATGCTATCATCGTTGCCGACGGTCTTATGCTTCTTTCATTTCATACAATTTCTTTCTTTTGGTTGTTTGTTGTTGATATTTTTCCTTTTTCTTGGGTTTCCCTCAGTTTGGCATCTTTGTTGTATTAAAAAAAAGTTTACGTGCGGGTAAAGCTTTTCTATTATTGTTGTTGTTGCTCTTATTGTATTTGTGTTCAAGTACATCTTTTGGGACCGAAACGTGCGTTGCTTTTTTAAATATATTTATTTATACAACATACTTGGAGATACTTGCATTTATATTGTTTCATTTTAAATTGTGTAAATTTAGTTTTAGTGTGATTAGATTGAAAATATGGACTCGTATGTCTAAGAGAATAATAAATACAATTAAATTTATATGACTTCCACTCAAATGGTGAAAACATTATGATGCATATACATATATATAATATATACATATATGTACTTATGTACAGTGACGAAATAAATTATTGGCATAGTAAGCTCTTTAAACTTTACGATTGAGTTGATGACATTATTGCAGAGATTTTTAGTAAAGATATATTTTTACTAAATAGAGTCGTAAGTTCTCCACCAATTCACTTTGCTAAATTTGAAATGTTTGTCATACATATTAATTAATAAACGAAGAACTCAGCAAAAACTTTCATTACCTAGTAAGCTAGAAAATAATATTGCAATCACGTGGAAACTAATTACTTTTGGGGTGAATATCATAATTGGCAATGGCATGATGGTGGTGATCGATTTTTGGAGTAGTAGTGCTGGGAATATGCCATCTGGCCCAGAAGATTTATAGGGCCTGAAGGAGGACACCGCCCACAAAATTTTCTCCATACTAACAATGGAACTGACGAATTCACTTATGTGGATTTGAGAAGCTGCGAGGTACTCCAAAGTGGAGCCTTCATTTCATCATCTCTGCAACCCGGAGTGTGTGTCTTCATAAGCAGTTCCAGAGTTTCGGTGCTAAAGTTACCATCCGGTTTTATCAGGAATCCAGGCGTACCGGGGTCTTTGTATAGCACCTTACGTAGACGTGATGCCTCCGTGGTACTCTCCAGTTTCTCACAGAAACGCTTCCAATATTCCTACTTAGCTCATCTGGTTTCCCTCTTGAAAGTATTGAAGCTTTGATGATAATCGTCCCAGCTTAACGGGTTTTGATCCCTCTTCGCTTCATTAAATAGTTTCCTAAATTCTTTCCTTAGCTGCATTAGTTAAGGATTCCATGGTTGCCGGAATTTCCTAAGTACCTGCCGATCCCTATATGAATCATAGTAGGTTTCCTTTAAAGTCCTGGATAGATAATCTACTGAGTCGTCGAAGTCTTGTGTACCATGTAGTCCATCCATTTCTGGAGGTGGTATGGTATAAATCAGATTACTGAATTCGACCCAGCCGGGTTTCCTCGAATTTCTAAAGGAGTTTTTCCTAACCAGCATAAGCTGTATTGTAAAGATTATTCTGTGATGATCGGAGAATGAGCATTCGAGTGATACTCTACAATCAAGAATTCTGACGGAGTCAATGTTCCCTACCAAAGTAATATCAATGACCTGTTCTAATTAGTGTTAATATGATTTGTCCTCCAGAATAGGAGAAACCCACACTCTCACCGTCGTATCAAAAGGTACTTGGTCCAGTGGAACGATTTCAATCATTGCGTTGGGCCACGGTTCGCCAACTCCTCGGATGCAGTTTTTGAGAAAGCCTAGAACTTTCTCATTTCCACACCTGATGACCTTTACACCCTTTGACTATTTGGCGCCATCGAACGCAGTAAGGGAATCATCCTCACTGCGTGCTAGTTCGTCAACTAGTGCCCGCAAGATCTTCTCCTCCAGAAGTAACCATCTGTCCGTAGTCATTTTCCTAACGGGATGACTACGGTCTACGATAGCTACTTGCAGCTCAGTTGCTGATGTTAAGCTAGTTGATGGTTTCAACCGCTTACCCTCAGACACCTGCGTTTCACGTGACCTTTGCTGCTTTATACTAGGCCTGTTAGCTGTACCGTCGCTGTACCTCGAGAAGAGGAGGATGCAGATAGTTTCTTGGGTGTTGTTTTAGCAGACTTCGTCGTGCCGCATTGATCATCACCTCTCTTTGGTCCCGACGTGGCCATCTTTGATGAAGATGGCTGTACGTCAAGATTCTCTAAGACGGTGATCGTGTTCGGTCCAGAAAATTCATTTTATTAAAAAAAATAATAATAACACAGGCCAACGAAATGAAGGTTTTTGAAAACTTTTAAAACCAACTGGACTATTTTTAATGAATTTGAAATGGCTTCCCATTTACGACTATACCCCAAATACGGTTTACGCTATCTAATGAGGATAAAAACTCACATTTAAGTTAATACATATGTTTTTAACGAACTGAGATGGTTTTATTAGAATATTTCCGAAAATTTGTTCTTTTTTTAAATATTTATCATTTAAGTGACACTATATGATCAGAGGAATTTGTGTTTTATATCTTATTGGAACGATAACTAAATATATATTCAAATTATTTGTTAATTTAATTTGTTAAAATCCAAAAATAGAAATGAGGTGGTAAAATTTTTGCAAAAAACATTTTCCACTTTAGAGCCGTGGCACCACTGGTTAACGTAGTCCTATCGCCAGAAATTTTTCCATAATGGAATTTTACAAGTTTAAGTGCAAGTCTAGAGGCAGAAACAGCTACTATTCGCAACATCTGAAAATTTACAGAATTTTATATTTGCCTCTTAAGTGTACAATCAAAAGGACTAAAAGATGGAAATGTGGAAAATTGGTGGGTGATACATACGACTTGTTTATTTCCATATTTGGAATCAGCACACCAAATAATACTAGGATTAGTGAAAATTATTTAAAATGTTTTTTCATCTTTGGCCTGTGTAATTCATAAAACATGTAATTTTCAAAAACAAAATATAAATATACATACATATAATAAAAAACAATTCATTTAATATATAATTTTCATACATAGTAAGTATCAGGCATGGAAAATATAAAATGAAGTACTAAACTAATTTTCATCTGTACTAGATAGTCAATAGTCTAGTCTAGATTATAGACTAGACTAGACTATAGACTAGGCTAAAGACTAGGCTAAAGACTAGACTATAGACTAGACTATAGCTAGATAGCTAGATAGATAGATAGATAGATAGATAGAGATAGATAGATAGATAGATAGATAGATAGATAGATAGATAGATAGAGATAGATAGATAGATAGATAGATAGATAGATAGATAGATAGATAGATAGATAGATAGATAGATAGATAGATAGATAGATAGATAGATAGATAGATAGATAGATAGATAGATAGATAGATAGATAGATAGATAGATAGATAGAGAGATAGATAGATAGATAGAGATAGATAGATAGATAGATAGATAGATAGATAGATAGATAGATAGATAGATAGATAGATAGATAGATAGATAGATAGATAGATAGATAGATAGATAGATAGATAGATAGATAGATAGATAGATAGATAGATAGAGATAGATAGTAGATAGATAGATAGATAGATAGATAGATAGATAGATAGATAGATAGATAGATAGATAGATAGATAGATAGATAGAAGATAGATAGATAGATGATAGATAGATAGATAGATAGATAGATAGATAGATAGATAGATAGATAGATAGATAGATAGATAGATAGATAGAGATAGATAGATAGATAGATAGATAGATAGATAGATAGATAGATAGATAGATAGATATAGATAGATAGATAGATAGATAGATAGATAGATAGATAGATAGATAGATAGATAGATAGATAGATAGATAGATAGAAGATAGATAGATAGATAGATAGATAGATAGATAGATAGATAGATAGATAGATAGATAGATAGATAGATAGATAGATAGATAGATAGATAGATAGATAGATAGATAGATAGATAGATAGATAGATAGATAGATAGATAGATAGATAGATAGATAGATAGATAGATAGATAGATAGATAGATAGATAGATAGAGATAGATAGATAGATAGATAGATAGATAGATAGATAGATAGATAGATAGATAGATAGATAGATAGATAGATAGATAGATAGATAGATAGATAGATAGATAGATAGATAGATAGATAGATAGATATATAGATACCCGCAAGGGTATCCTTTTATAGGATCACGGGTTTGACGATCCCGCGGACCCTGAGTTGTCGCAGTTGTGGAGAGTGTACCAAAATAGGTACAACAGCTCAGAGAAGCCCAGCGTCAGGGCGAGTTGATGCCGCCCTTAAATAAGTGCCTAATTAAAACGTTCGTACCTGTGAAAACAACCTGGAGCGCTAAACTCTCTTGGTTAAACATAAACATTATTTGCGTTGGAACCTTATAATTATAGAAATAAGCTCTACACCTGCCCTACACTAATTATCCCTGCCGAAAGGAATTAAGATCAAGCCCAGTACGATCTTAATTATGGCATTTCTGGACCACTGTTTTTTGATTTATGATTTATGGGCCGACAGCTGCGGTAATTTGGAACCTTAGTAGACAGAAGTGATATTCTGTTGAAATGGCTTCCAGGCAAATATCACAATTGCCTTCCGTCCTAGTAAAATTTGGCAAATCTTGTGGTACGTTGAAAGTTTCGTCATCATTCAGTTGGTGGTGCAGGTTCGGATGAATTTCCCGATTAACATGGATCTGGCACTGGCTTGTAGACTCATAAGGACTTCAAGTCAACCCTTGCATGGCCTCCCTGCTAGCATAGACAACCATGGGATCGTAGTACATGGCTGCACAACGGGCGGAGATAGCGGCCTTAAGTTTGGACCCACAAATATGAGCACTGAAAACAACAACAACAACAACGGTAATAGCATCAACACTGCTACTGACAACCACACAGAGGAAGCAGTTGATTCGTCTGCGAGTTCGCAAACTGTACTGTCACCAGTTGAACCGGCAACTGCCTCTACCGAAAATCCCAAAGAAGGAAAACTAGATAAATTAGGTGGAAAAATAACGAAACTCGTGAGTTACTTCAAAGGCCGTAACAACATTCATAAGGAGATTATATCAATATCCCTGGAGATCCAAGCGATATTTATGGAAGTTTTTCCAGAGCATATCAAACCACAAGTGAATCAAATTGATCCTGCATCACTTGACGCTAAAACCCAGAGGGACGAATCAGTCCGCCCACAATTAAACAACCCAAAGAGGAAAAGAGATAAAGTATCACAGAGTCCAAAAGGTAACAATCCTAAGAAAAAGAAGAATGTAAAAACTCTAAAGCAAAGAAGTAAAAATAAAGAAAACAAAACATCGACCGACTCCAAAGGCGAAAATATAGAGAAAAATAGTACTAAGCCTAATTGGGTGAAAGTTAATTCAAAACCTAAGAAAAAGAAAAAGTATCCACGACCAGATGCCCTTGGATATACTTAAAAAAGTAAAAACGGATCCGAAGTTAGTTGTTCTTGGCCAAAATGTTAAGGGCATCAGGAAAACTGCAAAAGGGGAATTGCTTCTTGAATTAAATAAGCCAACCCACCAGAGTACGTCCGAATTCAGTCAGACAGTCAAAGAGGTGATTGGCGCCGACGCAGTTGTGCGTGTAATGATAAATGAAGTGTTCTTAGAAATCAAGGACATTGATGAAATAACCACAAAAGAAGAAGTCTTTGATTAACCTATCCGAAGATTTTAAAGAAGTGCAATTAACAGCAGTAAAAAATATGAGGATAGTCTATGGTGGCACTCAAACTGCAACCATTGGTATCAATGCGATATTAGAAAACAAACTTATCGAGCTTTCCAAGATTCGTATAGGTTGGGTTGTCTGCCGTATAAGAGAAAAAGTTGCGCCCAGGAGATGTTTCAAATGCCTAGAGTTTGGTCATTCAGCTGCAAATTGTAAAAGTACAAATGATTACACCGACAACTGTATACGTTGTGGAGAAATTGGACACCAAATAAAGTCCTGCAAAAATACGCCAAATTGTTTGCTCTGTAAAAATATTGCGACAAGAAGCAACCATATTACAGGTGATAGAATATGTCCCTTCTATATAAAAGCGCCTCAAACCCTAAGCAAACGCGCATGAAATTGCTCCAACTAAATTTAAACCATTGCTGCCCAAGATCTGTTAAATATTGTGTTGTCGTAACATTACACGTTCAAAACGCTTTTAACACAGCTAAATGGGACAAAATTGTAGATTACTTAATTCGTTTGAATATTCCACGCTACCTGATAGCGATAATTAAAGAATATTTTAGAGATAGGGTCTTGATATATGACACACACAGAAAAAATTATCGGTAGTTTATTTTCAATTAACATGTTTTTCTCTTTCTTTAATTTTAATTTAAACATTTTTTATTTGCCTTAATTATCTCGTTGTTGAAAACCAATGTTTACAAATTTGAATAAATTTTTAATCGGATGAATCATCATTCGTAATATCAGGTATCCTACCAATTGAGCTACAAGCAAAGGAGGAACAAGTAATATTTGAATCTAGAATTGATTCAGATGCTGAATCTGTACGTCAGCTTGCAAGAAATGCAAGTATACATAAATGGCAAAGACAATGGTCAATATCTAGTAAAGGTAGATGGACATGGGAAATTATTCCCGAGGTTGGTACTTGAGTAGAAAGGAAACAAGGTGACTTGGACTACTACCGTTCACAGTTCCTCAGTGGGCATGGTTGCTTCAAAGCATACCTACATCGTTTTGGCCGTGAGAGTGACCCATATTGTCCAAATTGTAATGTAAACGAGGAGCAAAACTTATATTCTTTGAGTGTCCAAGGTTTATAAATGAGAGAAGTGAACTTGAAATGAAAACTGCACAGAAAAAACTAAATTTATGTTTCAATTATCAAAATAATTGTATCAAGCAAGTTTTGCACCTATCACCAAAATGATGATATCAATTATCAAATTTGTAAAAAAAATTAAAAAAATACATTTTTTTCCAAATAACGAATTAATCAGAACAATTAATATCAATAATTGAGACAAAATTTAAAATTGATGAATTCATTAATTGTATAAATTAAATCTATATATATAAAAATGAATGTGTGTTTGTTTGTATGTTTGTATGTTTGAACGTTATAGACTACAAAACTGCTGAACCGATTTTCTTGAAATTTTCACAGCGTATTCCTGTATGTCTGGAATAGGTAATAGGCTACTTTTTATTTTGAAATTTCAAGTGAGCGAGGTGCCACGCCCATATTAGAAAATATTAAATCCGTATATTTGAGATAATATACCAATTAGAGTCCTCAAATTTTATCGGAGCCACTTTAGTGTCAATATGATTATTTAGGACAAAAAGTAGGCGGACTAGCATTAGGGGGCGTGGCACCTCCCATATAAATTAAAAACAAAAATTCGTTTATCTTAGAAACAATTACAGTTAGAATCTTAAAATTTTGCAAAAATAACTTTAACATCCATGTTATCATTTTGGGAAATAAATTGGCGGACTACCCATGAGGGGAGCGGCACCTCCCATATTAATTAAATGCAAAAATTCGTTTATCTGAGAAACTAATAGAACTAAATTCCTCAACTTTTGCACGAAGAACTTAAATATTCGTCTAAACATTTTGGATGAAAAAGATCGGACTTCCATCTGGGGGGGCTTGGAGCCCCCATATGAATTAAATAGAAAAATTCGTATATCTGAGAAACTATTAGAGCTAGAATCTTCAAATTTTACTTGAAGAACTTTGACATTCATCTGAACAATTAGAGTATAACGGGCGGACTTTCAATGGGGGACTTGGTACCTCCCATATTAATCAAATACAAAATTTCGTTTATCTGGGAAACTAATAGAACTAGATTCTTCAAATTTTGCACAAATTACTTTAATATTCATCTAAACATTTTGGAGAAAAAAGGGCGGGCTTTTATCTTGGGGGCTTGAAACCCCCACATGAATTTAATAGAAAAATTCTTATATCTGAGAAACTATTAGATGTAGAATCTTTAAATATTACATGAAGTACTTTGACATTAATGGGAACATTTAGGGAATAATTGGCAAACTTTAAATGGGGGACTTGGCACTTCCCATATTAATTAAATACAAAAATTCATTTATCTGGGAAACTAATAGAACTAGATTCTTCAAATTTTGCATAAATTACTTTAATATTCAACTGAACATTTTGGGGGAAAACGAGCGGACTTTCATATGGGGGGCGTGTAGCCCCCATATGAATTAATTAGAAAAAATCGTATATCTTAGAAACTATTAGAGCTAGAATCTTCAAATTTTACTTGAAAAACTTTGACATTCATCTGAACAATTAGAGTATAACGGGCGGACTTTCAATGGGGAACTTGACAACTCCCATATGACTTAAATATAAAATTTCGTTTATCTGGGAAACTAATAGAACTAGATTTTTCAAATTTTGCAGAAATTACTTCAATAATCATCTGAATATTTTGGAGGAAAAAGATCGGACTTTGATCTGGGGAGCTTGAAGCCCCCACATGAATGAAATAGAATAATTGTATATCTGGAAACTACTAGAGCTAGAATCTTAAAATTTTACATAAAAAACTCTGACATTCATGTGAACATTTAGAGAATAACGGGCGAGCTTTCAATTGGGGGCTTGGCACTACATAAATTAATTAAATACAAAATTTCGTATATCTTGGAAACTATTATATTATTCAAATTTTTCATAGATATATAGAAATTGGCGAACTTTCAGTAATTTGCTTGGCATCTCTAATATGTAACATATTGTAAATCTAGAGAACTATTGCAGTTAGAATCTTCAAAATCGTAAAGTGGGTTTTTTTATTTATACTGCTTTTAGGGTAGCAAAGCACACTGGGTAAAGCTAGTATTTAATAAAAATAAAACCTAATTTTTATTAATTTATTAATCAAATGAATTAGTTTGTTTGGTAGAAAATGTATTAAAAACCAATTAAGTTGATGATTAAAACAATCAAATTATTAATTGATTACTCACAATGTTAAAGGAATGCTTGACCTTTAACAATGCGTTGAGCATTTACAAAAAATATCTCTTTATTATCAAATTTGAACATATAAAGTGTTTTATAAATTGTCAGGAAACTTTAATATTATATGCCTAAAATCGTATTGACTATTTAAGAATTATAAACATTGTTAGCATAAGAAATCAAAATAAAATATTTAAAAAAAGTTAAAATAGAAAAGTTGGCCAGAAAATTTTTTTCAATCAATTAAAAAACTAATTGAATCAATTAAAAATTTAATCAAATTTGTAAACTTAGGTTTTAAACAACAAGATAATTAAGACAAATAAAAAATTGCTTAAATTAAAACTAAAGAAAGAGAAAAACATGTTAATTGAAAATAAACTACTGATAATTTTTTCTGTGCAAACATAAAACCAATATATTGGTTATAATTTGGATATTGTATAATATAATAAATAAAAATATATATATTATAATATTGGATATAATTTTCAAATTCATGCTTCATATTCTTGACCAACTTTGGTGAACATTTTTGATATATAATTTAATCTATTCAAATTTTTTTTATTATCAATTATCATGATATTTATTTTTTAAACAATTTGTTTAAAAAATCATTTCAAAAAAATATATTTCTTATTCACACCACGTTAACTAAACGAATTAAAAAGCAATAACATCAATTATGTTGTTGAAAAGTCCAAAACAATTGTATTGCAGCAGACTGAGTGTTTGAACAAAAAGTACTTGTGATTTAAAATTAAAAGAATACAAAACTGCCCACCACATCATCAGGCAACAATAATAGAATTGAATTGTGTTGAATTGAATTGAAAACAGTAGACTAGAGTGGAGTTGAATGGAATCGAAGTTAAGAGTGCAACTGGTATTAAGTATGCAAAAATCGCATATTACCAGACAGACATAATCCTCCATACGAGTTGTAAAACAAAATATTCACAATTATTGCTGTGGACAATACAGCCAAAAGGTGCATAGCTTACAAGTTTATTTATTTATTTAGTTGACTGGTTGGCCATATTTGCCAGAGTATCGTGTAATGTGGCGGCATTAGTCGAGTGATTTAACATATTCGTAATTCGTGTTAAGCATGCGCAAAATCGTCATCACTAACAACCATCAAAAACGTCGTCATCGTCATGGCTAATCGTATGTTGTTAACTCATGTTATTTTTGGACATTTGGGTAGAGAAAATCAGTCGTGTTTCTGGTATTGCACCAATACGACCCGGGAATCATGCCACCATATTCACAAACATACAGACTGACATCGAAGTACATAAATAAAAACTTACAGCCAGACACACACTAAAGGACTCCAGTCTATAATTCATTTGACATCACAACACAATGCGACACAATCATTCACTCATTCATTCACTCACGACTTAAGCAAATAAACCAAAAACGAAAAAAAACTAAAATCCAATAAACTAAACGACTGTTTACACAGTCGAATCTTTGTACTTAATTTTTTTCGTTTTTTTGTTATTTTCTTGTTTGGAATATTCTTTGAAGATGATGGTAAAATAGTTTGTATTTAAAAGAGTAATCATGAAGTCATAATTTACAAAAATGTCACTTGTCTGTCGTCGAACTGTCAAATCGAAAGTGGATTGAACATGATGATCCAAAGTTATTGTTAAACACTGATAAGAATTTCAATTAATGTCTTAATACTAACAACATCAATCGATCAGTTGAGTATTGATTTTTTTTGCTCAATAAAAATATACACTCGATGAATCTTGAAAGTATAGGTGTATAGATGTTGTTTTTCTTAATTTTTTTTTATTTTTTTTTTTTAAATATACAGGTTTTATTTGGCAACATTTATATAAATTTATTCAAAATATTGGCAGTTCTTAGCTATGACCTTTCCTAATTTTTTGCCAACAGCACAGCTTCTGAAGTGAAGGGTATCCCAGATAGAGCATTTTTCATCGATCGAAATAGTAGTCGGACATGACAAGGTCTCAACTATAAGGCGAATTTTCAATCACATGTGGCCGAGCGTTGTCATGATGGAATATTACGCTGGATGCATATTCTTTCCGTTTTTCGCCCATTACCTTGCATATTTGGCTTTGTTGTTGAATCGGTTGGTTGACCGGACTTCAGATACGATATCTTACTCTTCGAGCTTCGTAATGGATCCATTTTCATCGCATGAAAAAATTCGGTGCAAAAATTTATTTTAAAGAGTTCAAACTACTCATTTGCCATAAGAAGCTCTGGTAAACAATCGGCGAGCTTCAGCGTCAATCACTCGCGGCAGACGCGAAAAGTTCAGCAAATTTCAAATTTTAATGTGTGGGCGGCTGATCAGCGTTGTATTTTGTTTTGTGTAGAACAAACTAAAATTAAATAAATTTCACCAACAATGAAAGAAAAATATTAAAAAAATAAACAAAAACTTAAAATTTTTATTATGAAAACAGTAATAGACTTAAAAAACATTAAAAGAAAGATCAAAATGACGTGGTATGTAACTTGCAGATTGTAAAGCGCGAAAAGTTTGAAAAGCGTAAAACTCGTTGCCGCCTTAACTCGTGTTGTGTACTTTCACCTTAAAGGTGTAAGTCAAAACTTGACGTTTTTTTGGTAAAAAATTCGATAAAAATTTAGAACATAATGTTCAATAGCTAAATGAGAATAAATTTTGATTGAAAACTCATCATAACAACATCAAGCTTTTTTGAGTGTAACAAATAACAAATTCAAAAACTAAATTTAAATAATGGACAAAACACAAATATTATACACATCGTACATATTTTAGAGAAACATTTGCTGACCATGAAACAATAAATCTTGCCAAAAAATATCTTCTAAAAAATTATGAGTGTCACACATTTGAATTAAACTGATACCCTTTTGAGAGTTGTTTTGATAAGAATGAAAAATGTTGCAAACGCTCGTAGCAGTTTATTAACTGCGTAAAAACCCCACAGGAACTAACCAACCATCGATCATTGTTCGTGTGCCTTTTTACCCAGTTGGAGTGGAAGAAAAAAAAAAAAAAAAACAACAGAACCAAAAATAAAGATCACGAGCCAAACTTGGTCTCGCTTAAATCAGGTTTAAGCAAGTGTATCATCGTCAACTTGGTATGTATTTCACTTCTTTTTCCATTTTTGGTGTCGTATCGTGTCATTTTTCAAAACTGAACTCGTTTATCAGTGCACCGAAGTGACGCAAACGCACTAAAGCAACACCAAGCTAAACATAAGAGACACCTTTCCAATGAATTACGGCTTTAAGCCATTATCCAATCCCAACCAAGACATCCTGTTTGCCAACCAGTGAAAACAACATTTTTGTAAAAGATTTCGCATTTCAATTGTTGCTTTTTCTGTTAAATGTCGGGGTGTGTCGCATATTTTTGTTGTTGTTTCTGTTTCTAATTTGTCAGAAATTAATCATGTTCTTGTTTTCCAGTTGTGTTAAAAATTTGATAAATTAACCTGTATTTTGGGATGACACCAGTATCTGGAAGAGATTGCGATATTTAGTGCTAAAAAATTCTGTTTTGCTTTTTGTATATAAAAAGATATACTGCCATATAATAACTAACTGCAAATATTTTTTTAAAATTTATTTAAATAACTTGTATCTGATTCGGACTGTACAATATTAAATATTTAAAATTGTGTAGAATATGTATATTTTTATAAAGAAAGAAACCAATTTTTTAAGTCAATTTGGTTAATAAACTTCCAACACCGAAAGCAATTTCTAAAATGCTTTTATTCGATACTTTCAGTTATACTATTATTTTAAATTTGCAATATTATCGCGATTTATTGAAAATTTTGTAACATTGTTGTAAAGAACACTCCTCTCTATTGGATAGTGTAAAAAAAACTTGCAAATTTCTTACGGAAAATATTGCTCATCAAAATTTTGCTCATTTAAAAAAAGTGATATTTATACAAAACTTCATCGCATTTGGTATATATAGGATTTCTATGATTTAATACATATGGGCAATTTCGTGTCAAGTGACCCAACTTTTAAAATCGATGTATTCCGAATTTTCAGATCTATGGGTCAAGAACTGCCGGACTTAGAGGGGTTCAAGGTTGGATATTTTGATCATACAGGGTTTTATTCTAATGAGTGTAACTTTTCACCTATTGGTTCTAGCAAAAATTGTCCAGAGGAGTTCAGTTAGCTATGTCATTACTCTTTCCAAAAAAATTTTTTTAATAGAAAAGTCGTTATTCGGTTTAACGAATTTTTTGTTTTTATGAATGTGCCTTACATTATATCTTTCGTTAAACTGGGAAACCACTGTTTGTATGTATATTAGGTTGGCCCCGTGTGTGGAGGGAAAATTAGGTGTTAATGTTCCCGACTAAAATTAAGGATAAAAAGGCCCTTTTTCAGGTTTTTATGATTTTTTTTATTTACTTTCAAAGGAATGACATGCAATTTTGGTATCATATGAAAGGTCTTTGAGAGACGCTTTTAATGGCATTTTTGTAACAGCAAAAGTAATCAAAATTTTCAAATTTTCTTAAAAATGTTCAGATTTTTTACATTTTAACACAGAAGAATTTAATATAATTCGTAGAAATTAGTACATAACAATCCTCAATTACCGAAACGGATTTTCCGTATGTCAAAATTCAATCTTCCAAAACATTGCAAAATAATGTAAGCAACATACAAACCGTTATTAACAAAGCAAGCGTAACAAACAAGTACATGTTTAGGATAAATTGTGTAAATATTTTAGTTAAACTGAAAAAAATGCATAGTATGTACGCTTGATAGGTATAGCTAGCATAATTCAGGGGAGAAAAAAAGGTTTAAAATCTATCTATATATATAAAAATTAATTTGTGTTTGTTTGTATGTTTGTATGTTTGAACGTTATAGACTACTAAACGGCTGAACCGAATTTCTTAAAATTTTCACAGCGTATTCCTGCATGTCTGGAACAGGCAATGGGCTACGCCCATATTAAGAAAACATTAAATCCGTATATTTGAGATAATATAACAGTTACAGTCCTCAAATTTTGTCGGAGCCACTTTAGTGTCAATATGATTATTTAGGACAAAAAGAAGCCGGACTAGCATTAGGGGGCGTGGCACCTCCCATATAAATTAAATACAAAAATTCGTTTATCTTGGAAACTATTACAGTTAGAATCTTAAAATTTAGCACGAATAACTTTAACATCTATTTAAACATTTTGGGTAATAAATGAGGGGAGCGGCACCTCCCATATTAATTAAATACAAAAATTCGTTTATCTGGGAAACTAATGGAACTAAATTCTTCAAATTTTGCACGAAGATCTTAAATATTCATCTGGAAAACTATTGTAGTTAGAATCTTCAAAATCGTTAAGTGGTTTTTTTATTTATACACTAGCTATACCCAGTGTGCTTTGCTACCCTAAAAGCAATATTTATAAATAAAAAAAATCCCACTTAACGATTTTGAAGATTCCAACTACAATAGTTTTCCAGATTTACAATATGTTGCATATGAGAGATGTCAAGCAAATTATAGCAAGTTCGCCTGTTTCTATCTATCGCCAATTTCTATATATCTATCTATGAAAAATTTGAAGAATATAAGAGTTTCCAAGATACACGAAATTTTGTAATTAATTCATATATGTGGTTCCAAGCCACCCATATGGGGGCTTCAAGCCCCCCCAGATGAAAGTCCGCTTTTTCCTCCAAAATGCTCAGATGAATATTTAAACGAATTTTTGTATTTAATTAATATGGGAGGTGCCGCTCCCCTCATTTATTACCCAAAATGTTTAAATGGATGTAAAAGTTATTCGTGCTAAATTTTAAGATTCTAATTGTAATAGTTTCCAAGATAAACGAATTTTTGTATTTAATTTATATGGGAGGTGCCACGCCCCCTAATGCTAGTCCGCCTTCTTTTTGTCCTAAATTATCATATTGACACTAAAGAGGCTCCGAAAAAATTTGAGGACTGTAACTGTTATATTATCTCAAATATACGGATTTAATATTTTCTTAATATGGGCGTGGCTCCCCGCCCACTTCAAAATAAAAAGTAGCCCATTGCCTGTTCCAGACATACAGGAATACGTCGTTTAGAAGTCTATAACGTTCAAACATATAAACATGCAAACATATAAACATACCAACATATAAACATACAAACAAACACACATTCATTTTTATATATATAGATATTGGTTTTTGGGTAGCAAAGCACACTGGGTATAGCTAGTATTTAAATAAAATACAAAACAGCGAATTTCGAAAAACAGAAAAACCCGTTTCGGTAATTTTATATGAGATTTAAAACGTAACAATTTCAATTAATTACATTAAATAATTGTATGTAAAATACAAATATATGTAATAATTTTGGAGGCATACAAAATTGTGTTATGTCATTAAAATCGTCTCTCAAAGATCTTTCATGTGATACCAAATTTGGTCTATATTACAAAAATATGATAAAATCAGAAAAATCTTTATCCTTTGATCCAGCTCACCATATATTGACGTCAGGACAAACATTTTGAGAAATGGTGTCTTACAGTCTCAATTTTTGCAGGGTATATTTTAAAAATTTTCAAAACAGGCTTAACTAAAGAATATGGTTTTTAACAAATTGTACTATTCGATATAAGCACTACTAAAGTACAGTGGAAGCTGAAATTCGCCTGTTATGTTTTCTAATAATGTTAGACTAGAACAAGATTTGCAAGACTAGACTCTAGCCATGGTATGGTCGAAATGACATTCAACATCTGGTTTGGATTTTAAAAATTCCCAAAAATATGGTAACTTTAAGAGTTCTACAAGTTTTTCTTCCCTAAAAAATTGTTTACTTCCACAACTCCCTAATACAATATAAAACTTGGAGAATTTCGTGTAAATGAAAAAAAAAGAATTAATATTTATTTAACAGTGAAAATTGTGCAATAATTCTTTCGAACTCACTAAACGCGACCATAAAGATAAAACGAATGTGGACCATATTTACCGCCACTTAAATTGCTGAAAATGGAGTAAAAAATATATTTGTACGAATGCACATAGTTGCATTTTGCCTGAAAACTTAGTCAAAATTATTAGAGGTATTTTTTAAGTTTCAAATAGTGTTTGTTTCAATTAAATGCAAGGTTAAACCCCACTGATTTTGGTTAAAAACGGTCCTTGATTTGGCCTAGCCCCCATATAAATTCCTTTCGAAATTGTACTTATTTACAATCAAATGTGATCTTGAGATCAGATTTCTGAATTTACATTTCTTCACTTTCCTGACTTTGAGTCTTAAACTTAAAGTCTTGAAAATTCACTATAAAATGTTGAATTTTGTTGTCTATCGAATTGCATACTTCGATTTTTAAATTACTTTTAATTAATTTTTCCCTTTTTGACCAGATTTTCAGGCTAAATGCCACATAGTGAGACGAGTTGTTTTAAAAAAATTCATATACTCACACAACCACCTACAAACCAAGCAAAAAACAAAGAAACGAACTCATGAAATTATCAAGGGGTCAGTATGAATAAAAGGACACCAAATATGAGAATGCATAGCTGCGGAGTACTATGTATTTCCTTCTTATTTTTTTAATTTTTGGATGAAGTCTAAAAAGGAAATAAAAGTAAATAAACTCACAAACTTTTCAAAAGACGTTGGATAATAAATATGCCCACACAGTGCCAGTCCGTGTGTGTAGAAACGTGTGTATATGTGTAATATAATTTTGTTTGTCTGTTAATTGCATAATTCAAGTGCCAGCAATTATTTGATAACAGTTCACATTCTTCATTTCCAAACAAAAGGCTTCACACGCTCTTTTTCTGTAAAGCAAGACGACGACGAAGAGAAAATATAATTGTTTTTTATTCAACATTCATGTATTAGGTTGTTTAATCATTCCTTCACTTTGTATTAATTTTTTCCTCCATTCGCGAACATGAACATTAATTTCATATGTATGAAAACGATTTTTTAGCACCAAAGTAAGTATGATATTTGTTATTGTTAATAAGTTTATATGGGATTTCTTTTGCTGTTACTTAAAGGTTTTAGTTTGGTTTATATTTTTATTGGGGACGTGTTTTTAATTTTTAAAAATAAAATATTTTTGTCCAATTTTTAAATCAAGAACATATGTATGGGCAGTAGAGTCAAATATATGTAGATCGATTTTCGTAAATTTCGGTAGATAGATTTTGGTTCTTTTCATCAATGGATCGATTATATTCGTTAGGAACGTTAACGTTCTTATTAATGTTGCTTATGACGAATTTTATAACTGTATTTGTATTTTTATGCCAGCAATGAGCGTTAAAGTAATCTTCTGAAGAGGTAGGGTCAATTATGCACCGACCTTTATAAAATTTTGTAGAGAGTATTTGGCTCGTAAGAAACTTACTTATGTAGAAGTTCATCGCTATACTTGTATTTTTAAAACGGTAATGACAATTAAAGTTATTTTCTGAAGGCGACCTTATATAAGGGGTAGTGTCAATTACCGATCCTCATAAAATTTAGTAGACAGATTTTGGCATATGATACCCTACACCAGTTATGAATATTAAATGTGATTTATTTTTCATAATAAACCATTTATCTTCAATATTACCCTGTTCCGATACATTTAAGCAATTTATGGATGAAAAACTAATTTTCTGAAAGAGGCTTTATATGGGGGCTAGGGGCAAATATGGACCAAGCCCGATAAAATTTATATTTATAAAATATTTAGTTGTGCTGAATTTCATCGCGATATTTTATTTATAAGTTAATTTTGGACATTCAAGAAATTTTCTGAAGGGGACTTTGTATAGGAGCAGGGGTCAAATGAAGCCCGATCTTTATGAAATTTGGCAAGAAGGTCATCAAGGCTTGTATAAAACTTAGTTCTGCTGCTTTTTATCGATATACAGGTATATTTAACATAATTATAAGTTCAGAAGCCCTTTTCGGGAGGTTCTGTTGTATGGGGGCTAGGTGAAATAATGGACCGATTTTAACCATTTTCAATAGGCTTCGTCCTTGGACAAAAAAATCGTGTGTGCCAAATTTCATCCAATTATCTGTACCTTGGACACAAGGTTTACATGGACAGCCAGCCAGACGGACGGGCATAGCTTAATCGACTCAGAAAACGATTCTAAGCCGATTGGTATACTTTAAGGGGAGTATAGGACGAATATTTTTGTATCTTACAAGCATCAACACAAACCCCACTAAAATGATGTAGGGTATAACAAACCTTACCTATAGGGAATATTTGTGTAAAGTAGGGGATGTCTAGAATTATATTCTTTTTTAGCATTTTGCGGATTTTTGCGGTTTTTGATTTTTTTCGAGTTTGAAGATACAATTATGTATATAATAGAGTTATTATACAACATTGAACTAATATTTACTAATTTTTATAATCATAATATTATTGGTATTTTTTATATTTTATAACTTTTTTGCTTAATTTTGTTCAGTGCGTTATAATATTTTTACATATGTATCAAAAATCTAGAGAAAATTATCTTTTCAATGATACTAATCGCTTGTACCAAAAGCCAGTTGTTGATTTATCGCCCTTTTTAATATGTCTGTCCCCCTATGTTCAACAGCGTGTTTTTTAGAATTCAATTTTATAAATTTCAGTTAACCCGTTGGGTCTATTCTATACAAATGAGTTGTTACTCTACTCATTTGATATAATAAATAAGAAGATAATTTAAAATATTTTTATATAAAATTTAAGATCGTAATGCAAACAAAAAGTTCTTTCAAATTACAAATCTAAATAGTTTGTCTAACCATTATTCATGAGACCACCCTCACTTTTTGGTTTATTTCGCAAGATGCAGTATTTTCTCTTTTTTTTTCTTACTGACATCCTTGTGGTATAGTGGAAGAGAACATAAAATTTATTTTAATTACAAAAGACGTAGTACAAAAGAAGTTAGTTACCAGAAGATGAAACAACAAAAATAAATAAATAAAAATACAAAAGCAACAAAAATTCGCTACGCAAACTAATTAAATGAATTTATATAAACTCCCCAAAGAAATAACAAAATAAACTCTACTTCTATTCGTGCAACTACAAAGTGCAAAACAAGCTATGGCACATGCATTTGAAATTTCAAGGATATTTTGTATAACAAAAAGTACTTTTGGGTGTATTGTTTCTAGGAATAAGAAGAAATTTTGTATTTTTATAAGCTGAGACAAATCGGAATATGGGGTATCTGAATAAATAATGATC
This sequence comes from Lucilia sericata, assembly GCF_015586225.1. Taxonomy (NCBI): domain Eukaryota; kingdom Metazoa; phylum Arthropoda; class Insecta; order Diptera; family Calliphoridae; genus Lucilia; species Lucilia sericata. The sequence goes on along the minus strand of NW_023994088.1, from coordinate 450,949 downwards.
TATATTAAAATATTTGACTTTATACTTATTTTAAACCTCATTAGTTCTTATCGTTTTAGGCAACTTATGCCTACTAAACATTTAGAGATGAAATCATTCTTTAATTAATTTCTTATGTCGGACCAGGCGATATACCCATTATTATTTTGCTTTTAGTTATAAAAGTAAACTCTACATATCAGTTTTTGTGCAAATATCTCTTTAATTTGGCCGATCTTTCAAAAAGTATTAGTCTACTAGATACTACGTTGCGGCGTTTTACTGTGTCATTTCAAACGTTGAAATTTGACTTAAAGTGTAATCAGAATTGTTTGATATTGCATGTATATTCTAGGTCTTTATTAGATTCTAAGATGATCTAGCCATATCTTACAGTCTGAACGAAGAGCTAAAGCTGATATTTTCCACAAATATTTCCAATTGATCCAGGTTGTTCTGTTTTGAAAATTGGCAGTATTGCTGAAGATTTCACCTAGCTCCCATACAAGCAGTGATGCCAAGTGTAGGGATTTTTCCCTTTTTGTAGGGATTTTTTTCAAAAATTTCACGTGTAGGGAAAAAGGGAAAGATTTCTTACTATTGTCAAATTGTAGGGATTTTTCAATTTCATAGTTTTTAACAACTAAAAATATACTCTTTCATGTATTAAACTTTTAAATTAAAAATGAAATCAGTTTTAAGTGTATCGTTAGTAAAAATTCCGCTTGTAATTTCTACAATATATGTACCTACATATCGCTACAAGACTGGCATAATCCAAAATTCGGCTTTCTTGAACTAAGGTCTTCAAAACATGCGACATACTAAAATCTTTCATATAGATTTATGAAATTTCAAATATGTCTATTATTTTCGATGTGAAATCGATTTTTTGTAAACGTAAAAACTAAAACCCATTAGACAACTAAAAATTTAATTTCAATTTAGATGAGAAACATATTAACCTCAACTATCTGAATCTGGATTTTTAAAACCCCTTGATTTGTTTAAAAGTTATTAAAAAAATAGTTAAATGTCATTAAATATTCATATCCATTTTTCTTGAAACGACTTTTTGGATTATGCCAATCCTGTAGGGCGATATATTCTGACTCCTTATAGATAGAGTAGTCGGGGGCTTAATGCAGTAACTCAGGATTGAAAAAATGAATTTAATGTTCTGAAAATTTATAAAAGTAAACCGCAAAAAGTAAACCTTATTTAAAATAATTATTTTATGAACATTTTTTTGTTGGAGGCACATAAAATAAATTTTTATCACGATTCGATATACTGCCATAAATCTTTCAATTGTTTTTTTTTTAAATCTTAACTGAAGAGTCAGGGTTGGAAGATTTGTATGATGTAAAATTGAAAGAAAAAAAATTTAAAATTTAAATTCTAGAAATTTCATTCCTAAAAATTAAAAAAAATACATACATATATGTATATTATAAAACGGAGCTAATATTTTAGTTTTTGATGTTATTTTTGTATTTTTTTAAGATAAACTTTGAAAAAAATGGAAAAAAGTAGTGTAGGGAAAAATGTAGGGAAAATAAAAAGTGGGTGTAGGGAAAAAAGGGATTTTTTCTCATAAGCGTAGGGATTTCTGAAAAAAATCTCCTGGCATCACTGCATACAAGTGACCTCCCATAATATATATTAAAAAGTCATAAGTCAGTACATCGATGAATTTAGACAAGAACAAGTTTTATAAGAACCAAAACATGTGTACCACATTTTATGACTCCAAAAATGTATAAGATCCCCTTCAGATAATGACTCCATTGCTTATTATTACTGGCTTAAAAATGCCGCAAATATATACATTTTGTAAGAACCGAAATCTGTAACAAATTTTATGAGGATCGGTCCACAATTGATCCCCTTAAAAAAATACTTTATTAATTTCGATTAATATTTACAGCCTGCAATTTCATTTTAAAATTTACACTAGAAAACATCGCACTATGGGCCATAGAGAAACTCCGACACAAAAAAAAAATTATATATGTTAATTACTAATAGCTGAAGAGAAAATTATCACAAAATCGTTTGTAGTATTAAATATTTTGAGGTTAGAAAAACACGTCGCAAATTAACAAAAAATTACAATAACTCAAAAACTGGTGATGATAAAAAAATGATCTAATCTAGCTAAATAAAAACTGACATGACTTTTGAACCCATTGAGATCCCAATTTGAAATTTTTACATCGCAATAATAGTTCTATTGCCTATTTTTTATAAAAAAAAGAAGAAAAACAAAATACCATTTTTCAGGGTATTCAAGAATAATAATGACCTCTTTGAGCCAGGACCTAAAATTTTTTTGTGAAATTCCAATAATGAGTAATCGGAGTCCTGTCGAACGAAATCTCATTTGTTATAAGCGGATAACGGGTTCCAAAGTAATTAAATCGCCAACATTGCTAATATTCCACAAAAATACTCAAGATGCCCATAATATGAACCGTATAAGTTATGGATCTAATTTAAACGTCATACAAATCGTATTTAAGAGTGGAATATATGAACCGAAAGAAAATCGAAGAATTAAAAATTTTAAAACGGCATTTTTGGTCGATAATTTTTGGAATCACTCAAAACTAAAATTTCCTTAACTAATCACTAAAATTGAAATAATGCATTGTAAAATGTACATAAAAATTGTTTTAGTTGAAGAGTCAAATCGCAAGATTGGACAAATTTTTAATGGAAAAAATTGTTTGTTATGTGTACTTAAAGTTATGTGTTTGTCTTTAATTAAAATTTTTAAGTTAAAGTCATAAAACTTCCAAATTATACATACATGCATTCATATGTGTAAGAAAATCGTATCAACATGTTGATTGTTTTAAAGTTAAATGGAATTTGCAAAACGAAATACATACATATGTATGTATGTGTGTATGTAGCTTCTATTTTTCATACCTGTAGTTTTTCATATAAAGAACATATGATACAAATACAACTTTGGTTTCCAACATACATAGTCTTTTTCGTGTAATAGGAATTGTGTATAAACTTTTTTTTTGTTTAGAAAGACATACAAGTCCCTTGAATATTGTTCGATGATTGTTTGGTTGTTTCGTAATGGTTCATTCTTACATTCTCGCTGTAGTAGAAGTAGAGGAAGTATGTATTGTGTAGTACATTAATCACTCCAACATACAGAGGCTCAACTTACCACCTCCATTTTGACAATTAATCAAAATTGTCTCGGTGTGAAGTCAAGTAAATAAAAACTACTCGATTCAAGTTGATTTCAAGCGAAGTGCAGCCAACACCAACAACCACACCAACGCCACCATATTGCAAGAACTACATAAAATACTTTCGTATAATAAAAAGAAGTCAAAGTAGGAATGTCGTTAACTTAAGTGTCCAATTAATTAATATCACATTTAACAGCCGCCAAGCTGAGAAAACCCATTAAGATAGTTTGTCACACAATCGCACCAGTATGATCGTATGAAAATCCAAACTATGTATGGATATACAAACAAACCTTGTACTTGCAACCGATACTTTTGCTGGAACTGCAAATGTTATTGGTGTAAAAATGTTTTAAGGCTTTTGAAGAAACACTTAAACTTTGTTTGGTTGGTTACTTGGTATGGCTGCTTGGTCACATACTTGCTCGTATTTCCAAAAAAGTAAAACAAAAACTGGTTGGACTTTTTATCCTTCTACATGGAAATGCCAACATGTGTGGCTTGTAAACTTTGCTCCTTAATGATTTTTTTGTTTTCTTATTATAAAGTTTAGTGTTGTGTGTCGACTTGCTTGAGTTTGGCAAAAAGCTGAAACTTCATCTTAAACCATTATTACCACCAACTCATTCGCATACGACTACAAACGTGCTTTCATAGACTTATTTGGTTACTCAAGTCTTTTTAGGCTACGAGTTTTTGCTGGACGCCATTCTTCTTGAGTACTGTTAGGTTTGTGGGCAACTTGATGCTCATGCTACATGTTGTTCAAATATAACAGTTGCAGTCGTATATTTAGCAAATAAATATTTTTAGAAAATATGTATGTATGTTTTAGGATCAACAAAGTTGGGCGATATGTAGGAAAACTATAGGCATGAAATTCTAGCTTATGCTTCCATAATCTGGTGGACTGCTTTGGACAAAAAGTGTAATATCAAACTACTAGATTGAGTTCAGCGTACATGCTGCTCTAGAAACGTTGCCAGATATTCCACCCATTGAACTAGAAAAAGCGGTTATAAATTGGGGGACAGAGTAGGCCAGGGATTCTATATTGAAGACCAAGAAACAGAAATATTCCACCGTTTACCTATTGTAACAGAAGCTTCCAGGCAGATGTCCGATCAATAACGGAATGCGTAAATTGGATTAGAATAAATATGGCGCCCACAGGGCTTAATATATTTACCGACAGCCAGAAGGCAATTAGTGCGATATCAGTTGATAGAATTAAATCTAAGATTGTATTGGATTATAAGAAAGCTTTAGCTGTGTACTCTCCCAGAGGTAAGTATTACATCATATGGGTACCAGGCCATTCGGGAGTAGTCGGCAACGAAAGGGTGAATGTAATAGCTTTACAGGGAAGAGAGCTCGAGGTAGTAAACCTGACTAACGACGAATCCCATAAGGCCTCTTGGAATAATGAAACGGTGGGTAGAACCATAAAGATCCTATGGGGTGACCCTGATGAGAACAAGAGGAGAAATCTCTTCAAAATGAGCAAGTCTGAAGTTAGTATGATGGTACGTATTCTGAGTGAACACACAGGATTACGAGCACATCTATACAAAATTGGCCGTGCGGATTCAGACGGATTCAGAATTTAGAGCATGTGAAGAAGACAGTGAAACTCTAGAGCACTTTCTTTGCCACTGTCAGGCATTCGTGGAAGTGATGTTATTGGAAGTGATTTTATTCCGGAAATAACATTCACGACTAACACTGATTGGAAAATTTTTAGAAATTACGTCCAGGAAACTAAGGTTCTGAACAATGAAAAATAATATACTCAGTGAACAAAAATTTGTCTTCTTTTTTCTCAAGCCCGATAGTGGCATAGATGTATTTTATCGGATTTGATGTACTATGCATTCTCCTATCAATCTAACCTAATCTCTGTTTTCTTCCAAAGGCTGCTCAGGCTACTACTACCTTTTTAGGTGTAAAGGAAGAAAAATCTAAAAATTAAATTCGTCTTAATTTTATGAATTTGATTGATACATCGGTTCCAGGGATCCAGAAGTATATTTTCCATTTCAAATATCTAAAGGACTCTGTGAAAGGCGACGAAAATTTGTTAAAATTTCTTATAACTTCTTATCTGTTAAAACTTCTTATAACCTGTTTAGACAGACGATACCAACCGCAAAGTCATATTATCTATCGTGCGTTACAAACATCTGCCCAAACCCATAATACCCTTCCCACTTTGATTGTGTAGGGTATATATTTTCTTCATTAGTATATCTCTCTATGGTACAAAGGACTTTTCTTCATTAGTATATCTCCCTAAAGTACAAAGAGACTCTAAGTTTAAACTATTTTTCTTGTCATAACTGTGTCTACCAGTATTTTTTATTTTTGCTTAACCAAAAACATCACACCCTTTACACTTTAAATAATTAAATTCGGGTGTTGGTAATTCTGGCTAAAACTCGTGCTCCATGCTTACTCAAAAGATTGATATGATTTTGAACACTGTTGGAGTTTGCTTTATTAGTACTTGTTTTGGAGGTTTAGTTCAGCTTTACTATCTACCTCAAGAGTTTGAATCATTTTTCATGATCGAATTTCATATAAACTCCATGTGTGTTTATTTGGGCGACATTTTAAACAAATGCAAATGTTTTTGAGGTACATACATACATAGGTACATAAATATTTTTATAGCGTTGTTTCTTTACCCTACAGGTCGCAAATTTGATATTTTTATTACAAAGTCTCTAAATTAAGTGTAAAATAATAAAATTTTTAACGAATGCATTATGTAGTATATAAAATAGTCGGTCTTGTCTTGTATACATTATTGTATGTATTCATTAATGTATGTAAATATGTATGTTTTTTTGATGTTAAGATATATGAATACGTACAGGTATGTAATTAATTTTGTTGACTTTATGTCATTGTTCTTTTTTTTTTGTATTTCTGAGCCTTCTATCTTGCTTTCTCTACTTGGGTGTGCTAAAGTAATTTTACATGTTACGAAATGTGTACAAAAACAAAAAATGGTACCTACTTAAATTTTAAGAAACTTACTGATTAAATTTGCAAATTAAAAATGTAAGCTACCTCAGCCCTCAGATGATAATAACAATACCATTATAGCAAATCTCAAAAAGAATGAAGTATTACTAAGAAGAGACTTTCTGGAACACAGAGGAGAAAATTAAAAAAGATGCTTCAGGGAATCATAGTTAGTCAATCCCATGACACTCCAGAGGAAAAATTGGACTCTCTCACAACATCTGAGGCAAAGAGGATCACGTCTCGCGAGGAGTTGACAACTGAGAATAAACCTAAGAAGAAAAAGAGCTCCCTGTCTTCTAATACACAGTCGAAGCCAAGCCATACTTCACTCAAAGGAACCTCAAGTCAGAATCCTGCGAGTAAGGGTCAGATATTCAGAAGACGAACACGTTGGCGAAATCAATATCAGAGGTAATGGTATCCCAAAAGAAGATCGAGGAATTAGAAGCTAGGCAGTGGAAAAGGAAAAGAGCCGCCATCTTACGCCAAAGTTGCCAGAAGAAGACACCGGGTCGATCTCTGCTCCCTGGGACGGCGCTAATCTGGGACTGGCAATGAAGAGCGAGCATCCTGTGCTCTTAAAGTCCACTGTCAACATAAAAAGATGGGGTAAACTGGCTAATGAACGTATACTGAAAATTCTTGGTGGTCAAAATGCTGAGCTGACCGCGTAAAAATCTTATATCTTTTGCAGGAAAGAAAAACCTGAGAGAACTTTACTTGTAATAGGTATCTATTTGAACTCCATGGCTAGTCTTGCCAAGCATAGAGTTAGGGTTTACATCGCCTCTAAAGCGGTCATATTCAAAATTGGGGAGGTTCCGATTGGAAGGGCTGCCTCGAAAAGCACACTAAAAAACCTAAGACCACAGCATTAGAAGCCACTACTGATAACGTTGAGGAGTCAAATCCTAAAAGCAAGGAAGTTACCACTAACTCTGCAGAAGAAAGTGCAGCTGACCTTTCCAAAATTAGGAGGACGCCGATTGTAAGGGCTGTCAAAACCGGTCCCGACAAGGACACTTAAACACCTAAGACGGTACCCAAAGCATCATTAGTAAGTACTGGTAATGTTGAGGAGTCTAATCCTTAAAGCGAGGAGGAAATCACTCAATCGGCAAAAGACATAACAGCAGTGCTTTCCAAAATCGGGAAGGTGTCGATTAAAAAACTGCTATTACTATACCTGATAAACCTCCATCGCACGGTGGTAAATTCCGGCCAAAAACCTATAACTTCTTTATTTCTTTAAATAAATAGCTGAAATTTTCCACAAATGTTTCTAGGTAAGGTTTATTTGGTACTGACTAAGGGCAATATCGGTTGAAGATTTCGCCTAGCCCCCATACAAGTGACCGCCCACAAGTCACACAAGTCAGTTTTATGTACCCATAAATTTTACGATGGCTGATATCGGGTCATATTTGACCCTTGTCCCCGTATATGGTTCTTAAATGCTGATAATTGGGTTAAAAATACTAGTAAAGCAATACAAATTGACGCAAAATATTTTTATAGGAACCTAAGCTTCTCGACCAAATTTTCTGGCAATCGGTCCATAATTGACCCTACCTACCATATAAGGTCCCCTTCAGATAATTACTTTAACGCTCATTACTGGCTTAAAAATATTTGTATGGCAATGAAATTCGACACAAAAACATGTTTTATATGAACATAAATATGTGTATCAAAGTTTATGACAATTGGTTCATAATTGACCCTATCCCCTATATAAGGATCCTTAAGAAAAAGGATTTAACTGAGTGATAAATATCAGCATAAACATAAATATCAACATAAACAAGTTTTATAGGCGGTAAAATCCTTCTGTCAAATTTTATTTAGTTCAGTCCATAATTGACCCTTCCCTCCTCCATTGATTTTGTACTATTGATAATATGTCGTCCCGTTCTCTATTTTTATGAAGTTGAAATATATGGAAAAGTTCAGCATTTGTAATAGACGAAGTCATTAAAAATGCTCTAGTTCCACGATCGGCAACTCCTATACACTGTGTATTTTGGCCGTTACTTAATTTACACAGACTACTCACACGCATAGAAAACACAATTCAGTCTCATATGAGTCATTGAAGGAGGTTGTGTTGTCGCTCGTTTCTTGCTTTTGCAATGAAAATGAACGAAAATATGTATATTAATGCAGGGATAGATAATTCTAATTATTGTTGTACTTTTTTTAGCATCTATACTACATATTAAGTAGTTTTTAGAATTATAAACTTTTTTAAATGTTTTTTCTTACAACTAAAGTAGCAAATTACAATAATTTACCAAAATATATATACAATTATGTTAAATTTTTTCCCTTAATAGGTGTATATATTTTATTAAAAATTTAGTTAAAAAGCTCATATTTCTATTTCAATATTAAAAATAAATATGTGCAAAAAAATATTTGCTACTTTTAAACTAAAAAAATATTAGTTTTGTTTTAGATTAATATTATTTCTAAATTTCAGTTTTCCAAGCATGACTTGTTGTGAAGATGAGAGTACAACAATTTCTCATTTCTTGTTTTTTCGCTCTTACACTTATACAACTGCAAAATGTGATAGTATATGTCTGCCGATCGCTGCTCTAGTTACTAGAGTTGCAGGAAGTGGCAGATGAAATTTATAATACTTATTCCTGATATATAACAGTAGTAGATACAATATTCACCCAACCTCTTATAGCCCCTTTTTCTTTTCTACGGTCTTTCAAAATTTGGATTTCTATAGCTTTTTTAGTTTTTAAAGTAGGCCACAATCATTTAATTTACCCAACAAATTAAACCGCACAAAATCGTAATAACCAGATGAAATGATTACTTACTAAGACTACTTTAAAACACGTGCTAATTTATTAAGAAAAACTTTAACTTCATTTATCTAAAGGTGTCTAAAATATAATTTAAAAACCTTAAAACGACAGGCAAAATATCAACTTTGCATATGTATAAACAGTCACAAGGTTAAGCAATTATCAAAATATGATTTAAATTGTATAATTTGAAGTGTTGGCTATAATCTACCATTAAAAATTTATCAGAATTAAATAATTGAAAGAAATCATTTTTGGCCGGAATTGAACACCGTGCATCGGTGCGAGACGGCTACCAACGATCTGATGGCTAAAATTAATACTGGTATGATACATATAGCATTAATCCAGGAACCCTGGGCGATTAGCAGCAGAGAATAAGTTTCCACATTACAGAAAATTTCGAAAGTACTATTTGAAAAAAGTACTATAAAATACCTCTTATAAATTCTTATTTAATCAAAAATTTTATGTTTCTGTGTTCGATATTATATACAATTCAAAAAAATATAATTTGATGAATGAAAAAGTACCAAAATATCGTAAAAATATCAAGAAGTACCATCGGAAAAACGAAAAAGTACAAAAATCTCTATTAATAAATTCTAATTTAATAAGGACCGTGTGTCATGTGTTCCGGTTAACCATTATAGAGAATCCAAAATGTAGCATTTGAAGAATGGAAAAGTACCAAAGAGTTCCCACTTAGAGAATAGCTTGAATAAGTAAGAAAATTCAAAAAGTACCATTTATGAGATAAAAAGTACTAAAAAGTTCTGTCTTAAACAATCTTATTCAATGAGGACCGTGTATGTTTGATAATCATGTGTTTTTAATTCATATAATAGAACATACAAAGAGTACCATTTGAAGAAAGAAATTCTACCTTAGTGGAAAGTACTAATAAAAATAGTACAATTTTTCCCCTTTTCGCTTAGAAATATACTTTTTTGAGAATTAAGTTTACAAAATGTTCCATATTTAAATCTATATATCACAGATAAAACTCAATCGATTCAAATCTGCAATCATTTGTTCCACAAAAAATGTGCTTTCAAAAAGTACCAAACAATTTACTCGAATTTGGTGCTATATAAATAAGCCTTAGTACTCGAATACCAAAATAATATGTCAATAGCTTATTTTGTGAGTAAATAAACTACTTTTTCAAATTTTATAAAAATTGGCTCAATGAGTTTGAATAAAATAAAATTTCCCGTTTTTCACCTTTTTGGTACTTTTTCCCCAGTGAAATAGCAAAAATTTTGTTTTAACAAATATTACAGAGTTAGACCGTAATTTAATAGGAATACTTCAATAAATCGAAAAAGTTTTCTTAATGTGCACCCAAAAAGGACTGAATTTTAAAAAAGTACGAAACAGGTGTCTCCTAATTTTGGGAGATATATTAAAAATATTGACAAAAATGTTATTTTTTTTATTAGTTAAAAAGTTATAAAGGGTCAAAAAGGTAGCATAATCACTTTGTTACACATTTTCACCCCTTAAAAGTACGAATTTCAAAAAAGTATCAGACACCCATCTGCTTATTTCAAGAGTAGATTGAGGTGCATTTAAAATTTTTCTTGTATCACTTATATTAGGTTAGATAATTAAGAAACCCGTAAGAAACCCGTTTTCCCCCTTTTTTACCCCTAAATGTACAAATTTCCAAAAATCCCCTCTACATAACCAAAAACACATCTACAGTCAAAATTTCATAATTCTATGTTCAGCCGTTTGGGCTGTGAGATGATGAATAAGTCAGTCAGTAACGCTACTCTTTTATATACATATATAGATTAACTTAAATGTGAGTTTTTATCTTTATTTGGGGTATAGTCATAAGTGGGAAACCCTTCATACGGCAGTTTCAAAAGTCCATTTTCAAACTTTTACCAATTCTGTTAAGCAAATGTTCAACTTTTGAGCAAATCTCCATATGAGATATGGACAATAAAAAGGCAATAAAATAGTAAAGAAATAAGGTCGATATGTCTCACAGATTAGCGCTACCTGTGATTTGAATTTTGAGGATTTCTCAGAAAACCATTTTTTACTGTTACGCATTTTATATAAAACCTTTTCAGAATATAAAATTCAAGATAATAGGAAACATATGTCTGAAGTTTTAGTAAAATCGAATAATGTTAACCTATAAACTGTAAAGGTCGAACTCAAGCTATGTAATACTGAGAAACTTTCGTGAAACCATAGTGAAATATTATTTTGTTTTCAACCGATTTAAATGAAACTTAGGAAAATATATAATGAAGTATTTACGATGACATCGAAAAAAAGCGAAATTAACTCTTAAACGTAAATATATTTTTATAATTATATAAAATGTATGTAATATATGAACAAAATATTCGATGCAATTTTGCAAGAAAATGGATGATAGAGAAAAACAGATATCAGATTCGTTTTCAGCTGCAAAAAATACATTAAAATCGGTCGAATTGGTTCCAAAAGTTTTTACAGACCTTCATTTCGTTGGCCTGTGTTATCGTTATGTGGTATTCTGAATTTTATTTCACCGATTTTTTCGTTAAACATAATCATTAGTTAATGAAAAGTATCGGCAATGTAACGACCAATAAAAAGTTCACGTTAATAATTTTATATTTTAAAAATATTCCAATACAAAACTTTTGACATTCTCATATTTTTCCGATCTTTGTCGTTAAAATATTCTAAGGACGTTAAAAAGTTAGAGAATCGTTATTGCAACCGATACTTGTCTTTACTTTACGATATCGGTGGTTAAAATTAAAAAAATACAGAATTGCGGTGCTGGAAACTTTTCTGTGACCAGGTAGACAGCGTTAATGACGTATCGAAGACAAAAAAAATCCTATCCAAAACTCATGTCCAAACGGAATCTATGATCAATGACACGGGCAGGAGGATATGGAGGAAGCAATGAAACTAATTTCCCACCAGGTATATCTCTCATTTCCTACCCTGTATATTGAATAACATAGATGAACCGATATTGGAGAAAGGGAAGGCTAACACGGAAATAGTTATTACATCTGTTATAGTTAAAGGGGCAATCAATAACTTTGCTCCATATAAAGCTATCGACTATCCTTGGAACGGCAAAGTTGATCTATGAGTAGTTATCGGGTAAGAGAACCCAAATTCTTTGATTGTCCATCAAAATCTCCTGAATCAAATCTCTTAGAGATGCTGTTCGCCGTTTTGAAGCGCTGGGTCGGAACTCGCCGTTTTAGAAAACATTGCAAGTGGCGAATGGCATAAAATCCGATTGGGATTCATTACGAACAACACTTGTAACTAATCTATTCCATAAAGGTGTTTGGAACTCGAAAGGACCAAAGATTTTCATGAGATGATCAAAAAGTTGCTTAAGTTTCGAACATCTATTTATGGAGTTAATTCAGTTACTATTTTCTTGTAACTCACAGCGAAAGGAAATTAAACTTTTGTTGTTGTTATTATAATGTAGACACATAATATTATACAAATCAATAATATAACTTTGAATAAATCAATTAAAATAGAAAATATAAGCACTTTGTATACAGTGCCAAAAATCGTTGCCTTATTTCGAACAATACTGTATGTACATATTTGCTTATTCTGTTTATTTTGACGATGTTTTCACTTTTGTATCTTTTTTTTTGTTCCACATAAGTTATTAATTAAATTTAATAGTACATATTATTAAAACACAATCAACTTTGTTTACTGGGTTTGAAAAGGCAACCTCATAAATTAAAGAACCACGTGCTACCATTGGGCGACAACTCACAGCTCTAACAGGTCATTTTATATGTATGTATTTAAGTCCTAGTGTTGCAAAACGCTCTAATATTGTAATTAATTGTAAACACAACATAATTGATGTTTTTCTGCTGAAATATATAAATTTAATAATTTGTTAAAATTTTGAAAAGCGTATTCATAAAATAAAAAATGTTTACAATTAACAAAAATGTAATTTACGTTTACCAACACTAAAAAGGCGGAGTCCTATGTAGCCATAAATTTATACCGTTTCACAGTTGTTGTAGTCTGTTTTGCTTTTATGAATCTCCGTTTTCTTCTTTGTCTTTGATTTTCTTACTTTTTCTACAAAAACAACACAACATATGGTTTATCTCAAAAACAGCTGGTCTTAACACACACGCACACCACATCGTAAATTTTCTCAAAACAAAATATTTCTGGAGAGTGAGAGAAAGAGAATATTTCAAGAAATTGCTCACATAAATGAGTGCGCACCGTGAATAAACAAAAACGAAACAATACACAACAAAACACACACGCAATAAACATCGGCACAACCAACAGTTATGGCACGCACATGGGCAATAAAGCATTCCCGGCAGCCATAAAACATTGTGCGACCGAAACAGCTGCCCATTAATGTCAAGGGTGCGACAGAGATGAACCGTGCCCATAAACAACAACCAAGGATATTAAATGAGATTTATTTGTTGAGTGAACTTGAGCAGCTCTGCTCTCAGTTCATATGACGGGCGGCAGCAACGCATTCAGCCGTTCGAATTACATATAAACTGAGCAGTGGCAGAAGTATGTTGCTCTGCGACAGAGGTCGTAATTTTTCTCCTTAATTGTTTGTTTACATCATAAATAAACATGGCTGAACGAGAATTCTATTTTCGTGTACCCAGCGTTTTTGTGCTCGCTCAGTGTTGTTGAATGTTGCCCACTTTTGTTATTTTGAGGAAGAGTTTGCGTATTTTGAAATGGAAAATTTTGGCGCGTTTTATATTTGACTTGATTTATTTGAATGTGCACATCACAAGTGCCAGCAAGAAGAGAGTGTTTTTCTGTAATAATTTAAAGAAAATATGTTTAGATACGTTTTTTATTTAAAGAAAAAATGGTATGAGTGCAGATGAATAAACTTGTTTTAGCTGTTTTTTATTTGGTTGCTTTTGCCTTGAGGCTGTCTTGAGGCTTGCAACTTTATTTTTTGTCTGTCTAATACGAGTAGATACGATTCTAGTTGCTTTGCAACACTACAGAAGCAACTTAGGCGGCAACACAACTACGTAATTTGCGTGTGCCTTTGTGTGCCAGAGTGTGTCAAGAGGCGAGAAATGTTTCGACAATGTTTAACTTCAACGGTAACAATCTTTAACCAGATACATAAATCGCTCAAATGTTTTTGGAGTTCAATTTCCGTCGGCAAAACTAAATTATGTATATATTTTATCGATAATGTACGATTGCAAAATGCATTTCTAAAATTAAAAAAATTATTATTTTTTATTTAATATAAAAATTAGATTTTTTATAACGAAATTATACGGCTGTATTAGTAATAGGAACATAGTATATTCCTTTTAGATCTAAAATATAAAATAATTAAGTTAGTTAGATCTAAAACATAAAATAGTTAAAAGTACACTTTTCACATAACAACACTTATAAAATTGTAGTATTCATAAGCAAATAATAAATATACAATAACTACTGTGTTTATTAACTATTATAAAAAGTATCCGAATATGAATATTTTGTGAAAAATATAGTACATCCCCAGCAAAAATAAAACGAAGTATGTACTTCCAAAAGAACAACATTTATCACCATTTGAAAAGTAGCACTAATTGCATTTTTTACCTTCTGAGAAAGAGATGTTTAAAGACTTCCGAAGAAGTGAAAATAATTCTATTTTTTCAATGTTGAAGATATATTTTTTGTTCTTAATTTTTATGAGATAAAAAAGTTATATTTGGACTTTTGTATTAAATGTGTCTATTACCCTAATTTATATTAATATTATTTAAGTCAAATTAGTTGTATTCTGTAATACTACAATTTCACTTCCAAATAACTTCCTAAAAAAGAGCATTAAAAATTACTTCTTGAGAATGACTTCAGAAGTTGTGAATTTGGAATCAAATAAAAAGGACATCCCTCCTATCACAAGCCTGTGTTAAAATCATCACTTCTTCAGGTCCTTTTCAGTACTTCCATGCAGTAAATTCTACTTCTTTGGAAGTTGTTTTTTTTGCTGGATCACTAAGGTATTTTTTGATAAATTATGGCAAACATTGATAACTTTCTTTGATAAATGTCTACAGTTTGATGCCTGAGAATACAAATTGCCACTAGGTTAGAAATGTGGTTCTGTCAAATTAGACCGAATAGTGGCACAGGACACTATAAATAATCCTCGTTCAAAATAAAATATCTCCCATTCCTTAATATTTCTATTTTATTAAAAATTTTATTGATTAATATTTAATTGCTCCTAACATGGCATTTATTTAATTTAGTTTTCATTGAATAGTGAAGTTTACCGGTGATTTCCTCTAAAACTGTAAAGTGTGAACTATTTTTGATAGCACATTAATGTCCTTTTATACACGTGTAGAATTGCTCTTAGCTATTCCAAATCTGTTGGCGTTACAAATTTTCATGAAGGTTTGTCAAAGGGTTTTAAAATTATTTTTGAAAAAATTATCAAAAATACATTTCTCAATATTATTAAACAAAAGTTTAAGAAATCGATATTATTTATCTAGGGCTACAAATCTGTGCAAAACCCTCATTCGTTTCATGCTCCTCTAAAAGTGTGGAAGCTAATATTATAATAATTATTATAATGTCATATTTCACTTTTTTGCAAAATATATAATAACGTTTAGAGTTAGATATCTTAAAATTGCGAACTTAGTGTTCAAAATATTTCTCAGAATCATGGAAAATTGTTAAATTTGTTTTCATTATTTCACCTAGCCCTCATATATATTGCTAAGTTACGGTTATAACCGTAACTTACCAATGGGGCTTTGGTGAGCTTGCCAGATTTGAAATCAACAAAAAACGTACATCGGGGTTAAAAAACAGTACAATTGAATAAAAAAACTACAATTGTTTATTTTCAAAAAACAATTAAATTGTTGTAAAAACGCTAGATTGACATTGGTTGTTATAATTTTCGCAACAAAGTCATTTGAAAACTAACGTATGACAAATAAAATTAAAGGCCCATAATTGGTCATAGCTCCCATATAAGGTAAACTTCCGAAAATCACTTAAACGCATTATATCATTGAACTCTAAAGCTTGAATATTCTTGTGCACATATAAATCATTCTACAATTTTTCCCGGATCAGTGCATTACTTCAGAAAATCACTTAAACGCATATATTTGTTTGAATAATAAAGCTATCGGGATAAAGTATGACTTGAATATGTTTTGTGTGCACATAAATCTTTTTACAAAATGTTTTCCGGATCGGTCCATATTTGGTAATAGCTCCCATATAAGGTCCACTTCAAAAAATCACTTAAACGTACATATTTAATTACACTATGCGACAAAAATAAATACCTGGGAAGTGATACTATTTTTCTGAAAAGTGGATTCGAGTAGAATAAGAATATGTTTTTGAAATTTGCCAAACACCTTCAAAATCTTGAGTTACGGATAAAAAACCGTTTTTTCGTACTTTTAAGAACTTATGAGTCAGTAACTTAGTTGAATCTCAACCGATTTTAGTTTCTCCATGGATTTAGAAAAGAGAAGCTGAGGCCTTTATAATGACTATATAACGTTTAAGTAACTTGGAGAGATATGTGTTTCACCAGCAAACATATTTTTTATTTTAGTTTTACACCGTTGTCCAAGTTTGGAGATGTTTTATAAAAGTATTTTATATAGGAACCGTACCATTTATTAACTGATTTGAAACCCATGTTTATTCATGAGTAAAACGCAACTTTGTTTTTAAAAATCCGTTAGCAATTGACGACGTTATTGGTCTTTTCCTTAATACAAAATTGTTCAAAAACTGATTTCTGAAGGATGCTTTATATGGGGAATATGGTTAAATATGGGCCGATCCTCAAAAAATTTTGTGGAAGGATTTATGTTTATATAAAAGTTATTTATTCCGAATTTCATCGTGAAATTAATATTAAGAGGAGAATTATGGAATTCAAGTCATTTTCTGAAGGAGGGTTTGTGTAGAGACTAGGGTCGAATAAGACCGTATTGTCTAAAGAATCTGCAGTATCACTAATGATTACAGCAAACTCATTTATACCGATTTTTGTATTGATCGGACCTTATACAATTTCCGGTCCATAAATTGTCTTAGCCCCCCTATAAGGTTTAATTCTGAAAATCACTGGATAAAATTCGACATGAGTATGTTCAGTGTATAGATAAATCAATCTATTAAAATGTTTTCAAACTGGCCTATTAATATAAATTTTTCTGGGTCTAATCAAAATTAGTTATATGCATAAATGTACCCTTACTACGGAAACAAAAATTTCGTCATGTTATCTAAAAATTAGATAGTTAAATAGGTTTTAATAAAAAGTAGCTTGCTGGTGGAGGGTATTAAGACGAATATAGCACTCTAACTTGTTTTAGTTTAATATTAATGTGCAAAATATTAAAAAAAGCTTAAACTAAATTTTCGCCCCTTTTGTAGATTTTATTTTGTGAATCAAATTTAAAACATGTGCCATCGATTTAAAAAGCAGGAAATGAAATATCACGATCACTCGATGTTCTAGACTTCTAAATAAATATAATATTATGAGTGTGCCTAGCTAAAGTTGCAAGTTTTGTTTATGTCGTCTTATATCCATTTCGGGCACATCATCGTGACATATGTCAAAGGACGCGCATTTACTTGGATTTCATTAAATGTAAACCACATCAATTTCTGGTAAAAAATGTGTACAACAAATCGTACTCGCGACTCTAACTCATATAATTCCCTCTATTGATCTAAACAAATTGTAGAAGAAACTTTTCCAAAATATAGAGGCACGCGGCTACAGTATCAAACTCTTGAATTAAATTTTATTTCAACTTGTTACTAAACTTGTCTGTCGTTTGCCGTCGGGTGTTTGTTTCCCAAAACAAAAAGATTTCGTCGCTAACATATTTTTTATTCGTACATCTTATTCTTTTGTTCTTCTTTTGGAGTTGTTTCTGTTTTTTACTGCTTTGGGGAGCATAAACCACTTGTGGCGTTCTAATTAATTTAACTACACGACGAAAAACTGCACGCTTCCATGGTCACACAATTACGGATGTAATAAAGTAATTTGCCATAATTGTAATTGAACTACACTTATTGTTAGGAAATACTCACACGTATATGTCCTTTTGCAACCGAAAATTAAAGAAATTCGGCTAACTGAAGTAGCAACGAATATAAAAAAGGAAAGAGCAAATAAACGGCAGAACAACATAAATGAACAAACAGCCAAACAGTGGCAGCAGCAAAACAACTAACGCTGTTGCTGGCAGAATAGTTAAAACAAATAAATGAAGGAATGAATGAACAGGATTAAAAGCAATGAATATAAAAACAAGCCAGAAGACAAAGTTGATGATGCACACCGGAAAACGGAACCAAAAAGCTCGCAAACAACAGCAACTAACTAAAAACCAATATAAATATGTATTCACATACACAACAAAAATATTTTAACTACTTTTGTTGCTTTGTGTGCTGTTGGCATTTCCTTAAAAAAAAAACTAAATTATTGGATTGGAAAAAGTGTGATTTCATTAAAATTATATTTCAGTATTAAGGTATGTTCAAACCTATCAAAACATTTTAAATTTTTTCCAAAAAAACTAGAGCAATTACCAGTAGGAATCCGTTGTTGGGGGACAAAGTGGGCCTGGCGTTCTATATTGAAGACCCAGAAACAGAAATATACCACCGTTTACCTAATCATAACATAAGCTTCCAGGCAGAAGTCCGAGCAATATTGAATTACTAACTAAAGGTAAGATTTTCCTTAAAAAATCAAAAATCGGTTCAGATACAATGCAAACTTCAAATTGCAATTCAAAAGTCGGCTAACTTACTATGTAATTATGCTTATTTTTAACTTGAAAATAATATTTATGAGCTGTTTTTAGGTTGACCGTTTTATTTACCATTTTTAAATTTATAAATATTTGGTTATATAGAGGGTGAAATTATATGTGAAACTAGAAATAAACTTATATTCTTGTAAAAAATTTAGGCATAATATTTTCTTTCTATATCTAAGTATCTAAATTTTTCTTAGACATGTTACAGTATAATCTTATGTTAGATTTTTCTGGACATTTTCCGAAGTATAAAACGATTAACATCAGAATCGTCTATACATAGTCGAAAGGGAATTTCAGTGTTACGACAATTGCAAGATTACTCTTCTTTAGACATAAAAAATAATAGTCTGAACATTTTCTGAAGTAAAAGATAAAATGACGTACGAATTACATGTATTCGATAAATCTGCACATATCTGAAGAGAATTGTTTTTGTAAGATTATCTGACAATTAAACGAATCATATAAATTTCCTTTAGAAACTTAACTGAATAGTCTGCACATTTTCTGATATCTTCTGCTCGGTCATTTTGTGTCCATTTTCAGTACGGTTGTATGAAAACTTTGCGACTAATCTGCACTTTATTTAAGGGAGATATAGATTTTTTTTAATAAAAACATGTGCAAACCTTTTTTGAAAATCGTCGACTGATTTTTATTTTTATCTTTGGAAATCAAGTAAACAATATTTACATTAGGGTAATAACTTTTTTACAATTTTTAGAAATTTCAAATCGGTCCTATCCATTCCACATAGAGCATAAAAATATACGTCAAAAAAGCATAGTACTTTTTCCCGAGCATTAAAAAAATTTCCGCGGCAAATGCTTTGAAGTTTTCGATATTTACTCTAAACTAAATGTTATTTTTTTTAATACAAAACTGGAAATTTTCGATATGAAGTAGTGTTATTGTTTGACCACGACATCTATACGGAGAAAACTCATGGATAGGGGCTGCGATTTACCCCCTTTCAAAATTAGCTTCAAAAAATGTATATTATACTATTAAAAATTCATGAAAATTTGTTTGTGAATGGTTTCAGAGAATGGATTTGCTGAGGAAGGTTTTTGCACCAAAATGATCTGAGAAACAGTTTTCGTTATCAGAACACTACTGGCTACTACGTAGTGATAGGGCCTAATTTTGGTTATCACCCTAATCTATATATGTTATGAGCAAGACAAGGGTTTTCATGCGCTTATAATATTCACAATAAAATAGGAAAATATGCACTAAAAATGTGAAAAATATGCACTAAAAATATTGTTTTGTGAAATTTAAATAACATTTTAGACAAAATGTTATTTTGAAAAATTTAAAAATTTGTTATCCAAAAGAGTGTAAAAAATTGTCCTATCCTAATAAAATTAGTGAGAGGATGTATGTTTGTATAAATACTAGTTATTTCGAATTTTATCGCGTGTGTTAAGTGAATTATGGACGTTAAAGCCAATTTCTGAAGGATATTTTGTATGGGGATTAGGGTTAGACAGATGTGTATGGAATTCAAGTCAATTTTTTTTTATAAGGACCCACAGATGGACAGACTCAGAAAGTGATTCTATGCCGTTACTTTAAGGTGGATATAAAATCAATATTTTTGGCACAAACGCCCCACTATAGTAGTGTAGATTTTAAAAAATATTTAGAACTATGTAAAATTTAATTTCACAGTTTTACAGATTTTTTTTTCTTAAGTATATATCAAATTTATTGTAAAAATATGTAATACAAAGAAATCAAAACACAGTTTTTGCTAGAAAAAAAAATGCAAAATATGCAATAAAAATTTGAGAAATATGCAAAATATATGCAATTTAAAGCAAAATATGCAATTTATGCGTTTATAACAAAATATGCGAAAATATGCAACAACAAATCGATGCCATTTTGTAGCAAATTCATTGATTCGTAAAGAAAAATAATTAAAAGTTATTTTGAGTTACTGACTACAAACATTCATTTTCATAGAAATCCTTGCCCTGGTTATGACATTATTTATTCATTTAAATTTAGAAATATTGGCTAACCACAAAAAAATAGCATCAAAGTTTCTTGTGTGCAGAAAACGCAGTGTTTTTCTTTCAAGAAAAACTGATGAAAAACATCCTACCCGCTAATTAAATAATTTTTTGAACCCTAAAATCTCAATTAAAAAGAGAATTTCCCATATAACCTTAATAACAAATTTTGGGACTTAAAACTTCCGCGGTTTTTGTAAATTAGCGTTCTAATGTTAAAAAACAGAACATTAAAAGTATCATTATATCTAAAAGGTTAATTATTGTATTATTGATTTTGTAAATTTTTTGTTCTGGAAAAAGTTTCCGACTACATATACTTTCTTATTTCCCACTATACTTTCTTACTTCTTTCACATTTTTATAAGGAGCAAAAGAAACAACATAAAAATCATGATAGAAAAAAGTTTGCCTTCATCATGTTGCGATGGAACATAATTAAAATTTAATTAAAAATGTATCAATAGCACTGGCCAACGAAATGAAGGTTTGTGAAATCTTTTGGAACCAGTTGCACTATTTATACACTACACCACTATAGTGGGGAGGGTATAATGGGTTTTTGCTGATGTTTGTAACATACAAAAATATTCGTCCTATACCTTAAAGTATACCAATCGGCTTAGAATAGTTTTCTGAGTCGATTAAGCTATGTCCGTCTGTCCGTCCGTCCGTCTGGCTGGCTGGCTGTCCATTTAACCTTGTGCGCAAGGTAAAGGTCGCAGTTTTCAAGATAATTGGATGAAATTTGGCACACACGCTTTTTTCGCACGCTTTCCCAAGGACGAAGACTACTGAAAATGGTTAAAATCGGTCCATTATTTTACCTACCCCCATACAACAGAACACCCCGAAAAGGGGTTCTGAGCTCATAATTATGTTAAATATACCTGTATATTGATAAAAAGCGGCATAACTAAGTTTTATACAAGCCTTGATGACCTTGCGAATTTCATAGAGATCGGGCCTCATTTGACCCTAGCTACCATACAAAGTGCCCTTCAGAAAATGACTTGAATGTCCAAATTTAACCTATAAACGCAAATATCGCGATGAAATTATGAATATGTTGTCCATATATTACGGATAAAAATATATTTACGATTAAGGATTAATTTCAATTTTTTCGATGTCACCATAAATACGGGTCATTATATACTTTTTCTAGGTTTCATTTAAATCGGATGAAAACAAAATAATATTTCAATATGGTTTCAAGAGAATTTCCCAATATTGCATAGCTTGAGTTTGATTTTCATTCTTTAGGGGTTAACATTATTCGATTTTACTTAAACTTCAGGTGTATGTTTCCTATTATATTGAATTATATTTTCTTTAAAAGTTTTATATAAAATTTATAACAGTAAAAACTCCAGTTTTTAAAATATTTTACCAAAAAATTTTTTCCTCCGAAATTATAATTTTTGGGTAAAACTAAAACCATTTTAAAGAGACAGCAGTTTATAATATTTCAAAACTATTCTCATTGAAATACGACCTTAGCCTTGAGTGAAATCGGCATTTGAATTGTTGCCTAAAATATAACTTACATTTTTGTAGCGTTCGATCCCCATGGTTTTTCGCTATCTAGCTTAAAGACTTTTGATACCGGGTATTTTTACCAATTGTTTGAATACTTTTTCCTTAATCTAATAAAATGCCAAAACTTCAAGAGCAAACTATAAATACATTTGCAAGAAACTTCGAAATTCATACATACATATTTTTATTTAGATACAAAAGTGACACTACAAACGCAAACAGAATTTAACATTTCTTCTGTACTTCCCTTTGAAACAAAACTAAGGAATCCCGGTTTCTTCATGTCATAAAACTTTTATATTGAATCAAAAATCTCTGACTTCTAAAGCATGACATTCTAAACAAAAAGATATTTGGCACACAAAAGTAACTAACGAATAGAATCATACAACACACAAAAATATTCCTGAATATTAAATATTCAGGCTTATTTGAAATAAAACACAAAAGAACTGAAATTAAATGGATATACATAATTTAGTTTTAGTCTTAATTCTTGCAACTTCTTTCGTTTGTATTCAGCTTACTCGTTTCCAACTATATTCTGTGGTTAAAATTTCACTATTTATGTATATTATGGTTATAAATGGGAGTGTAGTGTGTCTGATTTTGCAAAGAGGTAATAATAAAGGGATTTTTACCACACTGATCACACTCCTTTTGTTTTACATCTGTTGAAGTTTATTGTTCTGTACAATAGCTGTTGGGCGGGTATGACTTAAAGTGTCAAAAGTAGAAATAGTAGTCCGATTTTTGTGGGTGCTTTGCATATAAAAGTAGTTAATTATTGCAAACACACAGACCGGCCGACCAATAGACAGACAGAAGAATTTTCTTTTGTTGAGTTTATTAAGTGTACAATATCCTTTTCTTGTTTTTATTTTCCATTCTTTTCAGTTGTCCATTCCTTCAATGTTTTTTGTTGTGTGTTTATACTTTTTTTGTAAAAACCAAAGTGCTAAATTATGATGACTTTATGACACCCTGACACTTTTAATCCTTTTGTTGAAATATCATTTTATTTATTTTGTAGTCGTCATCATCATCATCACTTGATCATTGTTGTAATTAGTATCCTTGTTCTGTTGTGAAAATGACATGTATTTGCATTTTATTGTAACACAATTTTCTAAATGTGCTATTTGTGTAACAAGTAATGTGTGTCTTTATTTTTTGATTGTTATTTAGTGCTGGATTTTGAAATTGAGGATTTTTGCAATTAAACATCCTGTTGTTGTTAGAAGTATGAAAACTAGAAAAGAAAGATTTTACAAATATTAATAACAAATTATAATTTAAAATTGATATAACTACAAATGCAATTATAAGTGTTATTTATTTTGATTTTCTTGGGAAGAAATAGAATTGAGGAAGAAATTAAATTAGCTTTAATATTTAAAAATTTTATTTAAATATTTCTAATATACATATGTATGCGTAAAAATATTAAAATGTATATTTAACTATTTAGAAACAAAGAAAATAGTATGTGACTGATATTCATGAAGTAATGTTAAACTTAAGACACACATAATATAACATACTTTTCAGTTAAAAATTTTCGATGTTATTGGTAAAACATTAAAAATACTATTGACAGACATATTCATTAATACTAATACCTACAATTTGACACCGATTTTTGATTCATATGAAACCACTTCGTATGAAGTGAAGAATCTTGAATGCTTCCTTCGATACAAATTGCAAGTGGAAACTGATTCAAGATAATACAGTAAGTAGCACTATGGGAATGACTGTTTAGGTCGCATGCAGTTGTAAGTAAGTCTGTTAAATTTAAAAAAATATCTGAAGGGAATTTTCGGACATCATATAATCTACGATATCATCATTAGTAATTCGGATTGAAACCAAAAATTGGTCGAACTTTCTTTTTGTATAGTTAGGTGAATGTACATTAGGGTAATAACTTTTATATAATTTTTGAAAATTTCAACATAGGGTTAAAAAAAGAGTCTTATGAAATAACTCCCCAAAACAAACATGAAATAACTCCCTAAAAATTTGTTTAGAAAGCAAAAACAACGATTTAATTCGAATGAACTTCCCAAAACATAAATGAAATAACTCCTCAAATTAGGGCACTTATTTCATTATGAAATAATTCCCAAATTTAAAAATGAAAAAAAAGCACTAACGAAATGAAATACCTAACTTCCTAAATTAAAATGAAATTTCATATGAAACAAATCCCTAATTTTAAAATGAAATAAGTTTAAATGGGAACTTATTTCATTTTAAAATTAATTAATTAAATTAATTAAATTAAAATCTAGACATCTAGATATAGAAAGTAACAAATTATGGAACAAGTCGGTTTTAGTGACATTTTTTAAAAAAAGTAGGTCGCTCATACTTTCGAGTGGGGCTGCAAAGTTTAATACATTTCAGTTTATTTTCTTTAATAGCCAGCCTGCGGCCGGACGCAAGGACTTTCTACTCTATGGTATGTCCAACAACGGCTTCGCTTAATAAATATTTCTTAAATAGCCGAACGCTAGGATTTATTATTCCATCATATGTCCAACACCGGCTTCCCTTAGTAAAGATTTCCTAAAGAGCCGGCCTAAGGCCGTACGCTCTTGATGCAGGGAGAGTGTATTCTTAGCCTATATACCCCAGAGGATAAGACTCTTGCGCACGGCCGAAGGCCGGCTATTAAACATATATGTATATTTTTATTTCGTGTGATAAAAGTAATATAATGAAATAACTCCTCAAAAATATTTTTAGGGATTTATTTCATTTTTGATGTGAAATAATGCCCCAAATTAAATCCCCAAATATTTAGGGAGTTATTTCATTTTTGTTTTGGGGAGTTATTTCGTGGGGAGATATTCCATGACGCCTTGTTTCACATTTAAATTTGATACCAAATTTCATGCGGAAAGTGTCGGGAAGTGATATTCGGTGTAAAGATGTTTTATATGAACCAAAATCGGTCTAAAAAATTGTAAACAATTTTATGAAAAACGGTCAATAATTAACCCTATCTTTCATATAAGGTCCTTTTCAATTAATTTAATGAGTAATATCACCCTGATGTTTATAGGAGAGCATTCCTTTTACGGCATACGGTTTGATGGTGGGTATATGAGATTCGGCACAGCCGAGTTTTCGATAGTAATCTAAACAAAATTTAAATTTTTTTGTAATACAACACTTAAAATTTTCGATTGTTTGACCCACGACATTTACACAGAAAAATGAAGTATAGGAGTTGCGGTTTATACCTCTTCCAAATTTAGTACCTAAAACATGTAGATTATACTATTAAAAATTAATGTAAATTTGTTTGTGAATAATAAAGGTTTTAGATCTAGTCTTTTATTTTATTTTTATAAATAAAACCATATAAAAAAGCTAATCTTGTATTAATTTTCACTTGGAACCACGCAGGAGTAGCAAAACCACCAATTATGGGGACTTTTTGTGAATAAACTGGTTCTAAATGAACCAATTGGGTTCCCATGTAAACGCATTTCACAAATTTGATATACATACATATGTATATGTATAGTTGTACATATATTTTTTTGAAGTTTTAACAATAAATGTAATTAATTTTGCTTATTAATAATAATTTTTATTTTAAACATATATACATATTCGAATTTATTCGATGATGAAATAAAAATAATGCAATTTAAAAAAGACCATACTTTAATATTTTACTTTTCCCCTCTGATTGTCTGACTATAAATCATAGATTCATGCATAATTGTAACAGAGTTTTCATATTTATACAGAAAGGAAAGTCACGTGTAGATTGATTTTGTTTTAGTCAAATGATTTTCAAAACATTTGTTTTCAAATATCAATTCAAAATAGATTAGAATCTGACATACTTTACACGCACAAACAACCTTCCCAAAATTTTTGATAAAAATTAACAATTGCATCTGTATCTGGAAATATCATTTCGGGTGTATGTATTCGTAATGGTGAAATGATGACAAACATCTCGTCTTACCCTCCAAAACTCAAATACTCAATAAATTTAACATAGATCCGCCCTTAGTACATCATGGAAATACAACTTCAACTTCATGTTGTTTGTCAATGTATCGTTTTTTATTACTTTTCAATTTCACTTGGAAAATGTTTCTGAATGACGACAATACAATGAATGAATGACTTATTTTGGTCCAATGAAATGAACAAAAAAATAAAATACGAATACAAATTCAAATAGTACTTGGTTTAAACAAATTG
The DNA here is from genome assembly GCF_015586225.1 of Lucilia sericata. NCBI lineage: Eukaryota > Metazoa > Arthropoda > Insecta > Diptera > Calliphoridae > Lucilia > Lucilia sericata. The sequence continues at coordinate 424,220 of NW_023994088.1, read as the reverse complement.
ACTACACATGTTTGAATAATCAAAGATTTACTAAATGTAAATCTAACAAATCTAACAACAACAACAATACAAACTTCGTTATTTTTTGTTGCTTATTGAATGAAAATTTTGTGATCATCCAAAAACAAGCACTTATTAAAACAATCAGTTTTCGAATGCTGTATTCTTCTATTCTCGCACTATGAACAATTGAAGTTGTTGCATATTTGTCATTATACATATCCTTCACAGAGTAAGTTTGTTGATATATATGTACATACGTATGTCTCTGAATTTTCCGTCAGACTTTATGTCTAAAAGATAGTTTTTGAAAACGATTGTCTATTTCTTCCCTAAACATAGAAAATATCAATCAACAAACATGTAACATTTGTAAATACATACATATGTATGTATATTCACATACATATGCATATACAAACATCCATATTGAAAAATTGATGACACACATTTTGAACGAAGTGTAGAAAATGTTTCAAAATCTTTTAAAACAGACTCCATATTTAATATGCATTCGCATGAGAAAACCGTCTTTAAAGATAAAACTAAATTTTATCGAAGCAAATCTATTGTCAGGAAGCGTGTGTGTATGATTTATGTGAAGCTGCATGTACAGATGTATATGATTAAATAATCTGCTGGTGTTTCAATTTTAAAATAACAACAAAATGCTAGAAAAAATATTTTTTTTTTCTGAAACATCAATCAAACTTTATATGTGACCTGATTGTAGATATCCCTCAACTACATTTGTATCCGAATTTATTTAGATTATTCTGCGATACATATACAGAACATATAACTGAAGTATTCGTAAAGATATTAATATATTTACAACATTCTTGTAGCAAATGGGCTTAGGTTCGCTCGAAACATATAACTTCAAATGTAGTTCGCGAAATTACAAAATAAAACATTTTTTTGCTCTGCTGAAAACCTAACAAAAAACACTTAACTGTTTTTATCAGATGACGATATGTACATTGTATGTACATTCAATAACATTAAAATTATAATAAAATGATCAGTTTATTTAAGAATTAACAAAAATTTAAAAGCCATCAAAAGTTGTTTGTAGTTTTCTTTTGTATGTTTTGTATAGCCCGGAGTAATTGCAGCCATTATGACGACCCCCTTTGGATAAAAAACGCCACTGAGCGCCTTTTTAAACAAGAAAAATTTCTCACCTCATTTTCACAGAATTCTGTGGGTTGTCGTCATTAAAAACTGTTTCTCTTACAGCTAAAAGTACTGTGGGATTCGTCTATACGTGTATACTCATTTCTTCGTTGCAATTAGCGGTGCGATGAAATGTGGCGTATTTGAAACTAAAATCTAATATACATACATATATTATCAGAATTAAAATAGTGAATTTACTACTGTGAATTTAATATCATAAAACAATAATAAAATTCATTTATTTCTATTATCCTATAATAGTATTTTTTGTCTTCCGTTTTGTGGTGACGAAACACTGTGCGAAGAGGTATATAACCGAGCGTGATGCTGCTGCAAATGATATCAACAAATTTTCTAGCCCGCGATTACGAGGCGTATTTGTTTATTTATTATCGCTGTTGCTGTTGTTGCTATTATTGTTGTTCGTACTACATATTGTTAATTTTCAGATGCAAATATTATGTTATATTCCTGCTGTGATATTTCTAATTTCTCTCAAGTATTTACACTATAACGAGTAACACTACTTAAATTCCAGAGACACTATCGTCGCACCACTCCACACTTGCACTAGTCATCCATCAATTTATTTATTTTATATATTTCATTTATTTATTTATTCATTGTGAAGAAAATAATTGATTTTCTTGTTCACTTCACTTTCTATAAAATATACATATTATGTATGTATATTGAACTCATTCACACAAATATGTATATGCAATCAAATACAATATCGGAATAAAGAAGAAAATAAATAACTTTACAAATAAACAAATGTAGCAAATTTATTAAATGATGCGTATTTTGAGAGTAGACTGGTTGCTTCTCGGCTGGTTGGTCTCGTTTGAAATATGGCTAAGTACCCGATATTTCTGTGACTGTGAAAGACTTAAAGTATTACAAAATGATTTAAAAATAATAATTGAATTTTATTTATTCTCATATATGTATCTATAGTAGTGTTTATAAACCGGTTACCCGGTTAACCGAAAAACTGTTTTTATTGAATATTTCGGTTTTTCGCAAACCTGTTTTTTTTAAAACATTTGTTTTTGGTTTACCGGGTTATCCGGTTTTTATGTCTCGGTTAACCGGTTTCAAAAAATTTTAATTGCTACTACAAAATTGTATGTTTTTTTGATTTTTTATTGTGATTCGCATTTTTAAAATAAAATGATTGCAAATTATCATATCTTACAAATTTAAATCGAAATTGCTGGACTTCAAACAGCTAATTTTCGTTAAATGATTAGAGGCATAGTGCGATAAATTAAAGTAACTCCAATTTTGTTGGAACTGGAAAAAATATTAAAAGGTTTATCTCCTAAAAATTACTAAATCTATATCCAGGTGACTATGAGAACACATTTGAAACGCTTACAGCTCAAGTAAAGTACTATTCTTGAAAACAAGGATGTAAAAACAATGTTAGAGTATGTTAAAACCCATTTAGATTAGCCGGTTGAAAACTGGGACATTACTATTTGAGCAGACAGGTCCAAAATTATTTTATTTTGTAGAAAGGGTTCTTGATCTTATGTAAGGAGTCCTTCAAACTCAAAAAATATACAAAAGAACTGCTGTAATTGAGAGGCCTGTCCGGACTTCCGATTTAATGTCAATCGAGAATTTGTATGCCGATGTAAAGAGAAAGACCTCTGAAATAAAACCAAATAACAATTGTGATTTTTGGAGCACTGTGGAACAGGCATGGTTGTCCGTCCCTCCAGGAAGTTGTCAGAATTTGGTGAATTTAATGAAAGGGGTTGTCTAGACCCCCATGGTGCTATTATTTTGACATGCATTTTCTTTAACTTTTTTTAAAAAAAAAAACCTAATTATTTTCAATAAATATGAATTTATATGATTCCGCTTTTTCTTTAATACACTCTTAACACATTTCTCAATATTTTAAACCAATATACAAACACTACTTTTAAATAATATACGTTTTCTTAATAATTCCAAATTCACTAAGGAAGTGGTGCTATTATTCTGACAGCAGCTGTATATAAAATGGAGATTTACAATTTCAGACAATCAAGAAATTATTAAAAAGTTGATAGTCCTGGACCTACCATTTTTTATTGATATAGATGCGATATAAGATCTGTATAAGTTTGTTTTTTAACGATGTATTAATGTACATATCTATACTAAAAAGTGGAAATATCTTATTAAGTCATTCATAATATTTCGCAAAATTACATTTTTCAACTAAATATTAGAAGATTTCCAAACATTTCGGTTAACCGGTTTTTTATACTCGGTTAACCGACAAACCGGTTTTATAGAAATGGTTATAAAACCGTTTTTTTTTTTCCAAAGTCGGTTTTTTATAAACACTAATCTATAACGATGGCGAAGGCGCAAAACAGAAATCGATTAAATCACGTGTGGCACAATAGTCTATAGGTAGTCGATTAAATTTTAAAAATTATTCGAACGAATAAAAGATTTTATTCGAATAATTTAAGACCCCATTTCATGCCTATATTTCTCCTACATATCGCCCAGCACCGATGTGTCTTTATGATCCTTTCCTCTATGTGGTGTCTCCACTTTAATTTTCGGTGAAGGGTTACACTCTGTCTATCACCGGTATCTTCTTGCCCAGAAAACTGGGTTCAGTAGAAATGTTTGTCTCTCTTATGAAAAGACAGATAATTAAAGAACCAAATTAATTAATGTTTATATATTTCACTTATTGCAAACATTTAAAAAATGAAGAGTATCACTTTTAAAATTTGAACCACTTTATTTTTAACATTTGAAAACAAAAATTTTTATAAACTGCAAAAAGTAGTAAAAGGTATGTTTCAATTATAACATATCTTTATAATCAGATTTGTTTTACAAAATATTAACATAATTTCAATGCTATGTATAATAAAATATTCGTAATAAGTAACATTCAAATATTATTCGAATATTCTATTAATCGACAAAAATTGTTCGAATTATTCTTTATTCTAAATTGGAAATTTTTTATTCGTTCAAAGAAAAACAAAAATTTTTCCTCGATTAATCGAATAATTTTTATTCGAATGACAACCCTAATATACATACATACATCTAAAACCATTTAGTTTTAGATTGATATAAATACATATGTAGTACATACATATTTAAACTAAATATTTTAGTAACTAGAAGAATTGCTAATGAAGTATTGAGTCCAATGAACTACAGGGTAATATCTTCACCCAAATAGTATAAATATATGAAAATATTTTTTACTTAATACACAGTATGTGTATACCTAATGACAAAAAAAAAGCAACTGAAAAAATTTTAAAAACTATTTTGAGACTGCAAAACTTTTGCATAAATTGCAATTTGTCATAATGCAATTTTAAATAACTTGTTGATATTGACTCGGAAAGAGAGTTTTTTTAAGCGATTGATATCTAGTTACATAGAATTTATCATTAAAATGAAAATAAACAGACAAGATATTATTTGTCGTTGAGTGTATCATCCCATATTTAGTATTATATATTTTCATGTTATTTCTTTTGAGTGCCAAAACATTTTATTTTTATCACTATAGTAGGAAGGGTATTATGCGTTAGTGCTGAAGTATGTAACGCACAAAAACATTGGTCATACAACTTAGATTAATTTTGAAATTTGGTATGTAAGTTTTTTATTCAAGGAAAACCATTTAAATGGGTCCAATATATTACCTAACCTCTATGCAACTGAACCCCCGAATAGGGTTTGAGCTCATAACTATGTTAAATATTCTTGTATATCGACAAATAGCGACACAGCTAAGTTTTATACAATCCTTTATGACCTAGCCTAATTTCACAATGATCGGAATTTAGTTGACTGTAGCTCCCATACGAAGACCCCTCCATAAATAACTTGAATGTCTACATTTTACTTATATACACTAATATCGCAATGAAATTCAATACAACACATTTTATATCAACATAACTACATAAAACAAATTTTATGTAGATCGATAGTCGATTTACTCAATTCGTTTATATAAATACATATCATCACCTGAAATGCAAAAGGGCGTAACAACACTTTTAAAAATTATACGGGAGAGACAAAAAACTAAATAAAACAATTAAGAAAGCATAGTGGGGCGTGACCGACCATATGATACCCTACACAAGTTATGAGTATTAAATGTGATTTATTTTTCATAATAATTCATTGTTCCGATACATTTTATACAATTTATGAATGAAAAACTAATTTTTTGAAAGAGGCTTTATATAAAGTTTTGTGAATATATTTATATTTATTTGTGCTGGATTTCATCGCGATATTTGTGTTTATAAGTTAATTTTCGACAAAGGACGAAGCCTATTGAAAATGGTTAAAATCGGTCCATTATTTCACCTAGCCCCCATACAACAGAACCCCCCGAAAAGGGGGGTCTTGTTGAGCTCATGTGTATGTTAAATATTCCTGTATATTGATAAAAAGCGGCACAACTAAGTTTTATACAAGCCTTGATGACCTTGCCAAATTTCATAGATATCGGGCCTCATTTGACCCTAGCTCCCATACAAAGTCCCCTTCAGAAAATTACTTGAATGTCCAAAATTAAACACAAATATAGCAATGAAATTAAGCACAATAAAATATTATGTAAATATAAATATATTCACAAAATTTTATCAGGCTTGGTCCATATTTGCACCTAGCCCCCATATAAAGCCTCTTTCAGAAAATTAGTTTTTCATCCATAAATTGCTTATATGTATCGGAACAAGGTAATAGAAGATAAATGCTTTATTATGAAAAATAAATCACATTTAATATTCATAACTGGTGTAGGGTATCATATGTTTAGTCACGCCCGACTATACTTTCTTACTTGTTTTTGTTATAAAAACGACATTTCCTACAAGTATTGTATCCCGACATCGTCTATTATGTTGGTTTTTAGGACTTTCTTACTTGTGGAAATGACTAATTTGTTATTACGCCCTTTTGAATTTCACTTCAATAAAGACGGTATTTTTGGCCATTGCAGTGAACCATTTTCAATCAAAAAGTCGATTTTATTTTTTTGGTTGTTACGCTCAATCTTTTTGAAATGGGTCTCAAAAATTCCATAATTTTTAGCTTATCGCGGGAAAAATAATTTAATTTTTTGTTAGACTATTACTAGTCCGCAAAACGACATTTAGTGTATTATAATGGGTATATAAATTTCAAAATAATATAAAAAATTCTAAAATGGACCAAACTAAATGCCAAACTATTTCTTTAATATTTTCTTGTGTAAACTAAAAATTACTAGAATTTTGACACCTATTTCGATAAAAACCAAAAATAATGTGCCTCTCCAAAAAACTAAAAATCCTTTAATGGACCAAAAATATTCTACAAAAATTTTAAAATTATTTTTCCCTTAATCAGCTCAAAATTACAGAATTTTTGAGACCCTTTTCAAAACAATCGAAAATACTTTATTTTTCACAAATTATACTGAGGTCAGGATTTTCAATCACTGGTAGGGAACTGAGGACTATTCGAAAAAAAAAATTTTTAAATACAATAATACGCATCGATTGAGTGATATTCCTACTTAAAATTCATAAAAAGGCTGTTCCTAGGGACACTCTAATGTACATATATTAGGGTATAACCAAAATTAGTTCGTATCACTACGTGGTACACAGTAGTGTTCTAATAACGAATCGATCGACTAAAGCCATTCATAAGCAAATTTACATTTACCTTTTCAAAATTTTTGAACAGGATTTTAGTTTACCCTTTCCGATTTTGATGATAGTCGATACACACATTCTTTGAAAAAATACGGTGTTTAGAGTTCTTCAAAATTTATAATGGTTTAAATTTAATCGAGGTTCAAAGTTACTATTTTTTAAGACTTTTTATCAACAGGTATTAAATTCGATATCGTATATTTTCTAAACTCTTTATCCGGTTTTATTAATTTTAGTTTTTAAATAATGCCTAAATATTGTAGTTTGACAATATATCTCAAAAAAGGCACCTTCCATTTTATGTGTTCCCTCACCAAAAATAGTCTCGTTCACAAAATATAAAAAATTCAGACCGGGAAAATTAGGGTATCTCAAGAAAATCATCCTTTAGTAAAATAATTCAGGGGTTCCCACTATTTTTTTTACTTCGCGGACCCCTTGAGGAATTTATTTATTTTCGCGGACCCCCATAATTAATTGTTATACATAATTGTTCGTCCAAAAATTTTCCTAGTCCATAAATCCCTTGGTCAAATAAAAGTAGACATGTCATATCTATAAAATATTCTCGTACATTAAAAATATTTAATGTTTCAGACAGGTTTCAATTGAATGGATTTGAAGATAGAAAGACTTCTTTGATGAAATGTTAACATGATGTTTTCATTGCTATCGTGAGAATTATAATTATAATATAAAATATGATTTGAACTACTGCGAATTTGGAATTTTAAAATACCTATTTTACTGTTTGGTTTTGAATATTTGCGCGAAGTTCTATGGATTTTCTGATGTTATTTTGATAAAATTGGTATACAAAATCAAGTCAAAATTTGTGTATCACGTCTGAATGGAATATTAATATTTAAAATTAGCGGGATCAACATATTGATGACGAATAAAGTCTCATCTCTGTTTCGGAAATAAGTATATGATTTTAGTCCTTTCAAACAGGAACACATTTGCTTAGAATCTGACATACTTAAATCTGGGATAAGCTATTTCCGGGATACTAGTATCACTTATTTAATTATACGGCAGAGCATTATCAGTTTGAAACTACTATTATTTCAGTACATACATAATTATCTTTGTATTAAAACTATACTATTTTATCATAGTATAATTAAACTACAAGACACAGGCTTTGATTAGCGACTGAAACGATTAAAATCGGATAAATCGTTTGGGAAATATATGTAACTATTGTCGTAGTCTTAGCATATATGACACCCATTTCCATAAAAAGCGAAAACAATATGCCTCTCCAACCAACTAAAAATCATTTTGTGGACCAAAAATATTCTACAAAAATTTGAAAATGATTTTTCCCGTAATCAGCTCAAAATGACGGGATTTTTGAGACCCATTTCGAAAAAATCGAAAATATTTTATTTTCAGGATTTTCAATCGCTGAGGACCACTCAAAAAAATATTTTTTATTTTTCTCGTGTTCAGTACATTAATACGCATCGATTGAGTGGTATTCCTACATAAAATTCTTAAAAAGGCTATTCCTCGGGACACTCTAACATACTTATGTATGCATGTACGCATTAAATTAAAAATCCTAAACTACCTGAATATGTGATCTAAAATAACAACTGGATATGACATGTTTTAAAATTAGAGCATTTTTTTAAAAGCATATTTATTCAAGCGCTGTTGTTAATATATTTTTTAGGAATTTTGTAAAAATGTTGACCCTCAGAGATGCACAAAAGTCAAAAGTGTTTGTCTTTGTTTACATACCCGAAAAGTCATAAATCATAAAAATATTAACCGTCAACAAGACCGACGTCAAAATGTAACACTAGTTCTGAGACTGGAAAGGAAAACTAAACCACTAGTTCAAGGAAACAGCGAAACATTGCAGGAAGGCAGGCTAGCAATATAAATGTATGTGTGCATGTACTTGTTTCACTTTTTTACTGACTTGAGGTCTTCTATCCAATTGAGTTCGACACCGAATCATATGCAAAATATTCTGTTTGTGTGTACACAAACATTAAACGTGGTATGATGCACTAGTACAACTACTTTGCATACGTCTTTTTAAGTTAAAAACTACAACGACATGTGTTTGTGTGTGCACTCTCACCGTCTGACACAGAGCGAAGGATATTACAAAGGGAATTGTACAAAAATATTGTATAATAAATATATTTTTTAAAAGTTTGAATAATATTTCGGTTTTCCTTCATATTTTTCTCTACATCTGCATGCAGAGTATAATTTATGATTATGCACGAACTGCACCAGCAACAACAATAAAAACAACGACAATTGTAGAATAATAAAAAAAATAAGAAAACAACTTGAAATGCATCAAACAAACACCACACTTTATACAGTTAATGGAAGATCTCAACAGGACAATTGCGTGATACATCCGTATATTGCACGACCACACATAGCGACAATTTACAGGATACTAAAGCTTTAATATTTATGAATATGTTTTATTTCTGTTTTGTTTTTTCATGACACAGTTTAAGAGTATGGCAGGAAGTTAATCCATGAACCATAAAAACTAGCAACTGCAATAATTAGAATACACTTTTTCTTCTAATTCCCACCACTATAGTGGGGCACATTTGGCACATATGTACGTCTAACACAAACATTTTCAAATATATAAACACTTTTTATGATTTTTATATCCTTAATCACTAAAAAAACTATACATATTTATATGTATAACTTAAAAACGATCAACTAAAAGGGATCAAAACATTTTACTTTAGATCAAAGGGATTTATTATATTTGGCGTATGAGGCCCATGTGGAGTCCACAATAATTATTTTCACATATTGTTAGCTATTATTAACATTATATATGTATATGTACATTATATCAACAACAAATATATTTTTTGGATGTGGCATAAAGTAGAAGAAAGTAGTGAGTTTATTATAAAAAAAAATTTTAAAAATTAAAACCAAAAATTATATATTTTCAAATCTCTACAATTTTTACTAATCAGGAACCTGTTCGCATTTTGGCATTTCTTGGCTAAGTTTAGACCAACTTCATCAGCCTCTTAACTAGCAAACAAAATGCACTAATGGTGAAGTGAAAAACAACTTTTGAAGATTAATTTTAATTAAATTTGTACGGTCTCTGTTGAATGGCGATATACAATGTAAATTAATATTTTGAATATTATCGAAAAAAGACAGAAATAGAATAGAACTACAGGGACCCCGACTTCAAGGGGCCCCATGTTAGAAGTAATTTAATTTCGAAATTAATTCATACCCAGCTAAAAATAACTTCCAAAGAAGCAAAAAAGAAGTAGAATTTACTCCATGAAAGAAAGTACTAAAAAGACATATAGAAGTGATGATATTAACATAGGCTTGTCTTAAGAGGGATGTCCTTTTTATTTGATTCCAAATTCACTACTTCTGAAGTTATGTTCTTTTTGGAAGAGAAATTGTAGTAGAGAACACAACTAATTTGACACAAATAACATTAACATTAATAAGGGAAAAAGGCACATTTAATACAAAACACCAAAAAAAAAACATCACTTCCACAAAAGGTAAAAAATTCACTTAGTGCTTTTTTTGATGTGGTGATAAATGTTATTCTTTTGGAAGTACATACTTCGTTTTATTTTTGCTGGGTATGTACATATATTAGTATATATTTAATAAAATAATTTTATAATTTTTAATATTATATTAAAGAATTACAGTTGTATTCATAAAAAATGCTTATTTTAGATTTAAATCACACAATAGTTAAAGTACACTTTAGACTTAAAAGACATTAATAAAATTGTGGTATTCATAAACAAATAATAAACCTACATTAACTATTGTGCTGTTTATTGTTTATCTTGGCAGCACTGTACAATTTGGCTGTCATTTTCTGTGTTAGTGTTGCGTACAATTAGGATAAAATATTCGTTGATTCGGTTTTCTTAATTTTATATTTTTGGTTATAACACATTTTTGAAAATAAAAACGAACTTTTAAGAAAAATATATGTATGTATACATGGCTACAATAAATATATATTTAGTTCAGATGAATGAATATAACATATATTTTTTTCATTATAATTAAAAGTATTCGAATAACGAATATTTTGTGACAAAATAAACATCACTATGCACATTTTGATATTTTTACTTATTTTTATAGTAATTTTTAATAAATTTTTGCAAATACTGATAAATTTCTTTGATAAAAGACTACATTTTATTGCCGGAGAAGATATTTTGCATTGATAGAATACTAATCAATATAATTTACACTCTTAATTACTTCATGGCTTTATATTTAGCGAATAAACTATGAAAAAGACAAATAAAATGATTGTGGCCATGATTTGATTGGCAGGCGGGCATTTCCAAATTGCCAAAAGTAGTATTGACCAACTGGAATATTGTTAAATATTCATCTATAAATCCAATAATGCCTAGATTTTAGTTTTTCCACCAAAATAGAAACTTTAAAAATTTATCTGGAATTTTATTTACAAATTTGTAAACGTTAAAATTACAACTTTTAGATTTCATTTCAGAATAAAACATGACTAGTTTTCGTCTTCAACCTAAAATTAATGAAAAAAGCTTAATCGGAGACAAAATTTGTAAAAAAAATCAACTTATTGTTGGCTTAAAGTAGGGGCGAGCGTACAATAAATTTTTTCTATTTGTCATTGGTTTATTGAAAGTATTTTAAGCTATCTGACGTTTATGAATACCATTTTCGTGGATTTTGCCTAATAATGTTTAATAAACCTAAAACAACTTTTTATGAATACAACCGTTATTCTTTAGCCATGTTTTGTTGTTGTTGGTTTAAACATAAATAAACAATTAATATCTTTATGAATACGGGGTATGTGTTTTAAAATTTCAAAAATCTTTATGAATACAATTATAATTTAGTGCAAAGTTCCAAATAAATAGATTTGACCGCACTTACATATACTCCCACAAACGTAATCACATGTCCTTGTTTTAAAAATGGACTAACTTCCTTTTTATTCTTTTAAATTGATGTTTGAATGCGTGTGTGTGCTCGTCTATGCATAACACATACATAACATTAAATACCACTGAAACAATAGCAAACAAATTATCAACAACAACAAAAATTGTTGAAGAACAACAAAAACAGTATTAAGAACAGAATATTAGAACAACCTAAACATGGATGTGATGCTGACATATCGAATGAATAGATATTGAGTGGTGTGAAGTAAATAAAATGTGTATGTGTGTATGTATTTAACTGAATGTATGTATCCCGCTATGTTATGTGAATTTTTATGTTCTATTTATGTAGTGTAAACGATGCCATAATCATAAAAATATCAAAACAAATCGTTAAAATTCGATCAGCTTTTGATGTCTCATGTTCTCTGTTCTGCGTTGGTTTTTGTTTTCCTTCTTATCTGAATCCACATACATATATGATGTTATACATTCATACATTGAATGTATGTATATGTAAGTATTTGTTTCCTCTCACACTTAACAATATCAGATATAAATATTCACCAGATACAGCACACGTATCGTCTAGTGTGTATTTTTAAAGAAGCAAACGAATTTATTTTATTTTATTGGTTGTTTGTAGCCACTGTCTTATTTTAAAAGAAATAAAATTAAGTAATAAATGTTTAGTTTGGGGGTATTTCATATTGAAAGAGGTGTAATTTTTTTTAATTTTTGTTTCTTTTATTTTAGGGCTCTTCGTCTGAAGGATGTTTAGTGTACTTTTTCATTTATTTGTATATAGTACAATTTTAAGCCCCAAAATTATTTTTAAGTTGTTATACGGATGTGTCGACTGATATGCGAGTGTAAATTCATGTATGTTTTGTTGACTATCGCATATGTTGTTTTTCTCTGCTGATACGAGTGTGAATGAAGGGACAAGGAGAACAAAATTAAGAAAAAAAACATCATGTTGATATAAATATAAACATAAATTAAATGACTTAATTATGTTTGGCATGTAATCGAAAGTATATTTTAAAGTTCAGGCAGACATAGAAATACAAATACATTCCACTTCATATATGTACATTAGGGTGGCTTTAAAAAATCGATGTCGTATTCCTTTAAGGGGAACCCCCTTAAAAGGTTTCATTTTGTTAGATTGCACGTGTTAACACGTGTTACTGGGGCCTCAAAGTTTTGAAAATCTCGATTTTTTGTCAGTTTGGTGACTTTGCCGATCCACATCTCTGGCCCGGTTTGACATGTAAGTAGTACTAAATTCGAAATAATGATGCCAATGTCCCTAAAACCGTGACTATATAACCCTTAGAGCGAATATGGAACCTATTATGAAAAACACATTTCTATATTTTCAATTTTTGAAATGAAAATCATGTGTTTAAAAAATCAAATATAACATTTTTCATTTTATTCTTATTTAAATTTATTCAAGTGACTGACATAATGTGGTTTTCGCTGCTCGTCCTTTGTAAGTAATTGGTTGTAATCTGTTATGAGCTACCTTGACTCCTCGCTCTGCCATGTCGTTCACAACTTTTAAGTTATTTACCATCCTTTGCCCCTCCTGGTAGTTGATGTTCTGCGGCCAAGTTGCAGGATTTTTATCCAGAAATTCGGTGTAACGTTAAATCTTTTGAACAACAGGTAAGTCTCCCTTGTAATTAGGGCTGGGAGACCTTTTTCTATTTCGGAAGTTGTTGTTTAGTTTGGGTCGCATATTTCTGGAGCACTTCTCATTTTCTTCTGCTTGATTTGTTAAGATTTTTATGGCCATTTGGCTCTTTACGGTGTTTTACACTGTTGGGTCAAAAAAAATGCTAAGGCAACAAGTTTAGGACAATTCTTAATTCCTTTTTCTGATATTTTTGTCAATGCTTTCTTATTTTAATAGATTTTCAATGATGTCTAGGTCTTATTTTGCCGCTAAACACGCTCTGGGGGCGTGGACGATGAAAACACAAAGTGCTTCTAGGGCCTCTTGTTCTTTGGAAGCTCAAACTGGTCACGGAAGAGTTGTATTCTTTTAGACAGTAAATAAGTTTTGCCATCCACCGGGCATGGTGTACTGGACCTGGAGATCTGAAGCGCACATCTTTTTCGTCAAGATGGCCAAGTAACAGCTCATTGTAGTCGTCTCTTGGCTGGCATTCCGTTAGTTTTCTTTGCAGTTCTTCTTTGTCAAAAACCCCTCTCAACAAGACTTCTAAAACGCGGTGTCGGCAAGCTCTCGAAAACAAACATTTTAGCTGGGTTCCTCCAAAAAAAATTCACACATTTTTTTTACCATATGAGATAAAACCACCCTAATGTTTATACTTGTGTACATACTACATATATAATTATATCTAAGGCTAAAGATACATAAACAAATATACATTCTCGTGTTTGCACTTAATCAACTTTTGTTATCTATTCTTAATTTAAATTCATTATAATTTTGTTTAATTTATTTGAAATATTTTATTTTTGTATTCTTATACATATTAATACTTATTTATTATATCGAGGGATTAATTTCATTACTGTCTATCAAAATATTTAACAAACCATGTTCACAAATGACTTTTAAAAATATTTTTTGTAATTGCTCTATCCTCCAAAAATGTTTTTTCTGAATACAATACCTACATTCTTTTCCAAAATATGCATTAAAATATTAAGAATCGGATAAATCGTTTTTGAGATATCAGACATTTTGAAACAAATGTGTTGAAGTTTGTAGTGCCGTAGTGGAATTAGTGGGTTTGATTCCCACGAGATAATCTTCTATTTTTATACAATTTATATTTTTTTACCTTTAAGGAATTCGTGTTATCTATCACAATTATATATTACATTTATATCTGTGTTATTTTAACGAATTTTCCATTCATCCATTATTAACAAAAAGATACAAATGTTGCTAAAATTTACGGTCAAATATCTAAGTTAGGGGAATTAAAAATATCAATTGTTTTTTGGGCAACAATTCAAACGTCGATTTCACCGAAACCGATGATGTATTTCAATGAGACTAATTTTAAAACGTTAACTGATACCTCTCTATTTCTGCTATAGGCGTTGGGTTACCTCCAAGAACGACATTCATGCGGTCTCAATGAATACAAATTACGACCCAAGGGATCCTTCACATATCTTCGTATTCCCTCCTCGTATACACGAAGATCCTTCCTGACATGCCTCGGGGGCAGCATTCAACAGTATGATGTTAAAGTTGGAGGAACTGTTTAGTCAGCATAACATTATGTTCCATGACTGCGAGGACCTTCGTTTCCTCGTGTAGGTTGTGCTCCGAGGTTATTTGCATGCAGTATGTTACAGTCCGGGTATCACACAGTGGAGAAGCATTATTGATCACTGACCGACCAGTTGTTTTATAGGTAGCCAACAAGGTTTCTTTGTCCATTCCCCAAGTGCTAGCGCTTTGAGGACCTTGTTTATAATTCGCAATCTGTGCGTAATTGCAGTGGCATGAGCTGAGGAGGTAACAGGCAGTCAAAGGTCCCCCAAAATCTTTGGGTGGTTCACAGTCTGTATTTGGGTTCCATCGACTACGACGACTGAAGACTTCGCTGGTGATAGTTTCAGGTTACGTTCAGTGAAGAAATTGTATATTTCTCCGAGATAACCATTCATCGATCGCATAGCTCATCAACATCGCCATAATGCTACAGTCGTCCGCATATGATATAAATTCCACAACTTGTGGAGGCACTCCTTGCTTAACTCTTTGGGTTTTTGAACACTTGTCTCTAAACTCAACAAACGACTGATGAGCACTCAGATAATTCTCAAAGCATCTCTTCAAGTTGTTGGGCACGGTGGACTGCAGGATGACCTGGAAGACTCTTCCAGGAAGAGTGTGGTATGGCTGACTGTATCAAAGGCTTTCGATAAGTCGTGCGCCACTAGGAATGTCCTTTCACAAAGTCTCTGCTAGTTTACGCCCTTTGAGATCTGAGTGGTTATGGCGGTTAATGCTGAAGTGGCGCCGTGAATCTTACAGATTACATGCTGGTGGCGAGCTGCTGTTAGATGGCTGGACAGCTGGGAGAGGAGAATGTACAGAAGTGAAATGGATTACTTTACTAAAATTAGATTTTTTAAAGACCTCCTTGTGGTCCCACTCAGATTTTTATATAATATTGCTGATACCATAATATAATTTCAATGAAGGAATTATGCAAATGGGAGTTACTATTTTTATGATATCCTGACTCAAGAACATTTTTGGATATCATTATCCTTATTTATACGTTAGAAAATGTATAATATCAGACTTAATGCTTTAAAAAAAAAAATAATTAAAAAATATGAACTTTTAACCTCGATAAAATCAATACCGCAACGAATATTCTATTTTGACCTTCTCTTTAATATATATAATTTAATATTTTGTTTTCATGCATGGGATGTGCATACAGAATTTCATCAAAATCAGATAGGGTCATGTTATTATTTTTTAAATTATCTTATAAAATATATACTGGAAAATTTTTCATGAAAATAGCTATCTTTAAATGCCTATATGTAACCAATACGAGCTAACTTTGTAAAACCCTTTGGGGAATTTCTAGTTGGTCTCATTCGGGATCGATTCGATGGCGATTAGGTTGAAATGACTGGGAAATATGTTCCATAACGAACTGGGAGAAATTGTGTAACTTAACGTTCACAGTCTATTAGGTTTTATCAGGTGAATTTGCCATTTCTTCGACTGGGATATTCATATTCTCTTACATTTCAGGAATCGATTCCCTTGGGAGCTGTTCCCATTCCTTTCACCACTTTATTTGCATATGTTATTTTTGTTTTTCTGGTGTTTAATCTTTACATTCTACGAAGGAAATCACAATGGACCTAATGGTCTCCGAGTTGAGTTGAGTTTAATGGTGCATATCCCTTCTCAACCAAAAACTAAATCCTGTTTAATCGTAACGAACGTGACATTTAAAAAGTTTGAAAAATTTACCTTTTATACGAACTTTACCTTATATCTTTTTGGAATGAAAAAGTAGATTCGTTATGTGAAAAGATTTCGATTTTTTTTTGTTCGGAAGTGAAAATGAGAACAACAAGAAAATTTAATTTAACCAAAAATACAACTACATGATGAATAAGTCAGTCAGTAACGATACTCTTCTTATATTAAAATCTGTATTAAATTAAAAATATTTAAGTGAGAATAATAAATTTGTAAATTAAGAAACCTCAACTTTTTTATGTTGGCATACACTACTATCAATCTATATCAAATCAAAATAATTTCTCCAACTTGGAGCGTGTACTCTACTTGAACAACCTACAAAAAGAAGTGTAATAAAAATGTTTTTTTTTTTTTCATAAATCAAACAGAGGGTAAAACAAAATTTAATGAAATTCCATGCCAAAACGTTTTGTATGCACTCAATCACATCACTTATTAGGTCTAATTAAAAAAACACTTTAAAATGTCAGCCGAATAAAAGGCGGCAAAAAATTAAAACAAATTTATGAAATCCATTAAAATATTTTTATTCCATTATTTTTCTTATTTCTTTATTTTTTTGTCTGCTTTCATACAATCAGATGTTCTACATAAATTATGCCTTTCGAAACAATGTGTGGCAGAGTTTAACAATTGTGGTAGAAAAAAGAATTTCAATTAAATTGAAATAAAGACGTCTTCAACATGAATTGGAATTATTTCACTTCATTGTATTAAAATTTACAATATTATAAAAATAATTCTATTTTTGAATAAAAAAACACACTAAACTACATGTAGTACAATGAAAAAAGTTTTGAATATAAATATTCATCGTATTATAAATTAGCAGGAAGTTCATAATGAGTCGCAGTATTTCAATACTTCATTGATACATACAACAACGACAAAAACTAAAAGATATACATATGTATATACATACATACATATGTGGCATCTTTCAGGGAGGAGGAAAGTAAAGTTTTATTTAGTTTTTTTTTCCTTTATATTTTTTGAAGATGTGTATGTATTTAGTTGTGTTCAAGTATGTTTATATAAAATATGAGTAGTACTTCCTTTAAGCAACATACTTAAAAGGCAATATTCATAAACTAACTTTCATATACTTGCTGCTGGTTCACAATCTTTGTTTCTGTATTCTTTTTTGTCGTATGTATCATTACGTATTTCTTGAATACTCTCGTAGTAGTTGTAGCCAAAAAAAAAAAAAAAAAATGAAAACACAACCCAAAAACTGTTAGAAACGAAATAATAAATAGCTTTTACTTGTCGTTGCGATGTTACCCTCATTTCATGACGCTGTGATAGTTATAGAAGAAAAAAATACATACATATTTACACTTTAAGAAATTTTTATTCTAATATTGGAATAATAAACTTTAAAAAATTATTTAAATTACACTACAGCATTCTGAAAGTGCAACATTCGAAAATAAAATATTTAAGTATTTACATCAAATTTAAGTCTTAGGTGTGTTGAAATGCATTGACGAAATCTAATATCACTTTTGGTGATGGATATAAAAACGATTGAATTTTTGTTTAGAAAATTCAAAATTGGTAAAATTGTCCAATGTATTTGCTGCATCAAAAATTGGGCAATGAAAATGGTAGGTTTTGAATTCTCGGCGTAAAATATTTTAGGTGACATAATTTGATAAAACGATATACATACATACATATATTTTTTTTTAATTCTAACTCCTATGTATATCTGCATGACTGCGATGTAATTTTCAAAAATACTGTCGCTGGCCGTATTAGCAGTGTTGGTGGCGTCATGGTTTGAGGAGCAGTTTCCTATTATGGCACCTTCGAACTTCAGTTTTTAAGCTCAAGAATAAATGCTAAGAACTACATTGGTTTAATAAAAAAGGTTTTTTTCGGTTTTCAATGACCTATATGGACCTAGCCCTTGGATCCTACAACAAGATAACGCCCCGATCCACACTAAAATCGTAAAATCTTATATAGAGTTCCAAAATGTTGAATTGTTGAGCTGGCCTCCATATTCATTATAGAAAACTTGTGGGAATGGGTTGCCCAAAAAGTTTATGAGTCTGGAAAACAGTATTCAACAATTCCTGAACTAATCTATGCAATTAAAGAAGTCTGGAACTCAGTGCAACCGAATTGCATGGCCAAGTTATATGAATCACTTGTAAACAGGATTTGTGAAGTGTTAGTCAACCAAGGAGGTTCAACACATTACTAAAATAGCTTAGTTTAATTTATATCGTTGTAAATAATCTAAATCAATAAGTTTTAATTACAAAAGTTGCTATAAAATCACACTGGGGATGTTCTATTCAAGTGGCGAATTTTTAACAGTAGTTTTTTTCGGTTAATTTACAAAAAAAAAAATATATAAAATCAAATATCACAGATATGACAACCATTCATGTCACATTTTATTCAGAACAAAAAATATTACAATGAGGGGGAAAAACAAGTTTCCAGAAATTCCTGATCCAAAAATATAAGCTTTGAAAAACAAAAATTAATATATGTGCTATTCAAGTGGCGAGGAGTGTATATTCATGATCCCTATGAAATTCTGAGTCGATTTAGCTATGCCCGTCTGTGTAAAACACGCCCACGTTAAAAAGAAGCAATAGAAATTCACCCAAAACATTCCTTATTATCCGGTACAGTTTGGTATTGAAAATCACGACGTAAAAATTTATGAATAAAAATTTCAGACTACCTCGAAAAAATAACGTTTTTTTCCCAATTCTTAAGTAGTTTTCTCTGAAACTACCAAATATATTTCGATGAGTTTTTTCCCACATTATTTTTAGTGCCATGGAACAAGTATGTTCAAACTCATAGCAATTAATTTCACATAGCCCCCATACAAAAGTGTATATTCACGGAAATTAGTTTATCGTTAATAACTCCCTCAAATATATCGGTATCAACACAAAATTTTGTACATACAAATATAATATGAGTAGATCTCAGTTGGTCCACAATTGGTCATAGGTCCTATATAAGGTCCTCTTCCGAAAATCATTTAAACTCACATATTTCATTGTCAAATAAATCTATTTTGATAAAATTCGGCACAAATATGTTTTGTGTACATACATATGAATCACTCTACAAAATTTTTCTGGAGAGGCCCGTAATTGGTCATAGCACCTATATAAGGTCCACATCCAAAAATGCATATAAATCATTATACGAATTTTTTTCTTGATCGGTCCATAATTGGTCACAACTCCCATATAAGGATCATTTCCAAAAATTACTTAAACGCACATTGACAATCAAAGTCATGGGGATAAAATTCGACATAAATGTGTATTTTGTATATATAAATCGTTATACGGAATTTTACTTCTTAAAATCACTTAATTCCTTATTAAATGATTATATCCAGATAAAATTCGACATGAGTATGTTTGTGTATAGATAAATCACAACTGGCCTATTAATATAAAATTTTATGAACCTAATCAAAATTAGTTCCACATATGCATAAATGTTAGTACCCTCACTACGGAATTAAATGGGTTTTAATAAGAAGTAGCTTTCTGGTGGAGGGTATTTAAGATTCGTCATTACCGAATATAACACTATAACTTGTTTTAAATAATATATGCATATACATATCAATTATGCCATTATTTAAATAACATAATAGTTGTTTACAAAATGCTTACCCCCTTATTCACAAACAACATTTTTATTTTATAAAGAAGTGTTAAATTGGTACAGGGGTTAATATGGTCTTATCATTAGAAATTTTGGTAGAGGAATTTACGTTTACATTAGTTATTTATGCAGAATATTATCGTGATATTAGTGTTTATAAATGAATTTTGACCATCAAGTCATTTTCTGAAGGGGACTTTATATGGGGGGCAGGGTCAAATGAAGCCCGATCATTACGAAAATCAGCGGTATTATTAAGACTTATATAAAACTAAGTTTTGCCGATTTTTGAAGTGATACAAGGATATTTAACATATTTATGAGCTCAAAAGCCCTATTCGGGTTAACGGTTGTATGGGAGCTATACGAAATAATGGACCGATTAATGCAATAATAATGGACCATTTTCAATAGGCTACGTCCTTGGGCCAAGA
Source organism: Lucilia sericata (assembly GCF_015586225.1). NCBI lineage: Eukaryota > Metazoa > Arthropoda > Insecta > Diptera > Calliphoridae > Lucilia > Lucilia sericata. The sequence continues at coordinate 403,258 of NW_023994088.1, read as the reverse complement.
GAAGAGTATGTGCCAAATTTCATTAAATTATCTTGAAAATTGCGACCTGTAGAGTGCGCACAATGTTCACATGGACACAAAGACGGATGGACATAACTAAATCGACTCAGGAAGTGATTCTGAGCCGATTGGTATACTTTAAGAGGATTAGAAGCAATATTTCTGTGTGCTACAAATATCAGCATAAACGCATAATAAACTCCCCACTATAGTGCTGTAGGGTATAAAAATAGTTTTTCTGTTTTAACGGATATTTTTAAATATAAAAATGTAAACAATAACAAACCCTGACATCGGTGTATACCAGTCAAGTGAAAACAAAAATAATCAGTTGATTGAATAACACCACCTTATGTTAATTCGCCTTGATTCTTACTATTAATTTATTTTGAAAGGGTGATTTCTAAAAAATCTCTAAGTGTATTTGCAAATAATAAGTATATATACTAATGTATGTATATAAATAGTGTGGTCTATAGACTTTATATTGGTTCCATTAAACTTTTTCCTTCTTTTCATTATATATTTTTACTATTTTTCATACTAGCCAAACTCAATTCTCTCAATATCTATAGAAAAATTAAAATTCCGCAAACAAACAAAAAACGAAATGTTTTTAAAAGTATGAATCGCACAAAAACCCATCCTCGTACAAAGAAGTCAAACACAAATCTGTCGCATCATGTAAAAAAAATTCAAAACGCGACAAATGAGCGCCTTAGTTTAGTTTTTATATTGAAATAAAATGGTGGGGTAAAAACATACACTTTGGATGCGTTCCAATTGATTATACTCATGAATACGAGTGGAAAAAAAATATTGTAAGAGGAAACTTTTCCAACTTTATCATAGACAAACAAACAAGCTGACGATCTAAACAAAACAAGAAGAATGAAAAAAATTTAAAACGAAAAAATAATATATGCGAATTTTTATTTCACCAAACATGTAGTAAATTTTGTACTACGGAGTAATGAAATTCAACATTAAATTTAAACTTAAACTGATGATATACATTATTACAATGACATTGTAATAATGTATATCATTATATATACATTGTAACAATGTTAGTCCGTATGGGTCAACACACAAAAACTATGGTCGTCGCATAGACCGGCAAGCTTCAAAATAAAGTCGATACTTTGATATTTTTAAATATTTCTAAATATTGTTCAAAGCTTCCTTAAATTATTCTATTAGTAATGTGCATTGAAGTCAATAATTTAGTAGAAATGAGTAACAAAACATATTGTTGTATATAAAGGAAAATTAATTGTTTCTGAATAAAAACTTTGCGCCTCATAAAATTTCATAGTACGAGGAGTAAATAATTTTGATAATGAATCAAAATCTTAATAAAGAAATAAACTTTATCTTTAAACTTTCTTATTGCCAATGAAAAATGTTTGTCTATTTTTCAAACACTTTTCTTCTAAAAAATTGAAAACATTTTTTGGACTGCTGAACTAAAATCGCATATCGCCGATATTATAATGCTTAAAATTAATTAGGTTACGTTAATAGGAGGATGTATACTACATCAAATCCGAAGAAATACACCTAGGTCACTATCGGGCCTGTTGTGCGCTCCTTTTCATGAAAAATAAATTGTTCACTGAATGCATTATTTTTCAATGTTCAGAAACTCCTGGACGAAATTCCTAAGAATTTTCTAATCAGTGTTAGTCAGGAATGTTATTTCCGGAATAACATCACTTCCAAGACTTGCTCATTTTGAGGAGATATCTCGCCTTGCTCTCATCAGCGTAACCGCATAGCACCTTTGTGGTCCTACCCATCGTTTCATTATTCCAAGAGGCCATATGAGATTCTCTCACCCATATTTTTAATTCAACTTTTGTTTTTTTTTCGTCAGGTTAACTACCTCAAGCTCCCTTCTCTTTAAAGCTATTACAATCGCCTTTCGTTGCCGACTGCTGCCGAGTGGGCTGGTACACATATGATGTAAACCTCTGGGAGAATACTAAGTTAAAGCTTTCTTACAATCCAATAAGGTCTTAGATTTAATTCACCTGATATTACCTTAATTGTCTTCTGGCTGTCGGTAAATATATTAGGTCTTGTGTGCGCCATATTTATTCTAATCCAATTTACACATTCCGTTATTTCTCAGACTTCTACCTGGAAGCTTGTGTGGTATATTTCTGTTTCTGGGTCTTTAATATAGAACCCCAGGCCCACTTTGTCCCCAAATTTAGAGCCATCCGTGGAACAACGGATTCCTGCCGGTATTTGCTCTAATGTTCGGCTTAACCAAACATACATGCTAGAAATATTTTAAAACCACATATCGATTTAAGACCAGTTAATCTGTCATAATTATTCACTAAAATCAAAAGGAGCGAAATTTTTTTTTGCAGATTATTTTGCAGCGTAATTTCCTATTTATAGACATTTGAAAATTTAAACTTAAAAATTGTCCCCTGTACCGCAATTCTGTATTTTTTTAATTTTAACTACCGATATCGTAAAGTAACGACAAATATTGATTCCATTAACGAATTTGCAATTCTCTAACTTTTTAACGACCTTAGAATATTTTAACGACAAAGATCGGAAAAATATGAGAATGTCAAAAGTTTTGTATTGAAATATTTTTAAAATATGAAATTATTAACGTGAACTTTTTATTTTTCGTTACATTGCCGATACTTTTCGTTAACTAACAATTATTGTTAACTTACGAATAATTACTATTTAACGACAAATTTTTGTAGTTAAAAAGTTAATGAATTGCGGTACTGATCCATTATTTTTTAAATATCGGGCTTAATTTTGAACCGATTTTACGCATTTGTTCAGTAATCACTTTTTTACAATTATTTCTATTGTTACAGTACGCGTTCTGATAATATTATAATTTCTATAGAGAATTAAATTTCCTAAATTTTAGTTACAGACTATTTTTGCATTTGAAAATATCGGTGAAATGGAAAAATAATGCATTATATCTCGAAAACAACCTTTGATACACAAAAATATTATTGTATTAAAATGTAGTAGCATCTGAAGTCGCAGGAATAACAATAAGGGAGATATTTGTAAAAAACTGATTTTTGTAACATTTGACCCCCAATGTCACGCTTAGCGTACGTGGGATTAATGATGATCAAGACGAAGCACTGTACCAACATTCATTTAGATATGTAAGATAATGTAGATGAGATGAAACACGTGTTTGGAAAAAATTTCAAAATTTGAGCCACTGTAACTCTGTGAGTTCTTGACCGATCTTGTTGATAAATTGTGCACTAACATTGGTACATCTTTATCGGAAGACATCGGTTTCCAGAGATGGATCACTTGATATGAAATCGCACATATATATATGTATGTATATATGTTACTTGTTTTGTATTCATGTATTTGTCTACCCAACAGTTCTATAAAGAATCAATTTAGTATCTCTTTTTTTAAAGGTTTTACTTTTTGGCTGACATAAGTTTAGATCATCAAGCAATTATCTGATGCGGTTTCAGTAGTACGTTAAGCACGAAAAAGCATATTTTGAGAATTTTCGGTTTGATTTACTTGCCTTGAGATAAAAATAAGATTGAAATGTTCCTTATTTGAGCTCAAACATTAAGAACCATGTAAACCTTGTGCGCACTCTACAGGTCGCAATTCAAGATAATTTGATGATAAGGACGAAGTTTATTGAAAATGGTTAAAATCGGTCCACTATTTCGTATAGCCCCTTTACAACCGTGCCCCGAATAGGGCTTTTGAGCTCATAAATATTCATGTATCACTTCAAAAATTGGCAAAACTTAGCTTTATATAAGTCTTAATATTACTGCTAATTTTCGTAATAAGTTATAAAGCAACTAGAAATTCATTGAATACTTTTTTTAAAATGATTAAAAATTTGTGCGAAGACAAACATTTTAAAATTGAAATAAAATTTCTATTGTGAATTTTTTATGTACAGTTTTCCATTTTTAAGTTCAAAACTTTAACTCGACAACACTTCCTCTTTACGCAAGTGAAGTTACAGAAATATTTCCCTCTTTTTTAAGTCTATACCACTGTGCGGAGTAAGAAATTCGATGATTAAACATCGCTATTTAAAAACTAAGCGATTCTTCAACTCGAAACATTACCTATGGACTGCGTGGCAGATACAATCATTCATTTATGGGTGTATATGACTCCAACAACAAAAATATGTTCTTATTTCATAATTTATCAACCCAAACAAAGCATAAAATAATAAAACACTCGCTCTCACACATACACACATAAAAAATGTGGTAAAACATGAAGAAACATTATTCTACACCTCGAATTGAGATGATGAGTTTCACGTACTAAAAAATTAATTTAATATCCTTTTGTGTTTGTTGTCTGCTTATAGCATCCTTTAGCACCAATGAATATTCTAAAGATATATGTATATATGCACATGGATGGAAAAAATCCTTTCTATTCGCATGTTTATAAGCCATGAACGTAACAATGGAACAAAAACTTCAGAACAGACATAAATGAATTTCTTCCAAACATGACTAAATATTAAATACATACTACATTACATACAAAGCAAATAAAACAGAATAACACAAAAAATTATAACTAAACATACAAGTACCTACTATGTGAAAAAGAAAATAAATATAATATATGAAGATCAGACCTTTAAAATCTAATATTTCGTTCGAATTCTATTCTAATTTAGAATTCAAAGTTTACACTTACCAATTTTTTTATTTTAATTATGCTAATTGGTCTTTCTTAATCTCAATGCTATGGTTATCAAAATATTTGTCTAATTCACAATCGGTGCGTATCGTAGTATAACGTTATCAAAGTATTTGTCCAATTCACAATTGGTGTGTATCGCTGTATCGTAGTATGTCGATTTTTTTGTTTTTGTTTCAAAAAATTTAGTTTGAAAAATTTTTATGAATATGTACCACGATATCTCTATACAACAATGGTTGTGAATTGGGCAATTGTTTTTTAAAATATTATACAATATTTTTTAATAAATAAAATTCGGACTACATTTTTGTGACAAATTTCAATCCAGGTTCCATTTGTCTATTATCCACATACATTAAAATATATAGAATGGAGATAGCTGTCTTTGTTTCAGTCAGCAGATATTTACGGTCGGTATTAGGTGAATTTGCGTACTATTTTGTAAAAAATATACACCTAGGCCACTATCGGGCGTGTTGTGCGCTTCTCTTCATTGAAAATATTTTTTTTTTTAAACTTACATGATGTTCACTGAATGTATTATCGTCCGATGTTCAGAAACTCAGTTTCCCGGACGTTATTTCTACGTAATATCACTCCCGAGATATTTGGATCTAAAAAAAACTGACAATGGCAGAGAATGTACACTGTCCTCTCTACATGCTCTACACGCGTCTTAATCCGCACGTTCAATTTCGTATAGTTGTGCCCGTTATCCTGTTTGTCACTGAGAAAACGTGCCAAGAGAATATTCCAAGAGGCCTTATGGGTAGTAAACGGTAATATATTTCTGTTTCTGGGTCTTCAATATAGAACCCGGTTTATAGCTTTCGTGTAGCAAGGGATTTCTAAGCGTATTTGATGTAATGTTCCGCTTGATATGCGATCAATGTTTTAAAGTTCCCTACATATTTGTGTATAGCATTCCAATGTGTACATTATAAATTGATGACGTGTCCTATAACCGCCTTTGATTAGTTCGCCTAAAGATATGAGCCGTTCGGCTGTAAGTGCCGCCTAATATGTTATATACATATGTATGTATGTACGTGTGTATGTTTCAATGGGTGGAATATCAAGCAACGCACAACGGTATAGAATTAAAAAAGAAGGAAATAACTATGTAACTTCTAAACGGTTTGTCCAATTCTAATGAAATTTCACATGCGTAAAGACGGTTGTCGAGTTCGCGAGAGCAGTCAAGGGTAGGACACCTCTTGTATGTTAATTTTCATAAACGATCATATTCCGTCGTATCTTCTTGCCCAGGAAACTGGTTTCAATATACAAAGCATTTTTTTCTTTCTTGTGAAAATACAAATTTCCTTCTTAGGCGGGTTAACATTGAGGTCTGACGGTTGATACCATCTTAATGCCGTACACAGACCCTTTTCAGCCATTCTACACAAGTAATTTAGAAGTAACACAACATCGTCTGCATATCAGACAGGTATAAGTCCTTTCTCGGTTAGGGTTTTCAGGACACAATTAATCGTGGTTACCCAGAGTAAAAGGGTCAAAGCTTTCGATGCGTGCTGTTAGTATTTCAGGACTTTGTCAGGTTTTAACTAGGAAGGGCGTAAGGCTTATTGGCCGGTAAGACTTTGGTATCGGATAACTAGGTTTGAGAATAAATATTATGTCTGTTAAATAACAAAAATTTGTTACAAATAATCACAAATTGTTTTTATATTTCAATACAAATTTCAAATATTACAATTAGTAACAACTTTCAGTTATTGGACAGACCGATTACCATTACATCTTCCCATTTAATTCGGGTATATATTAAATTCAAGCATGCAGTGAAAATCTTTGACAGATGTAAGGAAACCAGTCCCGCCTTCATCTGCAAAGTACCGGGAAAATTCCATCCGATACTGCAGCTCTTGATTGCCACCTTATCCATGTCAGGTTTTAACTAGTAAGGGCGTAAGGCTTATTGGTCGGTAAGACTTTGGTATCGGATAACTAGGTTTGGGAATAAATATTATGTCTGTTAAATAAAAAAATTTGTTACAAAAAATCACAAATTGTTTTTATATTTCAATACAAATTTCAAATATTTTTGTGAACAATTAGTAACAACTTTCAGTTATTGGGCAGACCGATTACCATTGCATCTTCCCATTTAATTGGGATATATATCAACTTCAAGCATGCAGTGAAAATCTTTGACAGATGTAAGGAAACCAGTCCCGCCTCCATCTGCAAAGTATCGGGAAAATGCCATTCGATTCTGCAACTCTTGATTGCCTCCTTATCCATGCCAGTTGTAATAACTATCTCTGTGGTAGCCTCCCCTTCCCCCAATATAATCTATGTTACCCGATATACCAGGTGGAAAATGAGAGCTCATTAATATTTTCATTGTCTCCTCCAGCCTCCTGTCATCGATCATAGATTCCGATTGGAGAGGAGTTCGATACGTCATTTACGCTATCTACCTGTTCACAGAAACGTTTCCAGGAGTCTCGTTTGGCTATTCGAACAATTTTCTTATATTCCCAAATTTGCTACTCATTCCAATATACAACAGACTTATTACTTCGTGCCCGGTTAAATAGTTTGCGAAGGAACTTTCCAAGGTTCCGGATCACCTCGGTTTCCCAGGGTTTCTCCTGGGCAGATCTCCGCACTTGCAGAGAGCGAACGATTCAACAACAGCACTTGTGGACGTTTCTACTTTGGAGTTTATATCCTCTTTATTTCTACATTGAAAAGAACATATATCTAACACTTCTCTGATTCTATTGATAAACTAAAATAAAATACATATATGTTATACATATTTTTCCTAAAATAATTTATTATATTGTCTTATTGTATTATACTTATTATATTATTATTAAGTATAATTATAATTTGGAACCCCCATTTGAAAAAGAGCAGCTATCCTTCAAAATGTGCATGTTTGAATATAATTTATTAATTGTATTTTTTAAAAAAGATTTTATTCTTTAAAAGTTCAAAATAAAGTAACAAATAATAACACAACACTTAATAAACGTGTATGTATGATGTTGTAAGAAGGAAAATAAAAGAGTGAAGTTCAAATAGAAATACATACAATGTTCTGGCTCTAACGAATCAATGTGTTGTTGTTGGTTGGTTGTTAGTACGAAAGTGTACAACTGTGAGTATAATTATGTCGAGTAAATCGGATACTTGCAGGATTAATTAGTGCACATTATGAGACGCACTGAAAACATGCGAATTGTAAGGAAAAATATCATTCATAAGTACAACAACATCTATGTGGTGTTCTATTGTTTGAAAAATCCCAAAAATGGGGGTAAAAAAGCTCATTATTTCTCAAGTGGTTAAGGCGGTTATTAATGTATGTGTGTTTTTGCTTCTTCAGTTTTTATGTTTTATTCCTTGTGGCTGATGGAGTTTTTGTTTTCTTCTCCCTTAACTTTAGTTAATGAAACGTACTCTACGCTGCGACTTATTAAAGGATACTAGACTCTAGAAAGGAACATTGGAGCTAATTAAGAATCCATGTTTGAAAAATGGTTTTTATTTTATTTTGTTTTATTTTTGTCTTTTTTCGGTTCTTTTTAACTATGAGTAGATGTTGTTGTACACAACAATATACATAGTACAAGAAACTGGATAATTAAAAGTACTTGTATGAACATAAAAAATACTCAGTTTCCACACTTTGCTGGTTTTTGTTTAAAGAAAAAATGTTATAAAATTTCTGCATTTTAGGAGAATAACAACATTAGTTTTAAAAGAATACATAACTATTTTTGATTTTTAGAAATTTATAGTTTTTTCAATATCGCACAATAGAAGTTAAGTTTGTGGTGCGATAAGGTTGTAGTATTTAATGTTAAATGCGTATACCAGGATTTCCAGATGGAGGGCGAACTAAATTTTTTGATTAATTCGAAGTAAGCTGTTACATTTTCAGAATACTTGGTTCTGACTATGTATATTAAAATAATTATCCTAAACTAAACCATTTGACCAAACTCTAGCGATTTTTCATTATCGTAATAAACAAAATTTCATTTTAAAGTAAACGTTTTAACTGAACCGACTCATACATATGTACATATTTGTAATTTACGCATTCTTTGCCGGATACGCGTAATATCCGTGTTGTTACCACTAACACGCTTTAAAAATCTAGTTTTTTGTATAAATAAAACCATAAAATGCGGATTTAGAGCAATTTCTCCAAATAAAAACCTCAAGCTCAAATAGATAAATGTAACAACATTTGAAACAATTTAAGTTGTGTGTAATAACAACAGATAATAAAAATAAAATAATACTTGTAGCTTGATTTTTATGTCTTGCTTTTATTAAGCGTATTATGACCATTTTTTAGTTTTTGTTTGTCTGAAATGAAACCAACTGTTGAACAAATTTAACGAGACAACTAATGGTGACAATAAAATTAACAGCATTTTCAAGTGGCATTTAAATGACAAGAAAACAAACAGTAAATTTTTATACTGTTTGTTTTTCTGCGCTTTAAAAATGGTAAAAATGTTTTTCTTGTGTCTTGTATGTAAATGGCGATCATACATATCTATGTATGTATGTACATACATTAGGAGAGCCCCAAAAGATACAAATTCTCTAATTTTTTGTCCTGATGTCAATATTTGGTGAGCTGGATAAAGAGGTCATTTTTGAGATTTTTATGACTTTCGAATTTCATAACTGAAAGGCGCTTTCTATGTCATACCAAAAATTTATGTGTATTTACAATTATAAAATTTTCAAAATTTTTGAACTAGCACAAAAATGTTCGATAGTGTCACAGGTCATAATTATGAATATAATTTAAAAAAAAAAAAATTTAGATGAAAGTACACAACACGCGTTGTACGCGGCAACGCGTTAATACTTCTGTCAAAAAAAGTTAAAATGTAGGGGTTTTAAACTCATTGGTATTCCGAATACGCTAAATTAAGTCTTTTATAAACATATGGTCTATTTGTAATCCATTTGCTCTTGGACCCACCACATTACCTATCTTTCCTAATAACCTTATCATTGGTTAGGTTGACAGGAGAATATATACTACATCAAATCAAAAGAAATACACCAAGAAACCAAAAACCTTATATAGTATTCACTAATTATGTTATAGTCCAATGTTCAGAAACTCAGTTTCCTGAACGTAATTTCCAAGAATTTTCCAATAAGTGTTTATGTTTTATTAGGAATAATAACTATTTGGATCTAATTTCTTCAAAAGCCTGACAATAGCAAGGAAAGTGCCCCAAAGTTTGCCCGACATGCTCTACATTCGTTTGAATCCGCATGTCCAATTTTGTATAGCTGTACATGTAATCATATGTGTCCACTTAGAATACCTACCATCTACTAATCTCAAACTCATTTTGAGGAAGCTTCTCGTCCTGCTCTCGTTAGGATCACCCCATAGGATCCTTATGGTTCTACCGTTTCATTAATCCAAGAGGCCTTTTGGGATTTTCTCACCTATATCTTCCCTTAAAAGCCGAGTGGCCTTGTTCCCATATAATGTAAACCTTACCTCTGGGAGGTTATTCAGTTAAAGCTTTTTACAATTCTATACGGTCTTAAATTTAACTTTATCACCTGATATCGTCCTAATTGCTTTGCGGCTGTCGGTAAATATGTTAACCCCTGTTGACACCATATTTATTTTAATCTAATTTACGCATTCCGTTATATCTCGAACTTCTGCCTGTATACAAGTGTTTGTGTTAGGTAAACAATAGTATATTTGTTTCTGGATTCCCAGACCTTAAATTACGCTTAAATTTGTGTGATTGCCAATATAATTTCGTATTATAGGTCTGCTTGCTAGCCTTCAATGAAATTTGTATAAGGTCTTCGACGAAAGACTTTCCAATAGACCTTCTTAAGTGCATTTTATCAGCTCTCTAACAAAACGGAGAAGGCATGCCGTTTCACAATGCGACTGGGTGTGTTTAAGATTTTTCCGCTGGGGAGTATAATTTTGTCTCATGTCGTCACCTAAAATGCAAAAGGGCGAACTTTTGTTGTTGTCAAAAACACCGATTTTATTAACATTTCCACCCGGCACAAAGTCTTTTAAAAACCAATATAAAATACAATTTCTGACGGCACACTTTGTATTTATATTCAAACGTGGTTATTGATGATAGGATATACAAAAGTAATACATGTAAGAAAATTTAATTTTTATAACAATACTTTTAATTTTATTTAGTTTTTTGTCTCTTCTGCAAAATGTTGAAAAGTGTTACGCCCTTTTGCATTTCAGGTGATGATATGTACATATGTATGTATCTTCTTGTATGTGCATGTGTGTATTTGTATTGGTAGTCGTTGTTTTCTGTTGTTCTGTTTGGTTCTGCACTGCTGCACGGCTTGTGAATTTCTATAATTTATTCGATCTTAGATAATATGGGCCTGCTGTCCAAAATGTCTCATAAAAATTGCACTTTAATTACTCCATCGACAGTATCAATTTGGTAAAATCTTTTATTAGAGATGAATTGCAAAATAAATTTATGAATCGTGTTTCTGTCCATTCATTTTTTCTTATTTGCATGTGAAATTATTGGCAATCATTGGAATAAATGTTTATTTGTTTTGTAGAATTATCAGATTTTTTATGTATTTTTATTTAATTTTTCTTGTTTTTATGTTTAGTTCAAATAGTAGTAAATGAATGTACACATATGTACCTAGGTATTATTAGCAAATCATTATTTAGTACATCATTTACATAAACATTTGTTTACTATGATATAATGTATAAAATCATTGTGTGAAATATTTTTTTATAACTTTGTATAACGGGACTAGCTAAGTTATGTTTGAATATGGACTTTATAGATGACAATCAATACTAGAATTGAAAAATCGCACTATGATCCCCTTAAAAGTTTAAAATATGGCATATGTACCTATGACATGTATGTACATCTGCATGACAGATTTTCTATGACCATATAGTTATATATGCAAATCTTATCAAGTTTAATTATAGCTGTGATATTTAGTACATTTTATTTCCCATGCAGCCTTTATAATAGTATCTTCAATAAATTGTTCTTAGTTTTGGACCTATCAAAAGAACATTACCTTAGTGAACAATTCCAAGATATTTAATCCATATATCGTAGCTGTGCGATGATGAATCAGTCAGTCAGTAAATTTAGAATTTTATATATCGTTAGCTTAGTATGCAAACGTGACAAGTCTTATTCAATAAATTCTACAAGAGAGGCAGAAAAACATCAAAAGACTCCTAAGGCACTATTTTTAAATGATTTCATAACTGGTATTAAAAAACGAGAAATCAAAGAAGAAAACTGCGTTTACAGATTTTAAGAATATGAAAGAGAAGCAAAGTAATTATGTACTGTTTGTAGCTTCTCCTCTATATTTTTCTGAAAAGGACTATATAAAATTCTAAATTTACTGACTGATGGATTCATCATCGCACAGCCACTAAGACGGGATTTTTTGAAATTCGTATGTTTAGCGGGGTAAAAAGGGCAATTTCGGTAACATCATATCTCATAAACTAGGAAAGATACAAAAACAGTTTAAAGCATACACAGAAAAAAATATGCACAATTTTTTTCTTAACAATCGTTTGCTTAAATTTAATTTCGATTTTTATAAATATTTTTATTTGGGTTTATAACGAATTTGTTTGATGTCCACACAGTAGGAAAATATTTTCTAACAAACACTTTATTGAAATAAATTTAATTTTCAGTAAATATTTTTACTGATTCAATAAATGTTTTTGTTTGAGTTTTATTTTTATGTCAGCATATGGAATACAACAATAAAACCAGTTTTCGAATGTACTAAAATGAATTTATATAATTCTTATTTGGTTTATAACATTTAATGTATAAGTGTTTCAGTTTTCACAGTACAAAATAATAGTTTCTAGAATTAGAAACGTTTTCTTAAAAATGTTGTAAGTATATATGTAATTTTTTTACTACTTTTAGTTTTAAATATTTTTTGTAAAATTTTTGTTAAAATTTAGTATATATTTTTTAACAAAATTTTTATAGATTCAATATAAAATTTTGCTTATTATTATTGCCAAAATACAATAAATAATTTAACTGTTTCAGATAACATATTTGCTTGAATTTCAGTACAAATACTAATAACTTGTGTTATTGTTTCAGTAAAATAATTGTTTGGAAATGTTGCTATCATTTATTAATGTTTTTCGTAAATAGTATATTATTTTAATAAGAAAAATCCTGAAATTTTTTCAATAAAGAATTTACGAATTTGAGTACTTGATTTTACGAATTTCGTGATAGGTCCTATTTTAGTAAAAAAAATACTTGGCTTTATGAATTTTTTGTTTGATTTTGAATTCCATTTTTTTCTGTGTATCGTCGTTCATTTAAAAAATAAATGAACAGGTTATCCCCATTTATATTTCGAACCAGTGAAAATACAAAAAATATTTTTATACTCTCCACCAACATCAGTGGTGATAGAGGGAATATATAACTTTGTCATTCCGTGTGTAACACCAAGAAATATTCATCTAAGACCCAACAAAGTATATATATTCTTGGACCTTATGAAATTGAGTCGATCTAGCTATGTCGATCTAGCTATGTATTCTCACGTTAACACGAAGCAACAAAAACTAACGAAATTCACCCAAAATATTTCTTGTTGTCCTAGGCTGTTTGGTATTGAAAATAAGCAAAATCGGTTCACACCGGGAAAAGTTATGAATCAAAATTTAAAACAACTCCGAAAAAAAAACATTTTTTCCACATTCTGATGTAATTTTCGCGAAAACTATACAATATAATTGCATGAAAATCATCATACATTCGTTTCTACACGAGAGCTTGACTACTGCTGAAAATTGGCGGAATCGGTCCACAATTTCATATACCTCCCATACAAAAGTACATATTCCCGGAAAATGTTAATAACTTCCGTCAGAATGTTGATAGCTTCACAAAATTTTACAAGTTAAAATCTTATGTGAATAGAATTCATTTAGGGAAAAAATGTTCAGGATCGGTTCATAATTGGTCATAGCTCCCATACAAGGTCCCCTCCCGAAAATCACTTAAACGCACATAACTCATTACTAAATTAAGATATCCATATAAAATTTGATTCAAGTATTGCTCTTGTATACAGGAGTATTACTGTGAAATTTTTTTTTCCGATCGGGCCATAATTGGTCATAGCTTCCATACAAGGTCCTCTTCCGAAAATTACTTAAACGCACATAACTCATTATTAAATTCAGATATCCATATAAAATTTAGTACAAGTATTGCTCTTATATACAGAAATATTACTGAAAAATTTGTTTCCGATCGGTCCTTAATTAGTCATAGCTCCCATACAAAGTTCTCTCCCGAAAATCATTTAAACGCTCATAACTCTTATATACAGAAATGTTACTCATTACTAAATTCCTAAATCCATATAAAATTTGGTACAAGTATCGCTCTTATATACAGAAATGTTAATGTGAAATTTTTTTCCGATCGGTCTATAATTGGTCATATCTCCCATACTAGATCCTGCCTCGAAAATCACTTTAACCGTATTAAACTAGTTGCATTAGTGTGGGAAACTTTTGATTTTTGTGAATGAGAGAAAAAGAAATATCAATCATCTCTTTCTCTTACACACAAAATCAGAATTTTCCCAAAATAAGTTTTCCTGTGTGAACCGGCACTTATCAATTTGTGTATTATATATATTTTGAATTTCCTTGAATCTTGCATCATGCATACATGCAAATTATTAAATATAGCTAAAGCATATCTAGGGCGCTATAAAAATTTAAAAGAAACTGGCGTTTGTAATGTTCAATAAATCTTGCAATTGTAACAGATTTAAGCTGTCTAACTCTTGGGGTTTTTCTATTTAAGACATGAGAAAACTTATTTCTACAAATATTTGATCAATTAAAAAAGTATTATTATAAAAGTAGCTGGTGGAGGGTATTTAAGATTCGGCTCAGCCGAATATAGCACTCTAACTTGTTTAGATTCCTTTTAAACTTATCGAAAAAGCAAAAATGCGAATTAAGTACACACAGAAAACAGATCGATTGGAAATCGGTTACCTTGATAAATATTTAGTTAAATTAATTAAAATTGTATCGCTGTTATTGAAAAACTGTATAATTAACTGATTTTCTATATTCAGTATTAAAAAACAATAATACTAATCGAATTGTGGTTTTAACAATGTCTAAATCAATAATTTGAACTGAATTGTATCGGTTATTAAATTCATTTGTCAATTCAGTAAATGCAGCCGACTTTTATTTAGGATTAAAACGTAAGAACATCAAATATTAGTCGCTACAACCAAAAAACAGTATAAAGTAAAAAATATTGAGCACTGCAACCAATTATCAATTGAAAAAATTATTTAAAATTTAATTACGGTTAAAGGAACCGAATTCGATGTTCACAACCGATTAATTGGTAATTATAGTTGACGTATACAAAAATAAATAAAATAAAATGAATTTATAATTAAAAAAAAACTAATTACATTTGAGGATAAATTAATGCAGAAATTTAGATAAAAAGGTAATGTTTGGTATATTTTATATCTTATAATCTATTTTGTGTTATTTTTCTATATTTTTTAATAATTTTACAGCAGCGCACAGTGGGGCAGAATGGAAATTTTTTGGAAATAAATCTGGCATTTCTAAACGGCTGATCCGATCGGGATAAAATTGCGTGAGCGTAGCCAAGGAGTATTCGAGTTTAATTTTTGAAGATGAACCCTGCAGATGCCCCAGGAAGTGACATAATGTCCATGGACGTTATGTCATTTTTTGGTGTGTCATAATGTCCATGGACATTATGACATGCCACCTCAATACAAGCTTCCACATCATTAACAGCAATAGGTGATGGTAGGATAGTTTTTTTTTTCCTGGATCGCCTTGTATGATGGTAATATATTGTGTCCTTTTTCATGCAGAGCTTTCCTTAATATTTGGTACTTATTTCGACTGAGACCCAGTTCCACAGTGGGGCAGAATGGAAATTTTTTGGAAATAAATCTGGCATTTCTAAACGGCTGATCCGATCGGGATAAAATTTGGCGTGAGCGTAGCCAAGGAGTATTCGAGTTTAAGTTTTGAAGATGAACCCTGCAGATGCCCCAGGGACGGCGCTGTGGCGGCTCAAAGTAGGGTACCTACGACATGTAAAATTTTTAAACTCGTGCCATTTTTTTGTTTTTCACCCAAATACAAAGATTTTTATATTTTCTGAAAGCGCTCGACGAGATCTACTTATCTCTTATAATATCCGAGTTATAGGCATTTAAAAATTTAGTGATACAAAATTTACCATACCTTGGTCCGCCTTTTTTAGAATACCGGGCGTAATTTTGGACCAAATGAACTCAATTTTTTCCTGTTGTTAGACAACAAAATTTCCAATAATATACAAAATATACAGATCAATATTGTTTACAGATCCAAAAATATACGTTTTTTAATTTAAAAATTCAAAAAATTTTAGATTTTTGGCGTTTTTTTGCCAAAAATGTGTCTTAACTCTTTTAT
This sequence comes from Lucilia sericata, assembly GCF_015586225.1. Taxonomy (NCBI): domain Eukaryota; kingdom Metazoa; phylum Arthropoda; class Insecta; order Diptera; family Calliphoridae; genus Lucilia; species Lucilia sericata. The sequence goes on along the minus strand of NW_023994088.1, from coordinate 386,964 downwards.
TAATAAAATAAAATTTTCTTTAAGAACATATAACAATTTTATAGTTTTCTAAAAGGTATCTTTACGCAGAACGCTTTGGCGTAAAAAACTTGTCCTATTTTTTGAAAATGTTGCCACTGCGTCCTTCCGAATATGACCTATTTTTTATCAAAACTTCAACTTTGGGCGACATGTTCTAAAATCCCAAAGCTGGGATCAGAAAACTGAAAGCAGTTTTGGAAACCTCAATATGTTTTCTATTTACTCCAAAAGTATTTTCCCAGCCCTGAAAGAAATGTGGACCCTATGGGCAAAAAAGTAAAAAATCCCATTTTTGGGATTTTCATTCCTATTTTTGGGAATTGCGGGATGCCCTTTGACCTTTTCAATTTTTTTTTTGCATATTCTTATTTGAAATGACAAATTTAACAAGCGTTGAAAATTTCATTGAGTTTTGTTCATAAATAAAGATTTTGTCATATATTACATATTTGTTTAATTTCTAAAACTATGATTTATATCAAAATTTTAATAGGATCGCAGATAGCTACAACAATTTAGTCCATATTTATCCCTTAATATCATTTTTTAGTTAGATATGGAAATTCTCGACCCTTTACAAAAAATTTCAAGCCAATATCTCAATTACATTCAAAAATATGTTCATTTAAACCTGTGTCCTTTAATTTCATCTTTTTCATATTTTAGTATTAAGTATGACAGAACATATTTAAATCTTATATTTACCTATTTTCTATTTGTTTGCTTATCCTTATAATTGAAAGGTCCTATTATGCTTAAATTTTCAAAAATTTATAACTATTTTTTATCTAAATTTTTTCGACAGATTATTTCGTTCTGTTTCGTTTATGATCATGTTGGTAAAAATATACAGGTAATGATAATTTCGATTCATTCACTAATAAGAAATATCAATGACTGAATTACAGGTTATAGTAATATAGTCCTAAATGTTAATAGGTAGACAATTCGTAATTTTTTACTTTGGAATACCTGTATCGGAAATGACAAGAATTGGTATATAAGTAAACTTCTTAGATTTTAAGTACCATATTTAATAAATCTACAATGAAGATTACATTAAAGTACGAAGAGTTGTGTTCCGTTTTAGGGCCAGAAAGAATTGAAGACATTTCAAATTATATAAAAACTACATATAGTAGAAAAGTAGACAAAACAGGCATATCAAAAATTGAAAACTTTTTAAAACTTTTTGATGTAAAAAGTAAGTCTGTGGATGGAAATCAAAAGAAATTTCGATTCAAATTTTGTAGTTGGATGGAAACTACTACGGAAATCTCAACTTACAACACATCAGCAGGAGCGCCTTGCAAGTCATGCGAAGACTTATGTTCAAGGTTAAAAAAAAAGAGGGTCAACAAAAACTTTTTTCAATATCAAATGAGGAAATTGCTGATACATTTAACGAAATGCTGAAAAAGGAAAACCAACCTATGGATGTCGTACATATTGCAACTATTCTTCCTAATGCATCACCAAAACGACTTAAGCGAATTGTGGAAAGTATACCAACTCCAACATCACAATCAAATTTTACTGAAGAGGAAGCAATAGCGCTTATGTTGGAACTCACAGTGGGGCAGAATGGAAATTTTTTGGAAATAAATCTGGCATTTCTAAACGGCTGATCCGATCGGGATAAAATTTGGCGTGAGCGTAGCCAAGGAGTATTCGAGTTTAAGTTTTGAAGATGAACCCTGCAGATGCCCCAGGGACGGCGCTGTGGCGGCTCAAAGTAGGGTACCTACGACATGTAAAATTTTTAAACTCGTGCCATTTTTTTGTTTTTCACCCAAATACAAAGATTTTTATAATTTGTGAGAGCGCTCGACGAGATCTTGAAAAAACATGCTTGGACATACTACTTATCTCTTATAATATCCGAGTTATAGGCATTTAAAAATTTAGTGATACAAAATTTACCATACCTTGGTCCGCCTTTTTTTGAATACCGGGCGTAATTTTGGACAAAATGGACTCAATTTTTTCTTGTTAGTTAGACAACAAAATTTCCAATAATATACAAAAAATTTCAGATCAATATTGTTTACAGATCCAAAAATATACGTTTTTTAATTTAAAAATTCAAAAAATTTTAGATTTTTGGCGTTTTTTGCCAAAAATGTGTCTTAACTCTTTTATTAATAAAATAAAATTTTTATTAAGAACATATAACAATTTTATAGTTTTCTAAAAGGTATCTTTACGCAGAACGCTTTGGCGTAAAAAACTTGTCCTATTTTTTGAAAATGTTGCCACTGCGTCCTTCCGAATATGACCTATTTTTTATCAAAACTTCAACTTTGGGCGACATGTTCTAAAATCCCAAAGCTGGGATCAGAAAACTGAAAGCAGTTTTGGAAACCTCAATATGTTTTCTATTTACTCCAAAAGTATTTTCCCAGCCCTGAAAGGAATGTGGACCCTATGGGCAAAAAAGTAAAAAAAATCCCATTTTTGGGATTTTCATTCCTATTTTTGGGAATTGCGGGATGCCCTTTGACCTTTTCAATTTGCATATTCTTATTTGAAATGACAAATTTAACAAGCGTTGAAAATTTCATTGAGTTTTGTTCATAAATAAAGATTTTGTCATATATTACATATTTGTTTAATTTCTAAGACTATGATTTATATCAAAATTTTAATAGGATCGCAGATAGCTACAACAATTTAGTCCATATTTATCCCTTAATATCATTTTTTAGTTAGATATGGAAATTATCGACCCTTTACAAAAAATTTCAAGCCAATATCTCAATTACATTCAAAAATATGTTCATTTAAACCTGTGTCCTTTAATTTCATCTTTTTCATATTTTAGTATTAAGTATGACAGAACATACATTTGGTGTTGAATAAAATATTTGGACAATTTTTAAAAATTATTTAGTTAATTATTTTATTATAATATTGTATATAAAATAAAAAAAATTATAATTTTATTATGAGCCACGCACAACAACACCTAAATCACCCCACACAAATTACCTTTCCCTCCCACCGAAATATAAAACACAATATCATCAGTTAGTATAATAGCTTTTTTTATTTGAACTGTTTATCTTAAACATAATACAATTAATTCTTACAACCTACTTATATAGTTAATTCCTAACACTACTTATTTTCTATAAAATAATCTGTCATATCGGTATACATATCCAGAAGGTAATATAAGTCCTTTAAATCTTCCTTGTTTTGAGATGATAGAGTTTCATAACAAATCCATCTTTTTCGCATAGTTGAAAGAACAGGATCAGAAGATAGAAGTAAACTATTAAAAATATCTTCATTCTGTGATTGCCTGGAGCATTTTCTTGAGCTGAATAGTTGAACATGCTTAAAATCTCAATTCCTCGCTTCCTGGGCTTCTTCTGTTAACTCTCCAAGTGGAAGAATATTCGATTCAATTATTATTTGACCATGACACAATACTTTGTGTACTGTTGGTGTTAGTTCCCTCCATGGATACAGAGATACAAGTAATTTAGAAATTTCAGATGTGTATTCCCCAAATCGATTTTCATTAATTTTATGTTTACTATTCAGTGCCATTAAAATAGTTTTAACTCTTCGAAGCAACTCCTTGTCGATTCCAGTTATTTTTGAAGTAATTTCAAAATCACGAAAAAACCTTCTCGACGTATTACCGTCATTTGTACTACCGCAACTTGAAAGTGGTTTGTCGATGTTTAATCCCATCTGAACTTTAAATTCTTCATGGATTCTGCTTTTTTCCGCAGCTCTCAGTTCTTTCAATTCTTCATTATTTTTTGTTGATTTAGTAGGATAGTTTGTTTTTTTTTTTCCTGGATCGCCTTGTATGATGGTAATATATTGTGTCCTTTTTCATGCAGAGCTTTCCTTAATATTTGGTACTTATTTCGACTGAGACCCAGTTCCAACATAAGCGCTATTGCTTTAATGTGAAATTTTTTTCCGATCGGTCTATAATTGGTCATATCTCCCATACTAGATCCTGCCTCGAAAATCACTTTAACCGTATTAAACTAGTTGCATTAGTGTGGGAAACTTTTGATTTTTGTGAATGAGAGAAAAAGAAATATCAATCATCTCTTTCTCTTACACACAAAATCAGAATTTTCCCAAAATAAGTTTTCCTGTGTGAACCGGCACTTATCAATTTGTGTATTATATATATTTTGAATTTCCTTGAATCTTGCATCATGCATACATGCAAATTATTAAATATAGCTAAAGCATATCTAGGGCGCTATAAAAATTTAAAAGAAACTGGCGTTTGTAATGTTCAATAAATCTTGCAATTGTAACAGATTTAAGCTGTCTAACTCTTGGGGTTTTTCTATTTAAGACATGAGAAAACTTATTTCTACAAATATTTGATCAATTAAAAAAGTATTATTATAAAAGTAGCTGGTGGAGGGTATTTAAGATTCGGCTCAGCCGAATATAGCACTCTAACTTGTTTAGATTCCTTTTAAACTTATCGAAAAAGCAAAAATGCGAATTAAGTACACACAGAAAACAGATCGATTGGAAATCGGTTACCTTGATAAATATTTAGTTAAATTAATTAAAATTGTATCGCTGTTATTGAAAAACTGTATAATTAACTGATTTTCTATATTCAGTATTAAAAAACAATAATACTAATCGAATTGTGGTTTTAACAATGTCTAAATCAATAATTTGAACTGAATTGTATCGGTTATTAAATTCATTTGTCAATTCAGTAAATGCAGCCGACTTTTATTTAGGATTAAAACGTAAGAACATCAAATATTAGTCGCTACAACCAAAAAACAGTATAAAGTAAAAAATATTGAGCACTGCAACCAATTATCAATTGAAAAAATTATTTAAAATTTAATTACGGTTAAAGGAACCGAATTCGATGTTCACAACCGATTAATTGGTAATTATAGTTGACGTATACAAAAATAAATAAAATAAAATGAATTTATAATTAAAAAAAAACTAATTACATTTGAGGATAAATTAATGCAGAAATTTAGATAAAAAGGTAATGTTTGGTATATTTTATATCTTATAATCTATTTTGTGTTATTTTTCTATATTTTTTAATAATTTTACAGCAGCGCACAGTGGGGCAGAATGGAAATTTTTTGGAAATAAATCTGGCATTTCTAAACGGCTGATCCGATCGGGATAAAATTGCGTGAGCGTAGCCAAGGAGTATTCGAGTTTAATTTTTGAAGATGAACCCTGCAGATGCCCCAGGAAGTGACATAATGTCCATGGACGTTATGTCATTTTTTGGTGTGTCATAATGTCCATGGACATTATGACATGCCACCTCAATACAAGCTTCCACATCATTAACAGCAATAGGTGATGGTAGGATAGTTTTTTTTTTCCTGGATCGCCTTGTATGATGGTAATATATTGTGTCCTTTTTCATGCAGAGCTTTCCTTAATATTTGGTACTTATTTCGACTGAGACCCAGTTCCACAGTGGGGCAGAATGGAAATTTTTTGGAAATAAATCTGGCATTTCTAAACGGCTGATCCGATCGGGATAAAATTTGGCGTGAGCGTAGCCAAGGAGTATTCGAGTTTAAGTTTTGAAGATGAACCCTGCAGATGCCCCAGGGACGGCGCTGTGGCGGCTCAAAGTAGGGTACCTACGACATGTAAAATTTTTAAACTCGTGCCATTTTTTTGTTTTTCACCCAAATACAAAGATTTTTATATTTTCTGAAAGCGCTCGACGAGATCTACTTATCTCTTATAATATCCGAGTTATAGGCATTTAAAAATTTAGTGATACAAAATTTACCATACCTTGGTCCGCCTTTTTTAGAATACCGGGCGTAATTTTGGACCAAATGAACTCAATTTTTTCCTGTTGTTAGACAACAAAATTTCCAATAATATACAAAAAATTTCAGATCAATATCGTTTACAGATCCAAAAATATACGTTTTTTAATTTAAAAATTCAAAAAATTTTAGATTTTTGGCGTTTTTTTGCCAAAAATGTGTCTTAACTCTTTTATTAATAAAATAAAATTTTCTTTAAGAACATATAACAATTTTATAGTTTTCTAAAAGGTATCTTTACGCAGAACGCTTTGGCGTAAAAAACTTGTCCTATTTTTTGAAAATGTTGCCACTGCGTCCTTCCGAATATGACCTATTTTTTATCAAAACTTCAACTTTGGGCGACATGTTCTAAAATCCCAAAGCTGGGATCAGAAAACTGAAAGCAGTTTTGGAAACCTCAATATGTTTTCTATTTACTCCAAAAGTATTTTCCCAGCCCTGAAAGAAATGTGGACCCTATGGGCAAAAAAGTAAAAAATCCCATTTTTGGGATTTTCATTCCTATTTTTGGGAATTGCGGGATGCCCTTTGACCTTTTCAATTTTTTTTTTGCATATTCTTATTTGAAATGACAAATTTAACAAGCGTTGAAAATTTCATTGAGTTTTGTTCATAAATAAAGATTTTGTCATATATTACATATTTGTTTAATTTCTAAAACTATGATTTATATCAAAATTTTAATAGGATCGCAGATAGCTACAACAATTTAGTCCATATTTATCCCTTAATATCATTTTTTAGTTAGATATGGAAATTCTCGACCCTTTACAAAAAATTTCAAGCCAATATCTCAATTACATTCAAAAATATGTTCATTTAAACCTGTGTCCTTTAATTTCATCTTTTTCATATTTTAGTATTAAGTATGACAGAACATATTTAAATCTTATATTTACCTATTTTCTATTTGTTTGCTTATCCTTATAATTGAAAGGTCCTATTATGCTTAAATTTTCAAAAATTTATAACTATTTTTTATCTAAATTTTTTCGACAGATTATTTCGTTCTGTTTCGTTTATGATCATGTTGGTAAAAATATACAGGTAATGATAATTTCGATTCATTCACTAATAAGAAATATCAATGACTGAATTACAGGTTATAGTAATATAGTCCTAAATGTTAATAGGTAGACAATTCGTAATTTTTTACTTTGGAATACCTGTATCGGAAATGACAAGAATTGGTATATAAGTAAACTTCTTAGATTTTAAGTACCATATTTAATAAATCTACAATGAAGATTACATTAAAGTACGAAGAGTTGTGTTCCGTTTTATGGAGTGTATCTTCAAAAGGGCCAGAAAGAATTGAAGACATTTCAAATTATATAAAAACTACATATAGTAGAAAAGTAGACAAAACAGGCATATCAAAAATTGAAAACTTTTTAAAACTTTTTGATGTAAAAAGTAAGTCTGTGGATGGAAATCAAAAGAAATTTCGATTCAAATTTTGTAGTTGGATGAAAACTACTACGGAAATCTCAACTTACAACACATCAGCAGGAGCGCCTTGCAAGTCATGCGAAGACTTATGTTCAAGGTTAAAAAAAAAGAGGGTCAACAAAAACTTTTTTCAATCTCAAATGAGGAAATTGCTGATACATTTAACGAAATGCTGAAAAAGGAAAACCAACCTATGGATGTCGTACATATTGCAACTATTCTTCCTAATGCATCACCAAAACGACTTAAGCGAATTGTGGAAAGTATACCAACTCCAACATCACAATCAAATTTTACTGAAGAGGAAGCAATAGCGCTTATGTTGGAACTCACAGTGGGGCAGAATGGAAATTTTTTGGAAATAAATCTGGCATTTCTAAACGGCTGATCCGATCGGGATAAAATTTGGCGTGAGCGTAGCCAAGGAGTATTCGAGTTTAAGTTTTGAAGATGAACCCTGCAGATGCCCCAGGGACGGCGCTGTGGCGGCTCAAAGTAGGGTACCTACGACATGTAAAATTTTTAAACTCGTGCCATTTTTTTGTTTTTCACCCAAATACAAAGATTTTTATAATTTGTGAGAGCGCTCGACGAGATCTTGAAAAAACATGCTTGGACATACTACTTATCTCTTATAATATCCGAGTTATAGGCATTTAAAAATTTAGTGATACAAAATTTACCATACCTTGGTCCGCCTTTTTTTGAATACCGGGCGTAATTTTGGACAAAATGGACTCAATTTTTTCTTGTTAGTTAGACAACAAAATTTCCAATAATATACAAAAAATTTCAGATCAATATTGTTTACAGATCCAAAAATATACGTTTTTTAATTTAAAAATTCAAAAAATTTTAGATTTTTGGCGTTTTTTGCCAAAAATGTGTCTTAACTCTTTTATTAATAAAATAAAATTTTTATTAAGAACATATAACAATTTTATAGTTTTCTAAAAGGTATCTTTACGCAGAACGCTTTGGCGTAAAAAACTTGTCCTATTTTTTGAAAATGTTGCCACTGCGTCCTTCCGAATATGACCTATTTTTTATCAAAACTTCAACTTTGGGCGACATGTTCTAAAATCCCAAAGCTGGGATCAGAAAACTGAAAGCAGTTTTGGAAACCTCAATATGTTTTCTATTTACTCCAAAAGTATTTTCCCAGCCCTGAAAGGAATGTGGACCCTATGGGCAAAAAAGTAAAAAAATCCCATTTTTGGGATTTTCATTCCTATTTTTGGGAATTGCGGGATGCCCTTTGACCTTTTCAATTTGCATATTCTTATTGGAAATGACAAATTTAACAAGCGTTGAAAATTTCATTGAGTTTTGTTCATAAATAAAGATTTTGTCATATATTACATATTTGTTTAATTTCTAAGACTATGATTTATATCAAAATTTTAATAGGATCGCAGATAGCTACAACAATTTAGTCCATATTTATCCCTTAATATCATTTTTTAGTTAGATATGGAAATTATCGACCCTTTACAAAAAATTTCAAGCCAATATCTCAATTACATTCAAAAATATGTTCATTTAAACCTGTGTCCTTTAATTTCATCTTTTTCATATTTTAGTATTAAGTATGACAGAACATACATTTGGTGTTGAATAAAATATTTGGACAATTTTTAAAAATTATTTAGTTAATTATTTTATTATAATATTGTATATAAAATAAAAAAAATTATAATTTTATTATGAGCCACGCACAACAACACCTAAATCACCCCACACAAATTACCTTTCCCTCCCACCGAAATATAAAACACAATATCATCAGTTAGTATAATAGCTTTTTTTATTTGAACTGTTTATCTTAAACATAATACAATTAATTCTTACAACCTACTTATATAGTTAATTCCTAACACTACTTATTTTCTATAAAATAATCTGTCATATCGGTATACATATCCAGAAGGTAATATAAGTCCTTTAAATCTTCCTTGTTTTGAGATGATAGAGTTTCATAACAAATCCATCTTTTTCGCATAGTTGAAAGAACAGGATCAGAAGATAGAAGTAAACTATTAAAAATATCTTCATTCTGTGATTGCCTGGAGCATTTTCTTGAGCTGAATAGTTGAACATGCTTAAAATCTCAATTCCTCGCTTCCTGGGCTTCTTCTGTTAACTCTCCAAGTGGAAGAATATTCGATTCAATTATTATTTGACCATGACACAATACTTTGTGTACTGTTGGTGTTAGTTCCCTCCATGGATACAGAGATACAAGTAATTTAGAAATTTCAGATGTGTATTCCCCAAATCGATTTTCATTAATTTTATGTTTACTATTCAGTGCCATTAAAATAGTTTTAACTCTTCGAAGCAACTCCTTGTCGATTCCAGTTATTTTTGAAGTAATTTCAAAATCACGAAAAAACCTTCTCGACGTATTACCGTCATTTGTACTACCGCAACTTGAAAGTGGTTTGTCGATGTTTAATCCCATCTGAACTTTAAATTCTTCATGGATTCTGCTTTTTTCCGCAGCTCTCAGTTCTTTCAATTCTTCATTATTTTTTGTTGATTTAGTAGGATAGTTTGTTTTTTTTTTCCTGGATCGCCTTGTATGATGGTAATATATTGTGTCCTTTTTCATGCAGAGCTTTCCTTAATATTTGGTACTTATTTCGACTGAGACCCAGTTCCAACATAAGCGCTATTGCTTCCTCTTCAGTAAAATTTGATTATGATGTTGGAGTTGGTATACTTTCCACAATTCGCTTAAGTCGTTTTGGTGATGCATTAGGAAGAATAGTTGCAATATGTACGACATGTCGTAAATCAACAAAAAATAATGAAGAATTGAAAGAACTGAGAGCTGCGGAAAAAAGCAGAATCCATGAAGAAGCCCAGGAAGCGAGGAATTGAGATTTTAAGCATGTTCAACTATTCAGCTCAAGAAAATGCTCCAGGCAATCACAGAATGAAGATATTTTTAATAGTTTACTTCTATCTTCTGATCCTGTTCTTTCAACTATGCGAAAAAGATGGATTTGTTATGAAACTCTATCATCTCAAAACAAGGAAGATTTAAAGGACTTATATTACCTTCTGGATATGTATACCGATATGACAGATTATTTTATAGAAAATAAGTAGTGTTAGGAATTAACTATATAAGTAGGTTGTAAGAATTAATTGTATTATGTTTAAGATAAACAGTTCAAATAAAAAAAGCTATTATACTAACTGATGATATTGTGTTTTATATTTCGGTGGGCGGGAAAGGTAATTTGTGTGGGGTGATTTAGGTGTTGTTGTGCGTGGCTCATAATAAAATTATATTTTTTTTTATTTTATATACAATATTATAATAAAATAATTAACTAAATAATTTTTAAAAATTGTCCAAATATTTTATTCAACACCAAATGTATGTTCTGTCATACTTAATACTAAAATATGAAAAAGATGAAATTAAAGGACACAGGTTTAAATGAACATATTTTTGAATGTAATTGAGATATTGGCTTGAAATTTTTTGTAAAGGGTCGATAATTTCCATATCTAACTAAAAAATGATATTAAGGGATAAATATGGACTAAATTGTTGTAGCTATCTGCGATCCTATTAAAATTTTGATATAAATCATAGTCTTAGAAATTAAACAAATATGTAATATATGACGAAATCTTTATTTATGAACAAAACTCAATGAAATTTTCAACGCTTGTTAAATTTGTCATTTCAAATAAGAATATGCAAATTGAAAAGGTCAAAGGGCATCCCGCAATTCCCAAAAATAGGAATGAAAATCCCAAAAATGAGATTTTTTTTACTTTTTTGCCCATAGGGTCCACATTCCTTTCAGGGCTGGGAAAATACTTTTGGAGTAAATAGAAAACATATTGAGGTTTCCAAAACTGCTTTCAGTTTTCTGATCCCAGCTTTGGGATTTTAGAACATGTCGCCCAAAGTTGAAGTTTTGATAAAAAATAGGTCATATTCGGAAGGACGCAGTGGCAACATTTTCAAAAAATAGGACAAGTTTTTTACGCCAAAGCGTTCTGCGTAAAGATACCTTTTAGAAAACTATAAAATTGTTATATGTTCTTAATAAAAATTTTATTTTATTAATAAAAGAGTTAAGACACATTTTTGGCAAAAAACGCCAAAAATCTAAAATTTTTTGAATTTTTAAATTAAAAAACGTATATTTTTGGATCTGTAAACAATATTGATCTGAAATTTTTTGTATATTATTGGAAATTTTGTTGTCTAACTAACAAGAAAAAATTGAGTCCATTTTGTCCAAAATTACGCCCGGTATTCAAAAAAAGGCGGACCAAGGTATGGTAAATTTTGTATCACTAAATTTTTAAATGCCTATAACTCGGATATTATAAGAGATAAGTAGTATGTCCAAGCATGTTTTTTCAAGATCTCGTCGAGCGCTCTCACAAATTATAAAAATCTTTGTATTTGGGTGAAAAACAAAAAAATGGCACGAGTTTAAAAATTTTACATGTCGTAGGTACCCTACTTTGAGCCGCCACAGCGCCGTCCCTGGGGCATCTGCAGGGTTCATCTTCAAAACTTAAACTCGAATACTCCTTGGCTACGCTCACGCCAAATTTTATCCCGATCGGATCAGCCGTTTAGAAATGCCAGATTTATTTCCAAAAAATTTCCATTCTGCCCCACTGTGAGTTCCAACATAAGCGCTATTGCTTCCTCTTCAGTAAAATTTGATTGTGATGTTGGAGTTGGTATACTTTCCACAATTCGCTTAAGTCGTTTTGGTGATGCATTAGGAAGAATAGTTGCAATATGTACGACATCCATAGGTTGGTTTTCCTTTTTCAGCATTTCGTTAAATGTATCAGCAATTTCCTCATTTGAGATTGAAAAAAGTTTTTGTTGACCCTCTTTTTTTTTAACCTTGAACATAAGTCTTCGCATGACTTGCAAGGCGCTCCTGCTGATGTGTTGTAAGTTGAGATTTCCGTAGTAGTTTCCATCCAACTACAAAATTTGAATCGAAATTTCTTTTGATTTCCATCCACAGACTTACTTTTTACATCAAAAAGTTTTAAAAAGTTTTCAATTTTTGATATGCCTGTTTTGTCTACTTTTCTACTATATGTAGTTTTTATATAATTTGAAATGTCTTCAATTCTTTCTGGCCCTTTTGAAGATACACTCCATAAAACGGAACACAACTCTTCGTACTTTAATGTAATCTTCATTGTAGATTTATTAAATATGGTACTTAAAATCTAAGAAGTTTACTTATATACCAATTCTTGTCATTTCCGATACAGGTATTCCAAAGTAAAAAATTACGAATTGTCTACCTATTAACATTTAGGACTATATTACTATAACCTGTAATTCAGTCATTGATATTTCTTATTAGTGAATGAATCGAAATTATCATTACCTGTATATTTTTACCAACATGATCATAAACGAAACAGAACGAAATAATCTGTCGAAAAAATTTAGATAAAAAATAGTTATAAATTTTTGAAAATTTAAGCATAATAGGACCTTTCAATTATAAGGATAAGCAAACAAATAGAAAATAGGTAAATATAAGATTTAAATATGTTCTGTCATACTTAATACTAAAATATGAAAAAGATGAAATTAAAGGACACAGGTTTAAATGAACATATTTTTGAATGTAATTGAGATATTGGCTTGAAATTTTTTGTAAAGGGTCGAGAATTTCCATATCTAACTAAAAAATGATATTAAGGGATAAATATGGACTAAATTGTTGTAGCTATCTGCGATCCTATTAAAATTTTGATATAAATCATAGTTTTAGAAATTAAACAAATATGTAATATATGACAAAATCTTTATTTATGAACAGAACTCAATGAAATTTTCAACGCTTGTTAAATTTGTCGTTTCAAATAAGAAAATGCAAAAAAAGAAATTGAAAAGGTCAAAGGGCATCCCGCAATTCCCAAAAATAGGAATGAAAATCCCAAAAATGGGATTTTTTACTTTTTTGCCCATAAGGTCCACATTTCTTTCAGGGCTGAGAAAATACTTTTGGAGTAAATAGAAAACATATTGAGGTTTCCAAAACTGCTTTCAGTTTTCTGATCCCAGCTTTGGGATTTTAGAACATGTCGCCCAAAGTTGAAGTTTTGATAAAAAAAAGGTCATATTCGGAAGGACCCAGTGGCAACATTTTCAAAAAATAGGACAAGTTTTTTATGCCAAAGCGTTCTGCGTAAATATACCTTTTAGAAAACTATAAAATTGTTATATGTTCTTAAACAAAATTTTATTTTATTAATAAAAGAGTTAAGACACATTTTTGGCAAAAAACGGCAAAAATCTAAAATTTTTTGAATTTTTAAATTAAAAAACGTATATTTTTGGATCTGTGAATGATATCGATCTGAAATTTTTTGTATATTATTGGAAATTTTGTTGTCTAACTAACAAGAAAAAATTGAATCCATTTTGTCCAAAATTACGCCCGGTATTCAAAAAAAGGCGGACCAAGGTATGGTAAATTTTGTATCACTAAATTTTTAAACGCCTATAACTCGGATATTATAAGAGATAAGTAGTATGTCCAAGCATGTTTTTTCACGATCTCGTCGAGCGCTTTCAGAAAATATAAAAATCTTTGTATTTGGGTGAAAAACAAAAAAATGGCACGAGTTTAAAAATTTTACATGTCGTAGGTACCCTACTTTGAGCCGCCACAGCGCCGTCCCTGGGGCATCTGCAGGGTTCATCTTCAAAAATTAAACTCGAATACTCCTTGGCTACGCTCACGCCAAATTTTATCCCAATCGGATCAGCCGTTTTATTCCAAAAAGATTTATTTCCAAAAAATTTCCATTCTGCCCCACTGTGCAGCGGAAAGGCGTGGAAAGATATGAAAATGTTGAGCAGAACCAAGAGCAAAATGCCTGGTACATAAATGCTATGTTTATTACCACGAAAATCTCAAAACTAAAGGGGAGAAGTTATTTTATATTTATACGTTTTGTTAGTTTATACATATTTATATTGTATTGTAAATACTTTACATAAAATAAATATATTTTCAAATATACATAATCCACAAATTGTTTTTCAATAAATAATATTTCAGTTGCAAATACCAATAATTTCAATCCAGACTACCGAATAATAAATAAAAATAGTTGTGTACACCATATATTTAGTAATACTAACCGAATTATACAATAATTACAATCGAATTTTGGGATAGTTGTTAGAACCGACAGAATTCGATTGGAAACAAATTCGGTTATCATAATGAATCTGTTTTCTCTGTATACTTTTTGTACATTCGGATGTTTAAGGAGTGAAAATTTTACCTACTTTTGGTACTTATTTCATAAAACATTCATTCCTATGTATTGACATGTACATAAGAAAACTTAATGATGGACTCCCACTACGATACTGCAATTTCATTGGAATAAAATGCACACAGAAAAAAGATTTTTTGGAAATCGGTGATAATTACAGAAATTTGATAACATTAACAAAAATTTGGTGTTAACTATTAAAAGTCTTACATCATAACAGTTTTTCTATAGCTAGACCTATAAAAATATAATTGTAATAGAATTGAAGTTCCAATAAATATTTAAGTAGTTATCATAAACGAAACATACGTTTATCAAAACTATTGAATAAATTCGGTAGATGTAATGGTAATAATTCAGCAAATTTATAAGTAAAATCCAAATATTGGTGTTTGCAATCAAATTTTATAAATCCCAACTGAATAAATAGTAGCTTTTTTTGACATTGAAAAAATAAATTAAAATTATTATTAAAAAATAATTCGAAAGAAATGAAAAATTAAGAAATGGATGCAAACGTTTTTGTCTCAGCAGTTGGACGTTAATGGTAAGTACTAAGGAGATATCTTATGATTTGCATGTGCATATGTATGTATGTAAATAAATGAACAGTAATGTTTATGTATTTACATACATATATGTATATGCATATAATAATTAATTATACATAATTACATACATGCATATGTACATACATGTATGTATTGAATTTGCTACATTGTCCTTAAATATATAATAACCTCTTTAAAACAATATTTTTAAAATTCTTAGGTTTCCAATATGCATCAAATGTCCTTAATATGTGGCTTAAATACATTACAAGGTATCGCCCTCTCAAATGCCTCTTTTATGCTGGTATAAAGAAGAAAGAGCCCAGAAATGGCAAAGGATAATACCATAATTTCTGTTATTAATATTAATTATGGTCATAGGGTGATAATTCGTATATAATATTTAAGGTAAAATGACACAAAACGACAAATTTTTAACCCAGAGCACTAATTATACTTTTCTAAAGGATTGGGTAAAGCTGAATCCGAATCTGGCATCAAAATTTCTTCATGACATCTGGGATTCGATATCATGTCCTGAAATTTGAAAAAAATCTCTATTTTTAGCACTTTTTGAGACAACTTTATATTAAAATATTGTATATTATCATCTGAAAGTACATTCTGTCAACTTTAAAATGTTACATATCTTTTTTTATACCCACCATCAAAAAAGATGGGGGTATATTGATTTTGTCATTCCGTTTGTAACACATCGAAATATTGGTCATAGACCCATAAAAGTATATATATTCCGGGTCCTTATTAAATTCTAAGACGATCTAGCCATGTCCGTCCGTCCGTCTGTCTTTTGAAATCACGATAGGGACCACATGAGAGGAGCTAGACAGTTGAAATTTTGCATAAATATTCTCTATTGTTAAGGTTTGTTTGGTATTGAAAATGGGCAATATCGGTCCACTTTTTCGGATAGCCCCCATACAAGTGGACCTCCAAAAAACAGCTTTAACGGGAATAACTGTTTTATAAGTAGGAGTATAGTGATGAAATTCGACATAAAGAAGTTTAATGTGAGCCAAAATCTTTCTACCAAAGTTTTTGAGGATCGGCCTATAAATGACCCTAACCCCCATATAAGGTCCCCTTATGAAAATTACTTTAACAATCATTACTGGTCCCAAAATGCAAGTATAGCGATGAAATTCGGTATAAGTATGTTTCTTACGAACCAAAATCTCTCTACCAATTTTTTTTAGGATCGGCCCATAAATGACCCTACCCCCTATATAAGGTCCCCTTTAGAAAATGACTTTAACACTCATTACTAGCCTAAAAATTCGAGTATAGCGATGAAATTCAGTGTAAGTAAGTTTCTTACGAACCAAAACCTTTTAACCAATTTTTTTTTAGGATCGGCCCATAAATGACCCTACCTCCTATATAAGGTCCCCTCCTGAAAATGACTTAAACACTCATTACTGGCCCTAAAATGCAAGTATAGCGATGAAATTCGACATAAATAAGTTTCATGTGAGCCAAAATTTTTCTACCAAATTTTTTGAGGATCGGTCCATAATTGACCCTAGCCCCCATATAAGGTCCCATTTAGAAAATTACTTTAACACTCATTACTGGTCCAAAAATGCGAGTATAGCGATGAAATTCGGTATAAGTAAGTTTCTTACGAACCAAAATCGCTCTACGAATTTTTTTTAAGATCGGCCCATAAATGACCCTATCCCCCATATAAGGTCCCCTTCTGAAAATGACTTTAACGATCATTACTGGCTAAAAAATATGAATATAGCAATAAAATTTTACACAATTAAGTTCTTCGCGAGCCAAAATCTTTTTAATAACTTTTATGTGGATAGGTCCATAATTGGCCCTACTCTCCCTATTGGGTCCACTTCAGGAAATAGCTTAAACGCTCATTACTGTCTTAAAAATACGAGTAAAGCGATGAAATGCTACACACGTAAGTTTCTTACGAGCCAAAACCTCTGTACCAATTTTTTTGGATCGGCCCATAAATGAGCCTTCCCCCATATAAGGTCCCCCTCTTCAAATAACTACATGCTCATTATTGGCTTCAAAATATGAATGTGACGAAAAGTGACGCACATAAGTTTAATGCGTGCCAATATCTCTCCACCAAATTTAGGGAGGATCGGTCCATAATTTAATTTTCAGAAAATTACTTAAACGATCATTACTGGCTTAAAAATATGAGTTATGAAATACGGTTATGAAATTCGCTCCGAATTTCATGTGGAATGTGTTGGTAATACACAAAAGGTTCCCTTCAGGAAAGAGTTTTGGTTAATAACTACGAGTGTTCCTTATTTAAAATATACATAATCTATGTACAAAATTTTATGAGTATCGGTTCATAATTGACGCTCACGGTTTAAGAATTGAAATAAAATATTTGTTTTTTTTTTTTTAATTAATATTTTGGTAGTTCAAAAGAGCTCTGGCCATAATTGACTTAAGCCATATTCCAAATATCACGCTGATGTTTATAGGGGAGCATTCCTTTTACAGCATACGGTTTGATGGTGGGTATATGAGATTCGGCACAGCCGAATATAGCACTATTACTTGTTCTTTTTCGAGATATCTTCATCTAAAGCTTGATAAAAAAATAAATTGATAAAAACTGCATTTTTTCGTACATTTCGCCTTTATATTACATTTTTTATATTATAAGTATATTCTCAATTTTTAAATTTTTGCCTATATAATACTTTTTGAATTGCTGTAATTGCTGAGATATCATTCATTGAAGTTGACGGACGGACAGACATCGTTAAATGGAATAAGAATGTGATTTTGTGTCGATTGGACCATAGGTGTGGATCCAATATTTTTGTTGTAAACAATATTTACAAAGCAAAATACCCTTCGCATTATAGTACTGTAGGCTATAAATACCATGAATAAACCGAAAACCATGTGCTTTAGGTAAAGATATCTCGAAGAAGAGAAAAGATATGTCAGATGATAGGCAGAATAGACTTTCAGATGGTGTACAACATTTTATAAATAAGATTGACTTGGCGCTGTTATAATCTCTCAAAAAGGGCAAAAATGGTGTTTTCCAAACTCCAGGAAACGATATCTCAAATCCCAGATGTGATGTAGAAAATTTGGATTCAGCATGGCTCAATTCTTTAGAAAGGTATAACTTGGTCTCAGGGTTCTCTGACCGGTTCTGACCGATTGGTGTATGATACATAGATATGTATATCTCACGAATATAAATGATCAATAATCTCATGGAAAAATTTTTGTGTTCTTATCAGCCTATGACCATTTTATTCTAAATATTTCGATAAATAAAATAATTAATAAAAGCTATTTTAAAAACAAAAATAAAACGTTAGTTATTATTATTTAATTCAACCAATAGTTTCGGTTACTAACACCGAATTCGAATTTTTTGTTCAGTTGTGTGTACCAATAATTCAGCAAGAGAACATTGCTTCCGACCAAATTCGATTGGCAACAAATTCGGTTATCACAACGAATCTGTTTTCTCTGTGTGTTAATTACTTTAATACGGAGAAAAAAGTACCAAAAGGGTAAGCAGGATAAGCTATTGTGCAACCGAAAAATTCATAGGAATGAAATAGTATTCCAAACCCTATACCCCTAAAGCGGTGTGTTGATATATGTATGTATGTAACGCATAGTCCTACACCCACCCTTAAGTATACCACTCGGCTGAGAATCATTTTCTGAGTCGACTTATTGATGAAATTTGGTACATGGTATAAAAAATAATTTTAATCCGGTTCAGTATTAATGTCCGAGCCAAGAAATTGGACTACTTCTAACTTATAGGATCTTAATTGATTGAAAATTCAGGAAAGGGGACTTTCATGAATAATTGTGAAAATATACAATAACATTTATTTTATACCATTAAGATGAGGGTAGCGAAGAACACTGTGTATAGCTAGAATTGTATAAAACAAAGAAGCCACTAAAAAAGAGATATTTATATAATACATATTAATAATTTTTATTAAATTGTAATAATAATAATAATTTTTGAGATACTTTTGTGATAGTGAATAAAACTTGCAGAACAGATGGAAAAAAATTAACACTTACTTATGTATATCGATTTTTATAGAAATATTTCCAAATAATGTTAAATTTAGCATTTAAAAGAAGTTCTACGGTTAATAAATGGACTTTCTGAATCAAAGATTAATGGCATTAACGTAAATATTCGCTGTCATACTGCCATATAATAAAATGTGTTGTACTACATGGAATGTCAACAATTCACACTTAATTTAATGCTCTTTTTTAACATTTAATATCAAAAACTATTTGATTTAATAGTCGTGCTAGATTAACACTGAATAAAAACCAAATCATATAAAAGATTTTTTTTCTCTGAACAAGCATGAATATTTAAACACAAAAAAAATTATTCTTTTTGAAGACAAAACATATACAAAGTGCATGGTTTTTTACCATGGGCCTAAAAGCCGCACGTTTCCAACCCATTCTCACTTATGCACACCCTCATATGTGCAAATAAACCAAAAAGAACGGAAATGAAATAAATCGAGAGCGAAATGAATGTATAGTATATAAAATGAATGGACTGGACCAAAAGGACAAAAGTTACGAAGTATAAAACAAATACATACTTTTATATTTGTATACATAGAGACACATATAAAATAAACTGAAAAAAATATTATTTTTTCGGTAACGCAAAAAATTTGCAAAAACATAAAATAAAATGTTTGTATAACAAGTCGGCTAGATTGTGCAGTATTTTTTTACAGGAAGATTATAGAATATAATGTAAAGAGTAATATCCAAAAGATTAATAATTACATATATGTAAATTTTGCATCTCGAAAAGAAAAGTTTTACAACGTTTTGGAATTAAGTTCATATTATTAAAAAAACTTTAAAACATTTCTAATGGAATCTCTTGAAGTAAACTATTCTTTTCGCTATCGTGTAGGGCAGTAACACCAACACAAAATATGTAGTTAAAACAAAAATTAAAGAAAAAATGGTTTGCCATGAAAATATTGTACAATGTTCATACTTTTTGTATACGAACACATACATTTAACTGACAAAAATTTTTATTTCCTTTTATTTGGAAAAGAGGAGCACTCCATAAATTTCCGCACGCTCAATATTGTTTCAGATCATAAATCATGGCTGCATTTGCGTATGGACACATATTTTTATAGACACATAGAAACTTTGCATACAAAAATTCATTTCGTACTGCTAAAATACACACATATACATACATACACACGTATCTGTGTATGTACCAATACTTAGATACATTTAAGAGCATAGAATTACGCATACATGCATTTATATTTTTTACAATAAGTTACCGATTTGAAAATAGTATAATCATTCCAAAATTTTCTTATTTCAGATTACATTGCGTATTTATGATTTATTTTCTAAAATTGAAAAATACTAAAAATTTTGAAACTCAGTTCTTCAAAAACGTCAATCAATGTTTCCGAGAGATAGTTTCTCGTATAAAATCGCTCCCATGATATTGGGATCATATTTAAACTAAAACCTGACAATGAAAATGTTACAGGGTTTAATTGTCCTATCCACATGTACATATATTTGGGTATATACCCTGCAGGAAATGTCAATAGTAAATCTGTACTGACTTACTATTGACACAGTCACCAGTACTAGTGACTTATTATATGACATACAATGCTTTCTACTATAGACATTTAACATGTGCGTGTCATTGAAAATCTACTACTGACTTTAGTACTATTGACTAGGTACTTCTTTTGGGACCATATGTAGACTTTGGAACCAGTGATTCACTAGTATATTTTAACAATTCTAGTCTACACTTTTGGTATTTTTTGTAGTAAATAGCTAATAAAAATGCTAATTTTGTTAAAATTTCACATATTTTATTAAAAAAATAAAAAGGTTCGAATTCATTTAGATACAAGCTTTTTTTTAATAACTATTTTATTGCAGTCGTCGCCGACATATTATTAATCAGCTGCCGCCATTCATTTGTTATTGACGCTTCGTTGACAATGTCGCCAATAAGTCACCAAAATAGTCGACCAAACTGGTGACTTGGGGACACTTGTCGATAGGTTTCCTTCAGGGTATTAGGAATTGTGTAAATGTATGTGAAACACACATTTTCAAATACAGTCTGTATATTCGAGTATGGGTCTGTATATTCGAGTATGTAAATGTTCCTTAATTGAGGGTACGAAATATAATTACAAATCTTAAAATAATCAAAAAGTCTCACAATATAAGGGGATAAGAAGGAATAAACAAGGAATACGTTCTTCTTCTTGGAAATTTTAAATATGATAGAAATTTAGGGTAAATGCATAAATTTGGTACAGGATTTCAATATTTTATATACAAAAGTTTTGAGAGTATAATTTTTATTTTCTTTCTATTTAGTCTTAGAGACACATACACACATGCAATAGAAATCCTTTAAATAATTAAAGTACTGTTAACGTTTGTGGTCCATACTGTATTTGTTTGGCAATTGAGTGGGATCAACTCCTAAATATTTTTCGAATATACTAACAAAAAGTAGAAAAATAAAAACAAAATGCACTTGTGCAGACAAACAAGTTTGCAATCCTTGCGTATGTGATCCATTGCCGATTTGGGCGTTTACTCATGCCATTAATGGATTGCATCTACAAAAGATTTCGTTCAACGGTTTTAACCTGAAAAACAGGGAAAAACATGATAGTGTTCATCATCATTGCTGTTGTTACTATTATCGCTTTATGTATAGGAATGGGATATGTCATAGCTTTGCTATCTGTATTTCATATATTGACATCACTCCTCTGGCCTGTAGAATTACATAATTTAGGAACTCCAGCAAAATGTAACAGATGCATCTGTTCTACCTATAGCATCAATAACAATCCCCAAGAATTGTTAAAATGCCATACATGTGACTGTTCTCCTCAATAGGCGGTGTCCAAAACAAACAAAAAACGTGAAAATATAAGCAAAACAAATCATGGAGATCTGAAATATTTTGCGTATTTACATTGTGAAGTGGTCTAGCCAGTTGAATTTGCATTAATGCAAAAATACTACAAGTGAAGTACTTGTATCGGTGGTACTGGTACATATTTAGCATTTGCAACATGTAACGTGAATTTTCTAAAGCCCCACACTGAATTTATTGATAAATCACTGTGTTTTTCTTTTTGATAAATATTTTTTGTTTCTATTTGTTTTTATACCCTCCACCACCATCAGTGGTGATAGAGGGTATATACAAGTTTGTCATTCCGTGTGTAACACCAAGAAATATTCATCTGAGACCCAACAAAGTATATATATTCTGGGGGCTTATGAAATTCTGAGTCGATTTAGCTATGTCCGTCTGTCCGTCCGTCCGTGCGTCTGTCTGTCTGTGTAAAACACGCTCACGTTAAAACGAAGCAATATAATTTAATTAATAATTCGCCCAAAATATTCATTATTATCCGGTACAGTTTGGTATTGAAAATGAGCAAAATCGGTTCACACCGGGAAAAGTTATGAATCAAAATTTAAAACAACTGCGAAAAAAATAAGCATTTTTTACACATTCTAATTTTCTCGAAAACTAGGCAAGATAATTTCATGAAAGTCATCATACATTCCTTTCTGGATTCCTGCTGAAAATTGTCTGAATCGGTCCATAATTTCATATACCTCACATACAAAAGTACATAAGCTCCCATACAAGGCCCCCTCCCGAAAATCACTTAAACGCGCATAACTCATTACTAAATTAAGATATCCATATAAAATTTGGAATAAGTATTGCTCAAATGCCCAGAAATATTACTGTGAAAGTTTTTTCCGATCGGTCCATAATTGGTCATAGCTCCCATACAAGGTCCCCTCCCGAAAATCACTTAAACGCACATAACTCATTACTAAATTAAGATATCCACATAAAATTTGGTACAAGTATTGCTCATATGCACAGAAATGTTACTGTGAAATTTTTTTCCGATCGGTTCATAATTGGTCATAGCTCTCATACAAGGTCCCCTCCCGAAAATCACTTAAACGCGCATAACTCATTACTAAATTAAGATATCCATATAAAATTTGGTACAAGTATTGCTCATATGCACAGAAATATTACTGTGAATTTTTTCCGATCGGTCCATAATTGGTCATAGCTCCCGTACAAGGTCCCCTTCCGAAAATCACTTAAACGCACATAACTCATTATTAAGATATCCACATAAAGTTTGGTATAACTATTGCTCACATATACAGAAATATTACTATGAAAGTTTTTTTCCGATCGGTCCATAATTTGTCATAGCTCCCATACAAGGTCCCTTCCAGAAAATCACTTAAACGCGCATAACTCATTACTAAATTAAGATATCCATATAAAATTTGGTACAAGTATTGCTTATATGCACAGAAATATTACCGTGAAATTTTTTTCCGATCGGTCCATAATTGGTCATAGTTCCCATACAAGGTCCCCTCCCGAAAATCACTTAAACGCACATAACTCATTACAAAATATTGATATCCATACATTTAGCACATATATACGTATATACATAAATTACACTATAAAATTGTTTTGCAATCGGTCCATGTTTGGTCATAGCTCTCATACTAGGTCCCCTCCAGAAAATCACTTAAATGCACAATATTTATTGCCAAATAATGATATAGATACAGAATTTTGAAATTTTGTCTTTATATACATAATTGGTCATAGCTCCCATACAATGTCCTTTTACGAAAATCTCTTAAAAGCACATTACTCATTACCAAATAAAGCTATTGATACAAAAATTCTATTTCAAGATTTTTTCACGATCGGTCCATAATATGAATTCAGAAAATCACTTGAACACACATTAGTTATTAATAAATTACGATATAGATACAAAATTTGACTGAAATATGTGTAGCTTTTATGTACAGAAATTTTGCTTAAAGAATTTTTTACGATCGGTCTATAATTGGTCATATCTCCCATGCTAGGTCCTGCCTCTAAAAGCAATGTAACCGTATTTAACTAGTTGCATTATTAATTTGTGTAGAACAAAATTATATATATGTATTTTGAAAATCCTTAAATCTTTTACACACATGCATACATGCACATTAAATATCGTTAAAGCATATCTTAGGGCGCTATAAAAATATAAAAGAAAATGGGGTTTGTAACGTTCAATAAATCTTGGAATTGTAACAGATTTAAGCTGTTTAAATCTTGGGGTTTTTCTATTTAAGTCATGAGAAAACTTATTTCTACAAATATTTGATCAATTAAAAAAGTATTAATATAAAAGTAGCTGGTGGAGGGTATTTAAGATTCGGCTCAGCCGAATATAGCACTCTAACTTGTTGTGAACTACAGTTGCTACATTTTTTATTTATTTTCAATGCTAAATGGTCAAAGAATTATTTAAATAATTTACAGCAACTTATTTGTACAATAAATATGGAGACATATTACTAGTTCTAGTAAGAGTATTGCATAATAATTTTTAAAATTTGGTTTATATTTAAATTTATTCTAAATATTACTTGATTTATCATTACTTAGTGCCACTCAATATAGTGAGGTGTTCTATTTAGGGTTTAAAATTTGAATCCTTAACTCACTAATACTCTAGAGTCTAGAATAAAGAGTAATTAGTGATTAAGGATAGTGATGCATAAACCTAAATTAAATGAATATATAGCCTTTAGAATGCAAATCCCGGTATTTCTTCTAACACAGTTTTCTTCTTTAAGCCATAATTTGAATTGACCCAATAAATTCCTATACGACAACAATTAATACTTTTTGAGCACATTTTTAATAAGGGATTTAGTCCTGTAACTGTCGCACAGTGGTATAGGAAAAAAAAAAGAGGGAAATAATTCGGTAACTTCTAAACGGTTAATCCGATTTTAATGAAATTTGGTGTGCACAAAGAGGAGGTGTTGTCGAGTTTAGGTTTTGAATTTGGACCTATTTGGACCAGGGGCCCGGCGGGGGGTCATCAAATTAGGACACCTCGGCTATGTTAAATTTTTAAAACGATCCTATTTCTTCATTTGAGTTCCGATTTAAAAAAAATTTCGTATATAGAATCTCCTCATCGAGCACTATAAAAAATGTCGTCGTAGCAGTAAATTATCTCTTATAGTTTAGGAGATATTCGCATTTGAATATTAAAATTTTAAAATTTTTACCGTCCTTACTTTAGTTTTTTTGATAATAGCAGGTCCAAATATTTCCGATTTTCGCCATTTTTTTTTATTTGCTTAACAACAAGTTTATATACCAAGCAGTGAAAGAATTATGTAAAAATCATGACTGAGTCCAAAGTTATAGGCATTTAAATTTAAAAAATTAATAAAAGGCGATTTTTTGTCATTTTTTTGGGAAAAAAGTATCTTTTTCTTTTTAAGTTATCTAAAAAGTTTCTAAGAAGATGTATATAGAATTTATACTTTTTGGAAAGCTGACTTTACATAAAATACGATAAATGAAACAAAACCTAAAAATTTTTGATACCGAGGGGACCAGGTCCATCCAAAAAAACCCTATTTTTTATGGAAAATTAAATTTTGAGCAAAAATTCTCAAATCGCATAGTCGATATCAAATTATAGTGACCTGTTTTATATGACCCAATAAGTTCTTAATCATTTTGTAACGGGTTTCGATAACCCCGCCCCTGGTATGGATATAATAGGCAAAAAACCAAAAAATCCCATTTTTGGGATTTTTTAAAACTTTTTTGGGAATTCCGGGATTTCTAATAAGAAAATTCGAAATTTTGATTTAATTTTGGATTTTAAGTAAAAAAATCTACCTAACTGTAAAATTTCATCAAAAAATATTCATAAATAAAATTTTTATTGCAATTTGAAAAATTTGTATCTTCGCAAAAACTGAATAAAAAACATTTTTTAATTTTTTTTAAAAAAAGTATTCCGCGAATTTTTTAATTTTCAAAAATTATATACAGTTTTGAAAAATAGACAAAATTACCTTTCCATTGATATATAACATGCCTACCTAATGTTTTTTAAGTGACAAATTAATTAGGGAAAACTCAACATCTTTTAGAAAATTTGCCTAGCACTATTATTTTCATCCATAAGGTTAACTCTTAAATTTGTTACATATATGGATGAAAATAATAGTGCTAGGTAAATTTTCTAAAAGATGTTGAGTTTTCCTTAATTAATTTGTCACTTAAAAAACATTAGGTAGGCATGTTATATATCAATGGAAAGGTAATTTTGTCTATTTTTCAAAACTGTATATAATTTTTGAAAATTAAAAAATTCGCGGAATACTTTTTTTAAAAAAAATTAAAAAATGTTTTTTATTCAGTTTTTGCGAAGATACAAATTTTTCAAATTGCAATAAAAATTTTATTTATGAATATTTTTTGATGAAATTTTACAGTTAGGTAGATTTTTTTACTTAAAATCCAAAATTAAATCAAAATTTCGAATTTTCTTATTAGAAATCCCGGAATTAACAAAAAAAGTTTTAAAAAATCCCAAAAATGGGATTTTTTAGTTTTTTGCCTATTATATCCATACCAGGGGCGGGGTTATCGAAACCCGTTACAAAATGATTAAGAACTTATTGGGTCATATAAAACAGGTCACTATAATTTGATATCGACTATGCGATTTGAGAATTTTTGCTCAAAATTTAATTTTCCATAAAAAATAGGGTTTTTTTGGATGGACCTGGTCCCCTCGGTATCAAAAATTTTTAGGTTTTGTTTCATTTATCGTATTTTATGTAAAGTCAGCTTTCCAAAAAGTATAAATTCTATATACATCTTCTTAGAAACTTTTTAGATAACTTAAAAAGAAAAAGATACTTTTTTCCCAAAAAAATGACAAAAAATCGCCTTTTTTTAATTTTTTAAATTTAAATGCCTATAACTTTGGACTCAGTCATGATTTTTACATAATTCTTTCACTGCTTGGTATATAAACTTGTTGTTAAGCAAATAAAAAAAATGGCGAAAATCGGAAATATTTGGACCTGCTATTATCAAAAAAACTAAAGTAAGGACGGTAAAAATTTTAAAATTTTAATTACGACGACATTTTTTATAGTGCTCGATGAGGAGATTCTATATACGAAATTTTTTTTAAATCGGAACTCAAATGAAGAAATAGGATCGTTTTAAAAATTTAACATAGCCGAGGTGTCCTAATTTGATGACCCCCCGCCGGGCCCCTGGTTGGCCTATAAGGTCCAAATTCAAAACCTAAACTCGACAACACCTCCTCTTTGTGCATACCAAATTTCATTAAAATCGGATTAACCGTTTAGAAGTTACCGAATTATTTCCCTCTTTTTTTTTTCCTATACCACTGTGTGTCGTTACGATTACACAGGCTAACGATGAAAAGACTTTATGAATTATTTTCACTAATCGCAGTGTTATTTGATGTGCTGATTCCGAATATGGAAATAAAAAAAGTCGTATCATCCACCAAAATTCCTCATTTTCATCTTTTAGTCCTTCTGGTTGTATACTTGAGTCCCAAATCAAAAATTCTGTAATTTTATAGAAGTTGCGAATAGTGGCCGTCTCTGCCTCTAAACTTATAGTTATAGAAATTCTACGAGTTATAGAACGGCTGCGAAGGGAAAAACGATTTTTACAAAAATGTTGGCACTAAATTTATCTTTTTGGAATTTAACATCAAATAATTGGAATATATAATCAATTTACGTTCCAATATGATATAAAACGCAAAAATCGGCTAACATTTGTAAAAGTTATTTCAAATTCCTCCGATCATTTAGTGTCACAAAACACTTAAAAAAAATATTTTAAAAAAATTAAAAAATTTTATGAAATATTTTAATTAAACTATATATTTATATTCGTATTAACTTAAATGTGAGTTTTTATCCTCATTACATAGCGTAAACTATATTTGGGGTATAGTCATAAATGGTAAGTCCTTCAGACGGCAGTTCCAAAAATCCAGTTTCAAACTTTTAGCAATGTCGTTAATCAATTTTTAACAATTTAAGAAAATCTCCATGTGACTTATGGACAATAAAGGAGGGAATAAAATAGTTAGGTCGATATCTCTCACATATTAGCGGTTGAATTTTGAGGATTTCGGAAAAAACAATGTTAAACTTTTTGAAAAACCGGCTTTATTCCTTACCTATAAAACTTTTAAAGAATGTATAATTCAAGATAATAGGAAATATACATCAGAAGGTTTAGTAAAATCGAATAATTTTAACCCATAAACTGAGAAGTTCAAACTCAAGCTCTGCAATATTTGAAAATTCTCTTGAAACCAAAAATGTATTTACGTTTAAGGGTTAATTTAAATTTTTTCGATGTCATCATTATATATTTTTCCAAAGTTTCATTTAAATCGGATGAAATCAAAATAATATTTCATATTATAATTTTGTTTTCATCCGATTTAAATGAAACTTTGGAAAAATATATAATGATGGCATCGAAAAATTTAAATTAACCCTTAAACGTAAATATATTTTTATACTTATATAAAATATGCGTAATATATGAACAACATATTCGATGCCATTTTGAGAGAAAATGGTGGGTGATAGAAAAAAACAGATATCATATAGCTAGAAATACATTAGAAATATTCGATTTTTACAAACCTTCATTTCGTTGGCCTGTGTTATTTTACAAATATTCTACCTTATTAACAAATCATCAAAGTTTAGCCAAAATAGACATTTTTGTAACAAATTTAATTTATAAGTAGAGAATCGCAAAAAATATTAAAATTTTGGTAATAAGTAATATAGTTTATGTAGTTATTTAATACATTACCTGGTAATGAATAGTCGTTATCAATAATATTATTTCATTTTTTTAATGAGTTTGTAGACAATTATCTAGAGCAACAAAAATAATTAGTTTTTCACCCCAAAAGTAAGTACTACCACTTTGCTCCAATATTACTTGACTGGTTAACGGTTAAGTAAAGTTTTTCCTGGGGAGATAAAGATTCTTTCTATTTAATGGCACTACTGTGACATGATGAATGGCCTATTTCCCAATGTGGCTTATTTCTCTGTATGAAAAATTATGAAATTGTTACATTTCTAATTAAAAAATGAAATAAATGCTTGATTTCATTTAAATGTATATATCTCATTTCTGCATAATGTACACAAAATTAAACAATTTGATTTTAACTTGAAACATGATGGTTTTAAGATTTTCATTAATAAAAAATGCATGTAATACCAAAATATGCCAGGATTGTAATTTTCAAAATCCCGAATCACGGAATTTGTAAAAGCCAGTCGCGATTGGCATGTTTTTATGTTGGAATTTTAAAGAAGATCAGACTGGATCTGTGTCAACAAGCTGTATTAAGATCATCATAATACATACATCAATATTTGTAAAGTTTAATTTTGTAATTGAAAAGAGGAAATGAAATGTACCTATGTATGTATTAACATAAAACGCTATTTTAAAGCGTTTTATTATGTTTGGCTTAAAAAATGCCAAAAAGACAAAAAACTGTTATATGCATAGGAATCATGCAGCGATGGAAATTATAATAATATGATTATCTAGAATCATAACTGCAACTAACAGGACTGAAAACACCATGTAGTGTATAGGTACAATTATATTGATGCAACTATATAAGCGCATTGTACAATATGTGGTAAATATTGTATTTTTCGAAGGATAAGTTGCACGGTTTATAATGATGGCAAAAATATCGTTTAAGTTGCTACGCCGCTACCACCATCACAACTACAACCTCGCCTCCTTAGAAAAGACAATCAGTTCAATTGTATTGAAATCTTAAGTGTGAAAAAAGAAAAAAAAAAGTAACAACTTGAGGGAAGAAAAAACTTTGCCACAAATCCGAATGCAAGCAACATCAAATAAAACTATTGGCTTCAAGTGAAATATCTGAATACATAAATCAAACATTTATAAGACTCTCTGCCCTGTTTGTCGGCCTGACTTTCGTTGTATGTTTGTGTGTCAGGCCATGCATACGTACAATATGTATATTAGGTTAATAACTTTTATAAAATTTTTTAAAATTTCAAATCGGTCCTATCCATTCTGTATACAGTATAAAAAGTACGTTGAAAAAGTATATCACTTTAATACAAAATCGTTAATTTTTGGTATGAAAAAGCTAGAATAGGGGAGCGGTTAATCTTTCTCCCAATTTTAGTACCCAAAAATTTAAATAAGACTATAACAAATTCATGTAAATTTGTCTGTAAATGGTTTTAGAAAATCTATTTGCCGCGGAAGGTTTTTGCACCAAAATGACTCGAGAAAAATTTTTCCGTTATTAGAATACCACTATCTACCATATAGTAATAGAACCTAATTTTGGTTATTACCCTAATGTACATACATATATACACTTCGTATATTTTATTTAACAGATAGTAGCAGTTAAAGTAAATCCATTGCTCAAGTATTCTTCGACTTTTTTCCAGTCTTCATAAAACCGCTTTAATCACACAGATGTTTAAAACAAAAGGCTTTTTTGTATTCTCTTCTCTTTTTTCTCAAAAGGAAATAAGAACTATGCAGACCAGACAAGAACTTTAAGGAATAAAAACTCACTTTTATATGCAGCTTTATGATTCCATAATGATCCAAAGAATTGTTTAATGTTCAATTGCAGAAGTGGAAATCACTGCACAGCGGTATACCGCTCAAATGCTAAATATGATTGATGGCTTAATTTGAAGATGGTTATTGTATAGTAAAGGCACCTTGTAAGCCTTAAATGGAAATCATACTTTTTTGATGTAGCTAATTTATTCAAGTATGTTTTTATTAGAGTCATTTTGTTTGGTAAAAGTTTTAATTGACATTAATTTCCTAAGATTGAATTGCATATATATATGTATATGTATGTACATTAGGGTTATAACCAGGGAAGTGTGGACTTATTCCATAATGATCCAAAGAATTGTTTAATGTTCAATTGCAGAAGTGGAAATCACTGCACAGCGGTATACCGCTCAAATGCTAAATATGATTGATGGCTTAATTTGAAGATGGTTATTGTATAGTAAAGGCACCTTGTAAGCCTTAAATGGAAATCATACTTTTTTGATGTAGCTAATTTATTCAAGTATGTTTTTATTAGAGTCATTTTGTTTGGTAAAAGTTTTAATTGACATTAATTTCCTAAGATTGAATTGCATATATATATGTATATGTATATGTATGTACATTAGGGTTATAACCAGGGAAGTGTGGACTTATTGACAAGATATTCCTTAAACTTAACAGTTTAACTTCAGAAAAAAAAAAAAAATACATTTAGGGCCAATATCTCAACCTCCGGTTATCGTTTAACAGGTGGATACATTGGCGGTTAAAATAATTTTTGTATGTAAAATGTCAATTTATCGTTATGATAAAACATAATCAGACAATGAGAAAATGGGGGTGTGTCTCATTATTTGTTTAAAATTTAAGTTCATCAAACAATGAAACATGAAACGATCCTAACAATATTAATTAAAGTTTCTAATAATTATTATATACTATTATATTTTTCAAATACGTATAATATATGTATGAAAAAAACATTTATTTTAAATCGGTTTCTGCAATTTAGTTTAATTTTAAATGCCGAATATGCATTATGTCGCATGCCACAGAAAATACTTCAAACTAGTACGTTATACCAACAACAAAAATTTCGTCACCAATAAAATATAATATTTGTTTTTGGGTTTTCTTCGATGTTTGTTTTAATATGTTGTTGCAATATTATAATGCTACTGAAATTTATGAAAACATAACGTAAAAAAAAATAAAACCAACAAAAATATGGTGATTCCGCTTACATACACTAAAAAAAATTGAGTAACCCGTAGTTAAATCAATATGTCAAAGATTTTCACTGCATGCTTGACATTAACATATACCCGCAATAAATGGCAGGATGTACGATATAACCTTCAGGAAACCACGATATAACCTTCTGGGTAACCACGATAAATAGCCTGCTAAGGACCCTAACCGAGAAAGGACTTAGACCAGTCTGCTATGAAGAAAATGTCTCAATACTTCTAAGGGGAAGGATCCAAATTACTTGTGTGGAAGGGCTGAAGAGGCTTTGAACACAGCCTTGAGCTGAGCTCAACAACCCGGCAAAAACGGAAATATATCTTTTCACAAGAAAGACAAAAATTTCTGAGTATATTGAACGCTGTTTCCTGGACAAAAAGATACCAGTGACAGAGTTAAGTACTTAGGTATAATCCTTGACCAGAAAATAAGATGGAGGCACCACATAGTGGAAAATATTAACAAGGCATATCGGTGCTGTTTGCCCATAGGCATGAAATGGGACCTTATTCCTTCTATGAAACATTGGCTTTATAAAGTGTAATTAGACCAATTCCAAGTTATGCTTCAATAATCTGGTGGACTTCTTTGAGAAAAAGGTGTAATATCAAACAACTACAAGTACATAGTTCAGCGTACATGCTGCTTGGGTATAAGTGGAGCCAACCAAGGCTCTGAAAACAATGCTAGATATTCCCCCCATTGAAACATATATAAGATATGAGGCGGCACTTACAGCCGAACGGCTCATAATTTTAGGCGAACTGGCCTAAAGATAGAATGTCTTGGTCAAGCGGAACATTAGAGCAAATACCAGTAGAAATCCGTTGCAACACGGATGGCTCTAAATTGGGAGACAAACTGCGCCTGGGGTTTTATATTGAAGACCCATGAACAGAAATATACCACTGTTTTCCTAATCACAAGACTATCTTCCAAGCAGAAGTCCGAGAAATTACGGAATGCGTAAATTATATTAGAATAAATATGGCGCCCACAGGGCTTAACATATTTACCAACAGCCAGAAGGGAATTAGGACGATATCAGATGATAAATTTAAATCTACATTATCGGATTGTAAAAAAGCTCTAACCGAATATTTTCCCAGAGGTATGGTTCGCATCATATGGGTACCAGGCCACTCTGGAGTAGTTGGCAATGAAAGAACGAATGTAATAGCTTTAAAGGGAAGGGAGCTCGAGGTAGTCAACCTGATGAAAGAAAACCATTTGACATAACGAGGGCAGAATTAATTATGGTGAAAGAAAACCATAAGGCCTCTTGGGATGATGAAACGGCGGGTAGAACCACAAAGATCCTATGGGTTGACTCTAACGAGAGCTGGACTAAAAGCCTCCTCAAAATTAACAAGTCTGAGGTTATTATGATGGTACGTATTCTGAGTAGACACATAGGATTACGGGAACACCTATACAAAATTGGAAGTGCCGATTCAGACGAATGTAGAGCATGTAGAGAGAACAGTGAAATTCGGAGCACTTTCTTTGCCATTGCCTGGCTTTCGCCGAAATTAGATCTTAATATCCAAATATATCCCTCACGAGCACTGATTGGTAAATTCTTAGGAATTACGTCCAGTAAACTGAGTCTCCGAACATCGAACGATAATACATTTAGTGAATACTATATAGGGTTTTTGTTTTTACCAACAAACATTTTCCATGAAAAGGAGCGCACAACAGGCCCTAGGTGTATTTCTTCGGATTTGATGTAGATACATCTTTCTATCAACTTAACCTAAATCAATCCGAAGTGGTGTCAGAAGTCCAGTAAGTACTGTTTTACTAGAACAAATTGAGTTGAAAATAACTCCTACTTAATTTCAGAATTAGCTCGATTCGTACCTGAGTTCAGAACATTTCAGATAAATGTGCATGGCTAAATAATTTGTTAAATTACTAATATTCATACTCGTTAGTATTTAGACCCATGTATTATCATTTGATATCTTTCGTCAAAACCTCAACCTCAAAAAAATTCTGAGTCCGATTTCAAAATTAATGACGATGTGTACTTACATATTTTAGGCATATCTTTGCAAAGTCGAACTTAAATTTTCAAGTAATTTTTTAGATTGAAGTGAGAATAATAAACTTAAATCTATAAGGATATTTTTCTTTCTGTGTATCTGATACATTGTTAGAATACAAAACCAACAAAGTGAATAAGCCCTGTGCAATCAATAATGTGGCTGGCGGACTTATTGTTGCATAAACCAATATTTATTAAAAAAAATATTCGGAAAGAAAGCTTTTCTAGTCCTCAAAACTGAATGAGAGATTCTACACAGAAAACTAAAATAACCGACAAGAAAACTTTTATTGAGGCAGAAGAGAAAAAACAAAAATTGCAATAAGAACAACAACAATAAAAGTAATAATAAAGAAAACAATTATAATAATGTTTACATTAATGGTTTTCCCATCGATCCCAAAATAGTGTTATCAATAAAGATTATTTGAAAAACAATAAGGATATACAGTTGTGTACAATGAAAACAGGCATAACTTTTAAAAATCTTAAAATAAGAAACAAGTGAGGAATTAAAGTCGGGCGTGTCTAAGTATATAATACTGCATATAGACATAAATAAATGGACAGTTCAAATTATATAATTACTAGATTTATGTACCCGTCGTTTCCCGGGATTTTAAGTTGTTTCATATCAGTATTCTCCCATTAGGTTAAACTGTAAAATCTGCTCCATAGATCCATATTTACAAATGGTCAGACGCATAATGGCATAATTTTTGAAGAAATCAAAAAAGCCCTATTTTTACCCAATTTTACACTTTTCAGTCGATTTCTGGCTCGGGTTCCCGTTATTCGATTGGACTAAAATTTAACACCAGTTAGTTTTAGATGCTAATTAACAAAATAAGATCCATCCCAACAAAATCTATATTTTTTGACACCTCTAATGTACAAACATATATTAGGATTAGAATTGTCGTTGACAGTTAGAGATCTATCAGCAGAGAAATGTGTTTAAGTGATGCACTAAAGTTTTTTATGCCTAATTTGACAAATTTGTCTATATCCATATCAGACATTTCGAAAATTCGTTAGCAACACATTCACTATTTCTCGTACACTAGTATGAACATTAAAAGTCTCGTTATCCTGTCTTAGTTTACCTGCTATTGTATTGCTTGACAATAGGTAAACCAGGTTAGCTGCTCTTATTATGGTCGATATTTGAGCCTACATTCGTTCTGAATACCGCTTTTTTATTTTTAGTTGAATTTTAGTATAAAGTCATGTTAAGTAATACATAAAAACGAATTTCCAACATAAATCTTGTTAGTAAAGGCCAAACTTAGGCCTTTTAAACTCGAGGTTCTAATATTGTTAGAAAATGCGAAACTTAAGCCTCCTAAACTTTAAGTACTAATATTAACGAAGGCCAAAGTTTTTTAAACCGTTTATATATTTTAAATATTTGGTATATTTTTAAATTGAATATTTTTATATAAATTGTTATAAACTACATATACTCAATATGATTTGCTATCTTTAGGTGCCATGCCCACTATTGTTAGTTCTCCGTGTAAAATTTTAGGACTCTAGCTATTATAATTTTATAGCCATGCCATAGTCCACCATTTTTTTTTTCCTAAATATTTATATTGATGGTAAGGTTCCTCGTACAAACGTTTCATGTTGTTATAGTTTCGCAGATATACGAACTTTGGTACTTAATGGGAAGTCTACAGCCTACAATTGCTGTTCTACTTTTGTTCTTAATACTGAAATGAAAACCTTCTTACTCCTTAACGAATTTCATCTATATACTCGTATTTTTAGGCCAGTTATAAGCGTTAAAGTAATTTTCTGAAGGGGACCTTATATAGGGGGGGTAGGGTCAATTATGGGTTGATCCTCATAAAATTTGGTAGACAGAATTTGGTTCATATTTAATTTATTTGTGTCGAATTTCATCGCTACACTCGTATTTTTAAGCCATTAATGAGCGTTGCAGTTATTATCTGAAGGGGATCTTATATGGGGGGTAGGTCAATCATGGACCGATCCTCAAAAATTTTTTAGATAGATTTTGACTCGTATGAAACTTACTTATGTCGAATTTCATCTATATACTAGTATTTTTAAGCCAGTAATGAAAGTTAAAGTCATTTTCTGAAGGGGACCTTATATGGGGGGTAGGGTCAATTATGAACCGATCCTCATAAAATTTAGCATAGTGATTTTGACTCGTATGAAACTTACTTATGTCGAATTTCATCGCTATTTCGTATTTTTAAGCAAGATATGGCTGTTAAAGCTGAGGGGCCACTTGTATGGGGCTATCCGAAAACGTGGACCGATATATTATGAAAAATATTTATGTGAAACTTCAACCCTCTAGCTCTTTCCATTCGGACTCTATCGTGCTTTCAACAGACAGACAGACGGACAGACATGGCTAGATCGTCTTAGAATTTAATGAGGACCCAGACTATATATACTTTTGTGGGTCTATGACCAATATTTCGATGTGATACAAACGGAATGACAAAATCAATATACCCCCATCTTTTTTGATGGTGGGTATAAAAATTTAAAAATGTTAGATAGGGCCTTTTGCATTTTAGGTGACGATATGTAAGTTAATATATTCAGAAAAAGGTACATAATTTGTCTTTACCAGTATCATCCAGATTTGTAGAAAGTTTGAAATGCAAAATCTTCAAGATATCATTTAAAAAATAAGAGATAAAATCAATATGTACTATGTACATATTGTCAAAAACAAGATAAGATCGTATTGATTGGATGAAATTATGGCTCAAAGAAAAATTTAAAACATTTTTTTTAATAAAATCCCGGAATTCATTTTAAAATATCCCTGGATTCGGGATATTCTAATTTTTTTAAGTAATAGCCTACAAGTCATGTAATTATATAAAATTTATTTAACATTAAAATCTTATAAAACAAAAAATTAGTTATATAGTTATAAAGTGACCCGTTTACACGAAACTCCAATCTCGAATTTTCCGATGAAACCAATATTGATGGAGCTTTTAAAACAGCATGGTGGAACTTTTGAAGAATGATCATAAATAACTATTAATTTGTACTCTAAAGCATATTGTTTTTAATTATTCTTTCGACATATTATACATGTTATTACATGTATAATATGTCTTTCCATGTATAAAAACAATGTTTCACTAAAAGCACTTAGAATTTTTCTCAATACTGCTGTTCTTCCACATCATCAATCCTTGAATATAAAAGTACATTCATAAAGTAGAGTTTGCTGGAATACATGTACGAATGAATTCATATAAATAAAATGTAAGAAGTTACTTGAACAATATAAGTACTACCAAAGAATATAAAGCATATATGGTTAAATGCTAAATTTTGTTCAATTTTGGAGTATGATGTCCTTGATGTCCTTTTATACACGTGTAGACCTACTCTCAACTATGTCAAATCGGTTTGCGTGAAAGTTTTTCAAGAAGGTACGACAAAGTTATCGCGTTTATTTATAAATGTTTTTTTTTAATTGTCAAAAATACATTTCTCAACATAATTAAACAAAAGTTTATGAAATTGATAATACTTAACTTGGGCTACAAATCTATGTAAAAATCTCATTCCTTTCAGGCTCCTCTAAAAGGAGTTATATTTATTTTTTGCAAATTATGTAATAACATTTAGAGATAGAATTTTTATAAAAATATTTTGGAATTACACACTTATTATTCACCAGTGGGTAATGGCACACAAATTTATTCACTATCTGAAGATCTTAATAAATTATAGAAGAAACGTTATTAAAATATTGAGGTATGCGGCTACAGTACTTCGAAGAATGGCGAATTTTTGGTTTGTCACAAGTAATTTTTTAAGAAATTTCAACTTCGACTTCTCGTAGCTTTTAAATCTAAAATCATTTAAAATATCGAATTTGCAAAACCTAATAATTTTATTTAATTCCCCAGAAAAGGAAATACTTGGGGATATATGTATGTCAGTTTCATTGAGTTAAAATTTATTTTGGATTTAACCATATATACTTATTCTTTGGTACCACATTGTATATGAATAAGTAGATATGTGGATAAAATTTTGTGTAAGTATATATATTTATACATAACGTAATGTTATATTATTTTATTTTGTCAATCGAATTCCAATTCATTTTTCATTCACAGTTCACTGGTCACCTTTGTTGAAAATTTACAATATTTCCCAATAAAAAGTTCCCAAAAAAGAAACAAGAATTATTTATATTTCTCCACACATACATACATATGTGTATAGTATAAATTCCCATACAATAATATTAGGATGATTCAAAAAAAAAATATATACATGAAAAAAATAGTTTATTTTGCGAAATTTTTCCTTATTTTTATACAGTTTCTTAGTGCATTTAAAACCAAGGTTCTTTCTAGATCATTGTCACTAATCGACTAATCCGAATCGGTTAACTTAAAATGTAAATATTCGGTTAACCTAAAGAAACCGGAATAAATAAAAAATATTTACACGAAAATTTTTTTTGGTCCTCCTAACAAACATTTTTAAAAGTGAGTATGTTTGTGGATATTTGTTTATTATGTTGTATTTTTCTTGTATGTGACATAATGGCAATATTCATTCAATAAACTACATTATAATTCAAATTCGAAATCAAATACTTTTTTCTTCTCCTCGATATTTTTTTCTTTTTTATGATGTTATTGTTGTTGTTTACAAAGATTTATTATACACTTGAATGGGTTCCTTCATGTCGGCTGAAGGAAGGATGAAAAAATGGATTTGAAATCTTATTAAGTTTGCATTTATTTATTATTCAATTTACATTCATAATTGTAATCGACTTTTGATTATTTGAAATATAAATACAGATGTCTTCGAAAAAACTTTGTATAGAGCTACTTAATAAATAATATGTAATATAACAGAAACCAATAAATGGTATTAATATTCTGTTATTAATTAATTATTAGTTGATCAATAGTTCCCTAACCTTTTCCTTCTTTTTTAAGTCACTTTCTAAGCACCTTGTTCCATTAATGAAATTGATCATAGAGAAAAGTTTTATTAGCAGAAAAATGACAGCATAAGTTTCGCTGTCCAACGTATTACCCCCCAGCTAGCATTTGGAAGATTGTTGGATGATTAATCAGTAAACTGAGTCATTTTTGACTCCTTTTGATGACCTAAAAGTGATTAATAAGTTGAGCGGGGGCTCAGAAAATACTCTTTTAGAAGAGTTAGCAAAACATTTTGTGTGGCCTAAAATGAGTTGTTATAATTCTCATTTCGTTTATAAAATTAAATGTATAAGTATTTGAATTTGTGTCATATTTATAAAGTCGATTTTCTGTCAAGGAAATTGAAATTATATTATGCTTTAATTATAATAATTTTCTGTGTTTAATGATCTTCTACGGAAGATAGTTGGGCGACTAATCACTAAACTAAGTCTAAATAATCCAATTAATGTTTGAAATTTGATTTATTTGAAAAACAATAACAAAATGTATACCAATCATAAATAGGTCATCCAGGTGGTTGAAATATGATTGATTATAAATTAAGTTTGTAGTTATATTTCGCTCAGTCGGAAGATCAAAAACTGTTTTCCGTTGTATTGTATTACTCAGACAAGACTCAAAAATGACTATAATATAATTCGGAAATGACTCAAAAACGATTAAAAAATGAGTCATAATTGATCAGAAGTGGGGCTCATAAATGACTCATTTAGAAGAATCGCGGGTAGGGTACCATTTTCTCCCGACAATGTTTCATTTATGATCAGAAAATGAGCGCATATATAATCATTTTAATCGTGCAGAAGAGTCATAAATGACTCGAATGTGATAAAAAATTTCAAAAAATGCTAGCTGGGCCGTTCATGTTATACCTTTCCCTGGTGTATAAGTTTTCACTTACACCTACAAACGAAATATTCCTTATTAAGATATTTGTCACACTCAGACTCTACTCTGCTGTCAACATAGGCGGGTGAACTTAGAACTTAAAGAATTTATTAAGATCCAAAGTGTAGCCACAACTAATCCACCACTGCTTGACTATTTTAACTAACTCAATAAATTATTTAAATCCTGTTAAAAATTTTCCATTTTTACAATTTAAAATTTCATCAAAATACATGAAAATTTAAATATTTTCCATTTAACTCCCCCTAAATTGACTAGACAAAACCACAATTATCGATTGCAACCAATTCGTATTCACATTTGAGCACACAAAATTAAACCATTTTAAATGTTAACAAATTGTCTTTTCTCAATGAGGGTCTAAAATATTTCTATGCCATAAATATTGCCATTTATGTCATTATAAATAGAATAGAAAAACCATTGATTCTCATTCAGGAAAAATCTTCTTATGTTTTGCTACAACTGCACTTGAACTCAATCGAAGGGAATACATTTAGAAGGCGGCAAAGTTAAACCTCATCACCGTCGAAATCGTCGTCATCATCATCAGTTACAGCTCTACTCAGGCGAGGGTTGTAAAAATCATTAAAATCATGCTAAAAAATATTTCCCCCAAATAAATTAAATTTTTTCTCCCTTTCATTTCTTCATCCAGCTTTTGCCACGGCTGACAAAATCATATTAGGAAGAAAAACTTTTAAGCTGCTGAAGAGGTAGAAAGCAAAACAAAAAATAAAGAAAAAAACATCGAGAAGAAAGTTTCTTTTCTTGGGTGTTTGTTGTCAGCAGTGAAAGTCCTTGGCCAATGACATAAGGCTGAGGCAGGAAAATGTTTTCCTTTCTTTCGAATTTTGTTTTTTTTTTTCGATAAAAATGATGCATGACATCATAAATTATGGTGAAGTGTACTAAACAGAGGGTTTGGTGGTTGTTTATTTCTATATAAACGATTTTTATTTTGTTCCTTTTTGTTGTATTTCTCCCTAAATAAAATATTGTACATACATACATTTGTATATTTATAAATTGTACTTTTCTTGTTTCACCCACAACTTATTTTTTTTGTGCAATTTTTTCTTATTCTGAAAATTTGGAAAATTTTTGAAAATAACTTATGTAGGTATTTCACATTTGCCAAAAAGACGATTTTTAATGTTATTTTAATTTTTTTACTTGTATTTCTGTCGGCTTTAAAGCTTGTAAGTATAGTAACAATGTTGAATTGAAAATATTTTGAATTGAAATATTAAATTATTCTGTTAACATGCATTCCTCCAGCTTTAAAAAAAAAAATATTAAGATTTTAGTGGAGTAAATTATTATTACTTATATGTTTTTCTAGAAACGGTTTCAAGCATCTATGTATGTATTAGGGTGATCGACACGATTTTTCAACCGGTTTTAAAACCGGTTTTTTCTGCTTTACCAGTGTCGGTTTTTTCTTAATTTCTATTTTTCGAATATCGAATAACCCGGTTTTTTCACTTTTTAAAAACCGGTTTCGAATACTTTTATTTGCTTTGTATTCAAAGATTATTTAAATGAAATTTTTAAGTAAATAATAATACAGCCCGTCTAAATTTTAAGAATATTTGAGTCGAGGAACTAGCGTATATTTTTCTAAAGCTTCTTTGTTAAACTTTTTTGATTTTCCTAATTAATTAAAAAAATTTATTTGTAAAATTGATAACTGTTTGATAAAATTTTATCTATCTTAAGATTATATTCCAATTACAATAATTAATTTACGGCTGAAATTTTATGGAAGTGTTGGAATGCCTATGCAAATTTCCTAAACAGGGCTTTTAAAATAAGCTAGGATTACATAGTACCTTATGTTTAACAGAAGTGTCCCACTTTTTTCCTAATTTTTTTATATTAAAGATATAATGTAAATCAGACGACTAGATCTAAAGTTATAACCTTTTAAACTGTTAAAAATCATTTCGGGCCATGTTTTATTAATAAAATTTAAACATAAACATTAAGTTTTTCAAATTAAAATATATTTTTTTATTTATAATGAAAAACCGGTTAACCGGTTTTTTCTGAATTTGAAAAATATCAACCGGTTTTTTTTAAATGTCAACTATTCGAACTATTCGAAAACCGGTTTTTGGAAAATGTCGAATAATCGATCACCCTAGTATGTATGCGAACAGTCTACTAATATTCGGAAATTTCGAATTCATAAAACAAAATTTCTACAAGGGCAAGTGAATTTACGAAAATATCTTCATTTCAAATAATGAATATTACTTATACCAATAGTTTAGATACAAATATTTTATCCAACAGTTCCAGTTAAGCTTCCTTTGTATTTCGTGTTTGTGTTGCTTCTTTGTCAAAAAGCATTAGAGTTTTCTTGGTTACTTATGAATGCGGCAAAGCTCAAAAGGATTATCACAACAAACACATACGCCACAAATCGTCGTTTTTAATGTAGAAGTATGTATGTAAGTATCAACATACAAACATATGTACATATGTATGTATGTATTAA
Source organism: Lucilia sericata (assembly GCF_015586225.1). Classification (NCBI taxonomy): domain Eukaryota; kingdom Metazoa; phylum Arthropoda; class Insecta; order Diptera; family Calliphoridae; genus Lucilia; species Lucilia sericata. Next base: position 344,466 of record NW_023994088.1, on the reverse strand, counting down.
AGTACATAAATAGTTTAGTTGTATTCACACTTGCCGACAGCATTATGTAAATTTCTGCATTGCATTCAAAGCGCTTTCGCAACTATTATTCAAAGTGTTCGTTTATTTTGGAACTGGAAGTTTTGTCGGTAAATTTTGGCTTGAGATATTTTGTGTTTATTCGGTTGTGGTGAAGAAGGTTTTTCATTTATGGTCATATTGTGTAAAAACAACAAAAATAAACAAATATTTTTTTGAAACAGTAAACACTTTTAAAATTTGTTCGCATTTTATTTTGTTTAGACCGGGTTTTTGAATTGGCAATCAAATAGCAATTAATAATTAGATTAGTTAATCTAAAAAATAAATTTAATCCAATGTTAATACCATTTGATGTTTTTGAGTACAAGATTAAACTTCGCAGTGTTGCCATACAAAACAACAGAAAATGTCACTGTTTGTTATCAAAACAATGCATATTTTAAAAAAAAGAAGAAGACAATTGTAAATTTAATATGAAAATTAATGAAAACTTAAATTAAAAACAAAGCAATGTATTTTGAAGTGTCCATAATTTATACTAATCAATAAATAGAACATTATAACGTTTATATTTATAAAAATTTTATTAATTTTTTTGCATCAGCTGTTTACACTTTTGCATTTCGTGCTTAAGATTAAACCACCTCCATTGGGCGCTTAAACTTGCAAACTAAATTAACTAATTGAGTACTCAAAAACATCTTTCGAGGATTAATTTTAATTTAATCGCTAATCTTTCACCTAAAGATTGGCCCTTAATGTTTTAAATTAATTAAAATTTTCTAATTAAAAAAATAAAAAATTTAATTTCTAAAAAAAATTTAGACTGTTTATTATAGCGAACTCAATTTTTTATCGAAATGCGTTTTTGAAAGCAAATATATACATAACCAGCAAAAACATTGTAATGAATTGTACTTACCCAACAACTTACTTTTCAATGACTAATACATACCGTCTGCATTACTTAGAAAGAGTCTATTAATGATTTTCAAATGACTATAAACATATGCACTCATTTTTTAACTTTGACATTTGGTTTTCGAGTTTTATTTTTTACACAAACTTAGAAAAATATTATTTGTGTGAAAACTATTAGTAGACACAATGAACCTATCCCTAACTCCTTATTAGCTAACGATCTTGGTAAGTACTTCTTTAACTCCCTATTTGGTAAGTACATGTCTCTAATGCCATCACCGTGTTAAAATAATGATTTAAAATGCAATTGTGTAAGTAAATTTTGGTATTTTAGCTCTTTACTTTGTAATATAAGTAGTTGCTGGGTAAACATATCGTATCCTGAAATGAAAAAAGGCGTAACAACACTTTTCAAAATTTTACAGGAGAGACAAAAAACTAAATAAAATTGAAACTATTGTTGTTATAAAAATGTCTCTTTCTTCCATGATTTATATCCTAACATCAATAAACATGTTTGAATATAAATGTGCCTCCATGCATTATCTATTGTGTTGCTTTTTAGGACATTCTGACTTGTGGAAATAACTAAATTGTTGTTACGCCCTTTTGACTTTTATGTTAATGAAATTGATGTTTTTGACAATAAAGTTCTAAAAAATTCCAACAACATGTATTTCGCTTTAATAGATCATTTTCAATAACAAAAGTCAATTTAAAAATTTTTGGTTGTTACGTCTTTTTGCATTTCAGGTGACGATATCTATATTTTTTTAACAAATTGTTAAAATGTTTCGAAATTCAGATAAAAACAACTTACCTAACCCCTTTTACCCAGGGGTTTTAGGTTTGATGATTATTTTTATTAATCATCTCTCATTTGAAGTTTTTAACACATATTTTTAATGTAAAAATTAAAAAGTATGGAGTAGATTAGACAAAATTTTAGCGAATGTGGAAAAGTAAGCGAATAATTCCCATTCTTAAATAAAATGCAAATAAAGTTATAAGACCTCCTTATTCTAGGAGATTAATTATTGTAAAACGTAGCTATAGATAAAGAAAATAACGATAAATTGTCTAGGATCAGAATTTGTCAGTTGCGATTATACTAAACTCCAAAAAAATTTGTTGTGTTTTTGTCATAAAAATAGCTTAACACCCTAGATTTTGTTTAGCTTCAGGCTTTTTTTTAGAATATTTTAGGTTATTATAAGATCAGCTATAGTCTCGTATTTATTTTAATAAAGATTCTGATATACGAAGTGTTAGTTAGCCTTTCTTCTAAATTTATTTTTTAGCATTTTTAACTTCCTATTTGGCCTACTTTTAATGAAAATCCTGTGAACACTGTTAACCTATGAGGCAAGGAATATATCCGATCGTTTTTTGAGCATTTTTTTATCATATCAAAAACATATTATAATATGTTGCTATAGCAAATAATTAGTATTTGGAAACTGTTACAACAATAATAAGTCATTAGTCGAATATTACCCGAAACATGTAACATAACGGGTTGTGTTCCCTAGCAATCATAGTTATCAACAAAGTTGTAGAATTAATCTTTTCCGATTACTTCGATACCATAATTAGTTGTTTGTCAAACATTACTACATGTAATTAATCTTAATATCCTCTATAGTATATACATCAACCTCAGGAAATAAGATCAGCTCTATTTGAAGCTTAGCTTTATTGATGATCCTAACGCATTTCGAAGATACAACAATTTATTTTTTAGCTAAAATTGTGTGTAAAAGTTTAATTTAAATTTCATGTTATAATTGGGACTACTATAGAGAACCGTTTTGTAATGTGAACTATTTAACTTTTAGTTTTAGATTTACTATGTCACCTTGGTTTGTTTGTATGTGTTTTGTTTTAACTCCAAATTCATATGAATTCATAATGTTATGGAAAAAAGTGAAGTTGCAAATGAAATCATACGAACATACAGATGCACAATAGAAATTTAAAAATAATCGTCTGAAAGTATGAGTTGCAACAAAATGTACATGCAAATTCTTAAACTAGTACTTAGCATTATTATTTATTATTTTAACACTTTTCAGCACCTCTCAACAAGTTAGTTATTGTTGCTACTTGTACAACTGCTACTTGCTAGTTGCAACACTATTTATGTATATTGGTTTTTTATTTTCAAAGTTTACATAAGACCTAAATGTACATATTAATACATGTTGTTATTTATATAGTAAAGCAACAGACTCCTTAAATGGTAAATTCTTCGACGCCTACCGATCTTTCAAATGATTAGAACAGATATAAAATTTCATAACTGGTATTGTTAGGAATAAAGTTAAAAAGGTTTATGCAACAATCCCAAAGGAACGATTTACTCCCAACTATTCATGTAAATGTTTCGTAGGGAATATTTGGAAGTTATAGTTTACTTTTTTTATTTTTGGGAAATATTTTAGAAATATGCAAATCAATTTTATATTTAATTTACTTAACTATGAACAGATTCTTGAGTATTTAGGCAAAATTGTTTAATAGGAATAAGGCCACAAATTAAATAAATTTAAATAATTTCTGTTGATTTAATTTAATTTAATTTTTTCTTTAACACAAGCTGTTGCAATAGCACAATATAGCACAACAGAAGCAACAACAACATAAACGAAAACCTTTACGATGAGCTACGTTTCAGGGTCGTGAGCAATAAATCACGTTTGGGACACCACTGGAACTAGTAGCTGTTGCTACTGCAGAACAACCAAAAAACAATTGCAGAATATTTCTATTTTTTGCTCAAACACAGAAAAAATATATTGCGAATCGCGTCTTCCGCGTACAACCAGCATTCTCATCACCCAGCCACCCTTGTGCATGAATACCAACCTCATCAGAACAGTTATAGAGCAAGAAATATGCAATACCATTTTGCAACTGATATCAGTAGAATAGAAAAAAGAAACCACAAACAACCCCAACCCCAAAAGTACATAGAATGCAAACATTCAAACGTCCAAAAAAGAATCAATGAGTAAAACAGGAAGTAGAAGGAAATATGTATATAGAGTTACACGGTTATTTAGATTTTACTTTGCTCCTCATTTCTTCAAACTAAAAACGTTAAAATATATAGTGTGAATAACGCGATCTGCTAGTTAAAGGATAGCAATTTAGGGGAATAGTGATGTATAGTTTATTAGTCGGTAATTTGATGGGTAAATTTTATTTTTTGCCTTTAATTTACCTTATTCTAAATCGTCATGTTCCTCACAGGCAGATTTCTGCTTTCGTAGAGGACAGATATCAACTAAGACAATAAGTCCGGAAACCGCTGCCCTAAGCGATACCCGGACTGTCCCCTACGATTGATTTTAGCGCTTCTCTAATCTACATGGTGGGAGTTGGTATCACAATCTATTACTATTTTCTTACCTTTTTTGTTTTATCATCTGCGATTTTGGTAGTAATGTCGATGAGTCGTAGGGCAGTGTTCAACTCCTAGGGAGATCTTATTTTATTTGCCTAAAAGGTTGAAATAGAATCCGATAAACACTTAGGAGTGTCCTGGGATTGTCCCAATATAATATTCTGAAACATCTCTTCCTCCTGGAAGCTTGGTAGGAGGATGTATACTACATTAAATCCGAAGAAATACACCTAGGCCACTATCGGGCCTGTTGTGCGCTCCAATTCATGAAAAAAAAAATTGTTCACTGAATGTATTATTTTTCCATGTTCAGAAACTCAGTTTCCTGGACGTAATTCCTAAGAATCTTCCAATCAGTGTTGGTTAAGAATGTTATTTCAGGAATAACATCACTTCCAAGATACTTGGATCTAACTTCGACGAATGCCTGACAGTGGCAGAGAAAGTGCTCCAGAGTTTCACTGTCCTCTCCACATGCTCTACATTCATCTGAATCCGCACGTCCAATTTTGTATAGATGTGCACTTAATCCTGTGTGTCCACTCAGAATACGTACCATAATACTAACCTCAGACTTGCTCATTTTGAGGAGATTTCTCGTCTTGCTCTCATCAGGGTCACCCCATAGAATCTTTGTGGTTCTACCCACCGTTTCATTATTCCAAGAGTCCTTATGGGATTCTCTCATCCATATTTTTAATTCAGCTTTTGTTGCGTCGAATGGTTTTGCGTTTGTCAGGTTAACAACATCGAGCTCTCTTCCCTTTAAAGCTATTACATTCGCCCTTTCGTTGCCGACTACTCCCGAGTGGCCTGGTACCCATATGATGTAAACCTTACCTCTGGGAGAGTATTCTGTTAAAGCTTTCTTACAATCCAATACGGTCTTAGATTTAATTCTATCACCTGATATCGCCCTAATTGCCTTCTGGCTGTCGGTAAATATATTAAGCCCTGTGGGCGCCATATTTATTCTAATCCAATTTACACATTCCGTTATTGCTCGTACTTCTGCCTGGAAGCTTGTGTTATGATTAGGTAAACGGTGGTATATTTCTGTTTCTGGGTCTTCAATATAGAACCCCAGGCCCACTTTGTCCCCTAGACATTCTATTTGGGATTAGCGTTTCAAAGTTTCCGACATATTCTGTGTCTGGTATGCGATCAGGCACGTCCGATGAATGTGTATAACCTTCCAATGTGTCCAGTATATATTGATGACGTGTCCTATAACCGCCTTTGGCCAGTTCGCCTAAAGTAAAGAGCCGTCCGGCTGTAAGCGCCGTCTCATTTCATATATATGTTTCAATGGGTGGAATATCTACCAACGTTTCCAGAGCTTTGGTTGAAGTAGAACACATGGCACCACTTATACCCAATCAGCATGTACGCTGAACTCCCTTTAGTAGTTTGATATTACACTTTTTGTCCAAAGCAGTCAACCAGATTATTGAAGCATAAGCTAGAATTGGTCTAATTACACTTTTATAAAGCCAATTTGTCATAGTAGGACTAAGACCCCATTTCATGCCTATGGTTCTCCTACATATCGCCCAGCACCGATGTACCTTGTTGATCCTATCCTCTATGTGGTGTCTCCATTTTAATTTCCGGTCAAGTATTACACCTAAGTACTTAACTTTGTCTGTCACCGGTATCTACTTGCCCAGGAAGCAAGGTTCAGTATATGTAGAAATTTTTGTCTTTCTTGTGAAAAGACAGATTTCCGTCTTCGCCGGGTTAACATCGGTTGAGCCCAGCTCAAGGCCGTATTCAGAGCCTCCTCAGCTCTTCTACACAAGTAATTTGGATCCTTTCCCTTTAAAAGTATTACGAGATCGTCTGCATAGCAGACAGGTCTAAGTCCTTTCTCGGTTAGGGTCCTTACAGACCAGTATTATTAAGATTAATAATTAGATACTTCTAATTATCTAGAATTTATTTTCGATCCGAAATTGACCCTCAATGCCGTCTTCCGAAAATCTGCCTGATAATTGTATTAATATCGATTTGTGTTGGGTATATAAGATTAGGAATAGACGAATTCTTATACTTTATTCACAATAAATTATAATAATATTTTTGTAGAAATTTAAGTATATGCCAATGCTGCAAGTACCTGGTATTAATAAAATATTAATCGATTAGTTGCGAAGAATAACATCATTTTAATAATATGAGATATTAACTGCTGCTAAAGGAACCTAAAATAACATTTAGCACAATCAAGTAGAACAGTATGAAACTACCAGAACAGTCATTCGTAGTGCCAATACCAAGACTACCACCACCCCATCATACAAATGGTAAACATTGGAACATTGTAAAGCGTGACATGAAGATAGATGGAAATTCAGTCGCATTGCTGGCAAAATGGTATTTATTCACTGGTTATATACAACCAACAACAATAAAAAAAGAAGAAAAAAATAGAAACATAACTTCAGCCTCAACAGTATCACAAATGTTACGTTCAACAAGGACACCTAAACAGAAGCGAATCGAAAAATATTTGCAACAAACATTTTTCTAAATGAATGTATCATAGTTGTGGGGAAATCTAAAACAATGTGGTGCGATGCTCCAATGCGCTGTATAAAATCCTTCTTCCAAAATGAATATTTTTAAAGGATAGCTACCGATAACATTAAAATGACGTTATCGAAATAACTACTACCGTTATAAAAGTTTTATAAGATTCGTTGCCATAATTTAAACTGAAGTAATATTATATTAATGTTTGTATTTCCAAAATTTTGATCGATTTTCATGCTTTTAAAACTGTAAATTATCAAAACAAACTAAATATTTTCGAATTAAATCTAAAATTTCTAATATTTACGTGACACAATTTTCATTTTTTATTCTTCAAGATCTGAGATTTAAAAAATGTGCCTGCCTGTACTATTTATATCTTATCAAAGATTATAAATTATTTAAATATTACTTATATTTGAAAACCAAATGGTAACATTTTATAATTGGTCCATTTTTTCAAACACTCAAAATCTATTTTTTGTAAATATTTTATTAATTACGAAACCCTTTTAATATCGAATTTTTTAAAATTACAGAGATGGGATTTAAGAAGTAAGAAAGTATTGTCGGGCGTGGCCGACAAGCATTTATGTTTACATTTTAAATAAATTATTGACATTCAAGTCATTTTTTGAAGGGGGTCTAGAGTCAAAAAAGGACCGATTACTACGAAATTCATTTGATTTATGTAAAACAAAGTTGTGCTTAATTTTGTAGAGATACTACAAAATTTAACATAATTATGGGCTCAAAAGACATATTCAGGGGTCACGGCTATATTAGGGCTAAGTGAAATAATAGACCGTTTTAAATCATTAGTTTGTCAAATTTTAATCAAAGTACCATTAGCGTAGAGCAAATTGGTATACTTTACGGTAAGTGTAGGACCAATATTTTTGGATATTGCAAACATCAGCACAAATCCAAACTACCCTTTCAACTACGGAGGTTTAAGGTATGAAAACTGACAATGACTGTTGCATTTGAGTGCGAAATATCCACTGTAAGTTCGATATACATAGATAGGTTGTTTTTATTTTTTCTGGAGTTGGTTGAAACAGCTGCGACTTTTTGGAGTTCTTTTATTTCCATGTTTTCTACAGTCAGTTATTTTGTTTTTGTGCGAAATGCTCCACTAGGACAAGGACTATATTGCAAAAGTTCTATATTCCTACCACGAGTAAGTATTACATACACACTAGAGCTCAAACACGAATACTCAGATGAATGTATCTATGAATACGTGTTTTGAAATTGTATGTGAATATACATATCCCAGTTGGCAAAATGATCATAGACGGCATTGTCGTTTACGATTCACGAACGAAATTTTTGAATTTGTTCCCAATCGCTGAAGTTGACTAAACGACAATGTGTAAGAATTCTTAGTTAACGACAAGATCAGTGACATAGATCTCAAGGTTGGCATCTTTAAAACCCTATTAAAGACAAGTTGAGTGACAACATCTTAAATATTGTCCGCTATTAACAATGTTAAAGACAAAATTTAGGATACTGTCTTCAAAAATGGATTCTATCGGACGCATATGATGACAAGATGAGCGGCTGTGTCTTGAATGTTGTCATATATCTAACTCTGTTGACGACTATATGAACGACTGATTCTTAAACGTTGTCGCCGATTATTTTACATGCAGACAAGGCAAACGACAATGTCTTCAATGTCGTTATATAATTCAGTTATTGGCGACACTATGAGCGATATTGCCGTCAATATTGTCCTCTATCAAATATACATGATGACAAGATAAGCGACAATGTCTGGAATGTTGTCTTTTATTAGACTCTGTTGACGGCAAGACAAGCGACATTTTGTTGCATCTTCTCTTATACGCTATATTGCTCTGCTAAAAAAATTAAAATAACGGTAAAATAAGTGCGATATGATAAAAGACACAACTTAAAAAAAAATATTTATTTGAGTACGAACATCTGAACAAGCAAGAGTGATTTTAAGTTGTGAATTTAAGTATAATTGAAATATAATTAATAAAACTCCATTTAAATTGAGTCAAAATATCATTTTTCCATTTTTCCCAATGCGTAAAAAATTGTGGCCATTTATTTAAAATATTTCAATTATTTTAGTTAAAGTGGATAAATCGTCTAAATATCTTTTTAAAATACATACATATTAAACAGGATCTACAAGGAGATAGGACGTACCTACATCGATGTAGGATCTAAGTGGTACCAACAAAGAAAAGATAATATTTCTAGCATTGTCACCCATGAAATCGTTGACGACAAAGTATACGATATTCTCGTCCATAAAATCATTGACGACAAAGTAGACGATATTGTCGTCCAAAAATCATTGATAATAAAGTAGACGACATTGTCGTCAATATAATCGTTGACGATATTATCGCCTATATATTCGTTAACGACAAAGCTGGGGACATTGTCACCAATGTAATCGTTAACGATCAAGCCTCTCATTGAATCATCCACGATTTTCGCGACACTTGTCGAAAATGTCGTTAACGATTTGTTCCAGCTGTTCTACATTTGTCTTCCAGGACTTTACATTTTCGTGTACCCATCGTTGAGGATGTCTTAAAGACATGCCCCACTGGGTATGTATATACTCAACAATATTCACGGCATAGTAATTGTTCATCATTCTTCGTTAAGGAAAATCTCTTCCCTTATCAGAGTTTTATAAAATTGGCGAATATTGAATGAACTCCTTCTTTATCATGTTTTAAATATGCAAACACATACTACTAAAAACAAAAAAATATTCAACCAAAAAAATATGTATGTAGAAAATTGTCATTACAGTAGCCCTTTTTTGATAAAAAATATGTATAAAATTGTCCTTACAGAAATCCTTATTTTGCCTTATATTACATTTTCAATAATTTTGAATCCTATACACGCTATAAAAACATAAATATTGAAATACATATTTTCAATATTGCTGCTCATTTGTATCTTTAGTAAAATCCGACTTCAATCCTGAAAAAAATTTTATATTAAGGAAAGTATTAACTTTTACCCGTGCGCTTATATATACAAGGATCCTCCCATCAGAAAATGCTATAAATTTTGCGAGGCCCCTAATGTCAGTTCTGTTTTGACATTTATTTATCTCATCTAATGTCCCCTAATGTCAGTTCTGTTTTAACATTTGTATAGTAAACAGAACTGACATTAGGGGCCGCGCAAAATTTATAGCATTTTCTGATAGGAGGATTAATTTTGCGCCACCTGTTATATTTATCAATTTCTATTAAAAAGTTTTTATTTATCTCATCTTTAATAGATTCGCGCTTCCGAATTGTGAATATTTTCTTCATTTTCCTATTTTAAAATGCACACACATTTTTCTCGAGAACTCTTTTAACTCACCTCATTGCACTCACCTTCCGGGGCCTTGAATTTCCTTCCTTGTCCGGGTATGTACCACAGTGATGAATTCGTGTTTGGCAAAATATTATTTTTCCCTTGTAAATGCACTTCAAAACTTCAGAGCCGTTGCGACACTTGTAAACGTTATCATATCAGCCTAATTTTATTTATGACATAGTTTTGCAACACGGAAAAAAAAAACTAAATTAAAAAACTTACAAAGAATTGAACTCAAAGAAATGGAAAATTATACCTACCCTAAAAGCAATATAAATAAAAAACCCACTTAAGAATTTTGAAAATTCTAACTACAATATTTTATTTAATTCATATACATATGTGATGTCAAGCACCCCATTGAAAGTCCGCCCGTTATTCTCTAAATGTTTACATAAATTGCAAAGTTCTTCATGTAAAATTTGAAGATTCAGCTCTAATAGTTTCTCAGATAAACGAATTTTTCTATTTAATTCATGTGGGGGCTTCAAGCTCCCCAGATGAAAGTCCCCCTTTTTCCTCCAAAATGTTCAGATGAATATTAAAGTAATTTGTGCAAAATTTGAAGAATCTTGTTCTATTAGTTTTCCGGTGAAACGAAATATTGTATTTAATTCATATGGGAAGTCAGACCATAAGACCGCCCATTATACTCTAAATGTTCAGATGAATGTCAAAGTTCTTCAAGTAAAATTTAAAGATTCTAGGTCTTATTCGTTTCTCAGATATACGAATTGTTCTATTTTATTCATATGGGGACGTTTCAGATTATGGGAACGTTCCATATTACGTTCAAACATACAAACAAATATATATAGATTATTGACTTTCCTATACCCGTGTAATACTTTTGTTCAAGAAATAATTTTGAATATTTTTATTTTTTATGTTAATTTTCATAATTATTATGTCAATAGTATTCAAGCTAATATGTAGTGGATTGCAATTTGAGCATAAAATTTGCCAAAAAAAAATGATTAATATGATTTTGAAGAAAACATGGTATATTTTCATATAACAAAAATTAAAAAAGGAAATTTTAAAATCTTTAGTATGCAATGTCAACTAAGGATACTTTAATAGATCGCTTTATAATTATAGGTCCAATCAAACAGCAACTAGATTCTACAACTTCAATTCATATATAAAAATATTTAGTTTAGAATATTCCGAAGTGATATGCTATGAATGTTATTTGAAATAGACTCGGATGATTAAATTTATATTTTTAATAGTGTATTTTATATTTTTTAAAATACCCCAATTTGCTTTCCTTTATTTATATAAATAAATAAATAAATAATATAAATACATATATTATTTGTCTAATTTTCGTAACTCTCAAGAAATTGTACCTTTTTGGAATGGTGTTAAAAAACCTTATTAATATAAATAAAAATACTTTTTCTAAAACATGCCTGTTAATATCGCTTAAAATATTAGTTACGTTCATGCGGGTATTGTTTTTGGCACGGGTATAGGAAGGTTAAAATCTTCCCTCGTACCCTCCGAATAGGACTTTGCAGGTTATTCTGTTACATAAAATATCTACAAAAATCGGCACAACATAGTTTTATATAAGTCTAAGTCCTACTGTTGATTTTGCAATGATAGGGGTCAACCTATCCCCCATATAAAGTTCCCATCAGAAATTGGATTGAACGTCCATAATTGATTTATAAACCTTAATATCATGATGAAATTCATCATAAATAAGTCTTTATATAAAAATAAATTCTTTTTCCTAATTGTATGCGCCCATATTTTGCTCCCCCATAGAAAGGCACTTGCAGAAAATCAGTTTTTTATCAATAAATTGCTAAATTATGTCGTAATTAAGGTAAAATTCAATGTTTAACTTAAAAAAAATCCATTTCAAATGCACTCACAACTGATGTAGGGTATCATCATATAGTCAGCCCAGCCGTACTTGTTTCTTTTTTCATATCATTTTTGTCACTTAATAATTTTTCCTTGATGATGAGTTAATTTACATATGAATAGATTCATAAATGAGTGAATGAATTGCTGTCGTTAACTGATTATTTTTATTATCGTGGTTGTTGTGGTCCAACACTTTTTGTCGAACCTTTTTTTCAAATTGTATTAAATAATTTCTTTTTTTTTCCAATTATATGAACAGAAATATGCCCAATACAAACACAACACACACGCAATTTATTCAGAATTTTTAAATATATTCAAATTTCATAACGACAAAACCAAAAATAATAATATTTAACAAATACCGTAAAACAACAAAAAGGAATCCATAAAAACACCAACAGTAGCAAATGTCATTGGGAAGTAAGCGTTTATGAACATAAAGAATTGATGACAATTTAAATTTTCTGAATAATAAAATTCAATGAATGAATTAATTGAATTTATAATAAATGTTAAAAATATGCAACGGCCAAAATGTCTACATATAAAAATGCATTGTTTTTTGCTCAAAAGACATGTGCGGCAGGAATATGGAAAATAAAATTATGATAAGATTTTACATATTCACTTTGTCGTAAATGCATGAAAAAACCTTAATGTTGTTTTTATTTTTTTTAAATTTAAATAGAAGAACAGAACTACATATAAAGAATTGTACAAAAGAATGTTTGAATTTATTCAATTAATTGCATGTGTGACCATATAGTGTGGTCATTCAAATGTGGTATTTCCCTTTGCATCAAACAAACGCGTAATGAACTTTCTACCATTGTTTTCTCTCGGCATTAACATTTACATTCTATTTATATAACTATCAAACCACCACCCATTTATTCATTCATTCCATGCTTATCGGGTCGATGTTTTCTCATTTTGTAAACAGTTTTTCACTCATTTGCAATAGAAAGTAGGGTCCATTTCAACGCAACTCATGTTTTCACTAGATTGCATTTGGCATTTTAACATTTTGAAAGAGTTTTTCACTCAACTACATAATGGTACATTTACATGTACGGCTATGTATGTAGTTTATTATTACAGTCGTTCATCTTTAGTGTTATAAGTCAACGTACCTAAAATTATGATCCATAATGCCATCCATTACTTCTGTACTTTATATATAGAATGTAAGTTCAATGAATGCTGTCTTCTGAATTTTTCGGTGATTATTAATCGCCCTCTAATTAAACTTTGTCCAAAATATTTAGGATGACCCTTTTTAAAATGACACTGAAATATAGGGCATGAAAGTTATATTGGACCACTCTAATACACTATAAGTATTCGAAATTGTAGTTGTTATGTATTTCTATCATCACGGCAGTTGTTGGTGGTGTTATTCTATTAAAACAATGGAAATACGTGAAAAATAGAACTAACCATAGGATTTTGATGTCACGCATAATCTGTTTAGCTTATGTTCAACTCATACTTCTTACTTTCTATACTTTCAATAACTAATTCAAAATTAAGGTTTATTTTATTTCAAAATTTGTATTTAAAGCAGATATGTACATTTAAAACAATTATTTAAGTAGAATCCTGACAACAACTTCTTAAATGCTATATTATAACGAATATGTTTTTAGGTTTTACAAACATCAGCATAAACCTCTTATATAGTGGGGTAGGCTGAAAGGTAATGAGATATACATATGTTTACAAATTTTGTTTTGAATTCGAATTAAGGCTTACAAAATAGATAAAAGCATCTGCATTTTACGTAATATCGAAATAATTCACTTCGCAAATATTTTTATTTTAAAACAAGCAAGAATGATATGTGTATAATGTGTGTAACGTGTAAAATACTATTTATTAAACCCTACACCACTATAGTGGGGAGGGTGTTATTCGTTTCGATCTGATATTTGTAACGCACATTATTGGTCCTACATCCAAAGTATACTGATCAACTCAGAATCACTTTCTGACTATTAAGACATCTCCGTGTGTCCGACAAGCTGACAGGCGAGTGGTCCATGCAAACCTTGTGTGCAAGGTACATGCCTCAATTTTCAAGATATTTTGAAAATGGTTGAAATAGGTTATTTTTTTCACCTATCCCACATACAAACGGACCTTCCGATTTGGTGTTTTTAGCTCATAACTACGTCAAATACATATAATACTATCCCTATTTTTGACAATTTGACAAAGAGGTTTGTGCACCGTTTCAATATTCCAAGAGGACTTGTGGATTTCTTTCACCCATATTTTTAATTCTGCCCTCGTTGCGTTAAATGGGTTCGTCAGGTTCAATACTTCATAACTTAACTTAAGTGTTCGTTGCTGACTACTCTCGAGTGGTAAACCTTACCTCAGAGAGAGTATTAGGTTAGAGCTTTCTTACAATCCAATACGGTCTTAGATTTAACCTTGTCATCTGAAATCGCTCTAATTGCCTTCTGACTGTCAGTAAATATGTTAGCCCTGTGGGCGACATATTTATTCTAATCCAATTTACGCATTCTGTTATTGCTCGGACTTCTAATGCAATTTACGTAAATATCTAGCAACATTTCCAGAGCCTTGGTTGGCGTAGTACTCATGTCACAATTTATACCCAAGCAGCATATACACTGAACTCTCTGTACCAGTTTCTTTATTGCACTTTTATAAAGCTTATGTGTCATAGTAGGACTAAGGCCCTATGTGGTGTCTCCATTTTAATTTCCTGTCAAGGATTATACCTAAGTATTTAACTCTGTACATCTCCTTGCCCAGGAAGCAAGGTTCAGTGTACTTTGATTTTTTTTTCCTTTCTTATGAAAAGAAAGATTTCCGTCTTCGCCAGGTTAACATTAAGGCCTCTCGGTTGAGCACAGCTCAAGGCTGTATTCAAGCATGTAGTTGATTCAATTACGGAGCACCCGATCAACATAAAACTGGACTAAGGATTGGACAAGAGTTAGTGTTAGCCTCCCCTTCCCCCAATATCGGTTTATCTATAATATCCGATCTACCAGGTGGGAAATGAGAGTTCATTAGGATTTGGCTCCTCAACGTTACCCGCAGCGGCAAATGATGCAGATTTAGCGTCTAAAGGTATTTTAATGTTCTTGTCGAGACTTGTTGTAACAGCCCTTCCAATCGGCACCTTCCCAATTTTGAATATGACTACTTTAGAGGCGAAATAAGCCGTG
The DNA here is from genome assembly GCF_015586225.1 of Lucilia sericata. Classification (NCBI taxonomy): domain Eukaryota; kingdom Metazoa; phylum Arthropoda; class Insecta; order Diptera; family Calliphoridae; genus Lucilia; species Lucilia sericata. Next base: position 329,109 of record NW_023994088.1, on the reverse strand, counting down.
CCTTTGTTCTTGGTAAGACTAGCCTTGGAGTTCTGGTAGATACCTATTACAATAGAGTTCCCTCAGGTTCTTCTTTCCTGTAAAGACATCCCATTTTTCCACGGCGAGCTCAGAATTTTGACATCCAAGAATTTCCAGTATACGCTCATTAGCCAGTTTACTGTCCCATCGTTTTATGTAGACAGTGGACTTTAAGAGCACCGAAAGCTCGCTCTTCTTTGCCAGTCCCAGCTTAGCGACGTCCCAGGGAGGAGGGATACCCTTCACCAAGTTCATCAGGGTGCTAACATATTGGTGAGATGTTAAAATCATCAATGTCACACATATGTTGAAGCGATTGCGTGGTCTACTATCTCATTGTTGACCTGATATTCTACCTTACTCTGCTGCTATTGGAATTTTGCCTGTTGGATTACCGGCATCATAAACTGCATATGCAGAGATCGTCTAGCTTCCCATTCCTCGTTTTTCGGGATACCTTTGAGATACCCTTACCTTCGAGGATTATTTCGCCGACGTATTCGTCTTCAAAATATTTGGTTTGGCATTGTCACCCATCAGGATTCTGAATTGAGGTTCCTTTGAGTGAGGAATGGCTTGGCTTCGACTGTTTATTAGAAGACGGGGAGCTATGTTTCTTCTCAGGTTCATTCTTGTTGTCAACTCTTCGGGAGACTTGATCCTCTTTGCCTCAGATATTGAAGGAGAATCCGATTTTTTCTTTGGAGTGTCGTGGGAGTGATTCACTATGATTTTTTTTTACTTTCCATAGTTGTCTTTTTCCAGTTTTTTTGGTCCGCGGGAAATACAATTTTCCCCAGTGGTGGACAATCTGCCTTCCCTCAGCTTAAGTTAAACTATAGCGAGGAGAGGACTGATGGTCCATCACTACCCCCTATCTGTCAGCCGGGGACGCGCTCTGTAGGAAACAACTGGAAAACTCCCCTGAGATTTTGTTTTTGTACCCTACACCACTTTTCAGGATTAGCATCTCTAATATGTATGTATGTAACATTAAAACTTTAAAACCATGAAATTATTAGTTTTAAGTTTTTTATTTAATTTTTGTTATTGGTATTTTTAAGTTTTTTAACTTACAATAAACTATAATGGCCACACATTTATCTCCTCGTATGAGTGTGTGTGTTATAAAAGAAACAAAATTTCGTAATATTCTCATTTCAATTCAACATTTGTTATCACACATCTGGGAATATCAATTCTTTATAAATTTTTTTGGATTAGTTTTTTTCTATGGTTGATTGTAAAATGAAAACAGAATAAGAACTTTTGTTTTTCATTTTCAGGGAAAACAAACGAGAACCCAAACAAACCATACAATTTGAAAGCGTGAGTAGCAACAGAATGTACATCGATGTGGTAGCAGCATCACTAAGAACAACAACCAATTATTTTTCGATTAGTTTCGCTATCATTCCTGCCAGCTACTAGCTTTGCAACAACATCCATCCATTCTAGCCATATTTGGCACATCCTTATAGTGATTGTAATAGTAGTATTTGAAATGAAACACATCCATCTTAAAAACTCACATACACAGATAAACAAACACAAGCAGTGGCAACTACCACCACCACTCCACCATCATCATCAGCAGTATCAACAACATCGTGAAAAGAACTCGCAACCCAAACTGACAACCACCACTACTATCGCCTGCGCCACCCTGCAACAAAGGAACATCTACAACAACAAAATCAACTGAAAAAGGAAAGTTTAACGAAAATATGTTACGGGCTTTAGACTCCTACAACAACAACAAAACATATCACACACACACATACCGAAACCCAAATAAGAAAAAAAAACACATAAATATGTATCAGGCAGCATCAGAAAAAAATAAATAAATAAAACATTCAGAAAAAAAGAAATAAATCTTACTAAAAAGCCATAAAGCATTTTCACCATTCGCAATTTAATATACGAGTGTTTGTATAATTTTTTTTCTCCTTGTTGTTGTTATTTTCCTAAGGGTACTTTGAGTGTGTATGCGTACATACGAGGACAATCTGATAATTTTACTTTATCCACCCTCTAAAAAACGTTAAAAAATCTATCGAAATTGTTTGTTTAGTTATCTATTGTAATTGTTTCAGTCTATGATAACCACATGGCTTAGAATATATCACATATAGGTCGGATATTTAATTTTTTAAGTATTAAGAAAATACGGAAAGCCAAGGAAAATTTTAGGACATTTGTATTAAAAATTAAAATTGTTGTGTATTGGGTGATCGAAATAACATTTTTAACATTATAGTTTACACAAATTTGGGATAATCACATAGAATTTCCAACGTTTCTATGATAATTCAATCTCAAATTTCTAGTTACTTATTATAATTGAAATGGTGAGATGCAAGGGGCATATGTAAAAAAAAAATAATATTTTAACTCAAAAACATTGCTTTTTGAGTTCAAATATTTTTTTCGATATCCCACTCGCATCCCACTAAGTATTCATAAGACTTCTAAAGGAAATGGCCTAAGCTTTTATTTGAGCAAAAAAATACAACAAAAACGTCTATTTTGAAAAAAATAGGGGAAAATTAATTCTCAAATATTGAAAAAAATCGTATTCTTAAGTTAAAATATATATATGTATATATTTTTTTTTTTTGAAAGATATCCCACTCGCAACAAAAAAACCCTTAAAGGAAATTGTCTAAGCTTTCTTTTGAGCAAAAAAAAGGAGTTTTTGGAAAAAAAAATGTAAAAAAAATTATTTAAAAAAAAGTTAAAAAAATTAATTTTTTTTTGGCAATTTTTTCTAGGAAAGTTACACACATTTGAAAAAATTTTATGTGGCAAAGTGCCACGCCCACATACAAAATAAGTATTTGAAGTCACATATCCCAGAAACTGCAACAACTGGACATGTCCCCACAAGAACATGTGGGGACAAAATGGACGAGCTAGTAAATTAGTATATCTGAGAAAATATAACAGCTAGAGTCCTCTAAATTCTTGGGTGCCACTTCAGTATGATGAATACATGAATACTTAGTACAAAAAATAAGCGGACTAGCAATAGTGATTAGTACAAAAAATCGTCTATATGGGAAACTACTAGAACTAGAATCTTAAAATTTCTGCACGAAGCATTTGAACATTTAAGTGAACATTTTGGGGGAAAAATTGGCGCACTAGTAATAGGGGCCGTGGTACCTCCCATATGATTTAAATAAAAAACGTTTAACTGGGAAACTAACAGATCTAGAATCCACAAATTTTGCACGAAGAACTTTGACATTCATTTGAACATTTGGGTAATAAATTGACGGACTAACAATAGGGGGCGTGGCACCTCTCATATAAATTAAATACAAAATAGAATCCTTAAAATTTGCGCTAATAACTCTGACATCCATGTGACCCCCCGGGGGCATGTTACCTTGGCGAGACTTCCGCCTTGGTGTTATTACAATCCCGGGGTATAAAGAGGTGGCCAATACCTCCAGTCTGACCGGGACTGAAAAATTGGTTACAGTCTGCCTGGCTTAGTCCTTGCATAGATTGCCAGAGGTCAGACCAGAGCACCGCATAATCTGGTACTACGGGTGGCCAGTTGCCCGCAGGACTATGTCCTGGCTGGTCAGTTGGTTGAGGTTCCTTCGGGATCCACGTAGTGGCTGTGGTTTAAACCCAAATTCGCGGGGAGAGTAAGTTGCGGTTAAAAGACTGATGCATGATAATAGTCAATATTTCGGGATAAGTTCGGTGCTGTTGCCGAAAACAACAGATACCCCACAGAGGAGTGACTGTGGGACTAAGCGTTGGAAATGGGTTGGTGTCAATTGTATATGATACGGGATGAATGTAGAGGTATGCGGGCCTCGTCCACCCGTATATCTAAATGGGTGTGTCGTATGTTTTTCTCTTATAAATGTGTCGGATAAATGAGAAGTGTGCTGGGTTGAATGATGATGGATGAAAGGTGATACCATTAAATTTTCCTTCCTTGTCCAGATATGTTCAGAGTAAACTCTGTTCATATCAGAATTGCCACAGCGTGTCACTGTGAGTAAGAACAATGTCTACGGCTTATTGATGGATCGTGCTTCGGTCCACCGGTTACGTCTCTAGGTGCTGTTGCCGAATCAATAGAGCCATAGTAGTGTGGTTGGGCGACATTATGTCAGGGTAGATTGAGCTTGCTCATGACACCTGTCTTTCCCCAACGTGACTACTTTGGCAAGAGATTAGATAGCTCGAGTACTTCAGCAAAGTACTTGTGCATGGACCGGTCAAAGCCAATGTACGAAAATTGCCACCTAGGTTCTTCATTGAAGAAAAAGGGACGATGGTAGACCGTTCTCAAGTCTACCCAGTGGATGAAAAAGACCACCGTGAGATAAGGCGGTCAAGGCAGGTGCTCACGTTAAAACTCTCGACAGTCAGACATCCATGTGAATATTTGGATCTAGAATTTTCAAATTTTGCACGAAGAACTTTGACATTCATGTGAACATGGGAGGTACCATACCCCTATTTCGGACTATCAATAGGGGCAATGGGTGCATTAGTTCGAAACTTAAAACCTTACCCTCTTACAAAAAATTATATTTTTTCTTGGATTCGGAAAAGATCAGTCCATAAGTTCCCTTCTTTTAAAAATGCTGCCCTAAAAACATCAATAAAAACCGCACTTCACGATTTTTGAAGATTCTAGCTCTATTAGTTTACCAGGTATACCAATTTTTATTTCAATGCATATGGGAGGAAACATTACCCCTATTGATAGTCCGAAATAGGAGTATGGGGACTTATGGACTGATCTTTTCCGAGTCCAAGAAAAAATATAATTTTTTGTAAGAGGGTCTATTAAGTTTCGATTTTTTTGGTCAACCGACAAACAGCTATAAGGCCACTCAAACTAATGCACCCAATATAACAAACTAATTTTCATTTTGGCATCGTAATTGTATTACTCACGTATTCACATATACATTCTGTTTCTATATCAGGACACATTAGAATTTTATAAGAAATTAAAGTTGTTGTTTTGTACCCTTCTTAGACTTGTACGTGTATGTAGGACGAACTGTAAAGTGAAGTGGAGGAAGGAAGTGTACTGTGCGGGTAAGTAGAAGACGCAGGAGTAGAAATAAAATATATTAATATAAAGAAGGCTGAATAATTTCTTCGACTTATTACAAAGATACTGGTGATACAAACACTCTCACAATAGAAAAAAAAACTAAACCTATGCACGCACTAAGTGTGATATATTTTCCAGGATTATATAGAAAGAGCAAAAAAATAATGTTTTATTATCGCATATTCTTTCTATGTTATGTTGTTATTGTTGTTGTTGGGTGAAACTTCTAAAGTACAGTAGTTTTCCGATTTAACGAACCCATATGTTGTCAGGCCTGTTCGTAAAATTGAAAAGTTCGTTATATGCAGTACTAACTAAAACGTGGGTTTTTGGTAGGAAAATAATTAAAAATAGGTACATAAAATATTTTTTAAATGTATTTTATAAAAATTCTTTTTTTTTTATAAAAATAGCACAAAACACAAAATTCCGAATCTTATATACCCACCTTCAAACCATATTTGTGTCGAATTTAATCGCTGTATTTTTAATTCAGTCATGAGCTTTAAAGTTATTTCTCAAAGTTCATCGCTATACTCGTATTTTTAAGCGAGTAATGAGCGTTGACGTAATTTTCTTAAGGGGGCCTGATATGGGGGGTAAGGTCAATTATGGACCGATTCCCATAAAATTTGTTAGAGATTTCGGTTAGTATAGAACATGTTTATATCGAATTTCATCGGCGTACTCGTATTGTTAAGCGAGTATTGAGCGTTAAAGTCATTATCTGAAGGACGGACGGACATAGCTACATCGAACTAAAATTTAATAAGAACCCAGAATGTGTTACAGTTTTGGGTATAAAAGCACCGCTTAAAACAACTGTATAGTTTTTTGCTACAACTTAGGTTATTTGTGATTTTTGATAAATGTCATTTTATCTTCATTTAAATAATAATATTTTTATTAGTTCGTTAAACAGAGTACAAAAAACAAGTTTTGTTCGTTATTTAAGGTAGTCAATAGGAAAAATTAGCTTGTTCGTTAAATGCGATGTTCGTAGAATTGAATGGTCGTTAAATCGGAAAACTACTGTAATAGAATCGAAAAGAAACTCATTTAAAAGTGCGAAAAAGAAAGGATATTAAAAGGTACAACAAAATAAATAAAAAAGGCAAATATACTATAAGGATATTAAACAAATAACAACAACAGCATTTTCTACATACATATGGATGAAGGAAACTTTGCCTCGTCACCCCACATGCCCCCCTTGCTACTTTGTATTAGATTCCCGTGCATAATAAGTATTTTTCCTGAAGTAAACAGCATCTGTCTTATAGAAAATTTTTAATTTTTTTGTTTCTTTGGGAAAAAAGGAAACAACTGAATGAATTATTTGTTTCGTATTTCACATTTACTGCCTCATCTTGAAATATTACATCGGGTGAATGATAAACGAGTATTTATGAACGAGTTCAAGTACGATGTTATGCGCTTAATTTAAAAAAACGAGCTTCAATTTATTTTAATGTTACACGTAATTATTTATTTAGCTTTTTATTTCCGTTAAAAATATAACACTAAAATAAATATTGTATTGAACAAATATTGGAGAAAAATAATTTTCTAGAGATTTAAATATGGGGCCACCTAAATAGTACCACTTGTTCATTAGGGAATTATTGTCCTAGTGATATTGTCACAAAACATCTGGTCGTATATTTTCACTTATAACATGCTAAACTCTTAGAACTACATTATATTTTGCCAAATATAATCCTTAAATTTTTCAAATATTTAATATATTATTCAATTAACTCACGTTTTAGAGCTGGTCAGCGTAAACATTATATTCATTCGTATTGGTGTAATTATTAACAAGATAAACATTTATAGGAATATTTCAGTAGTTTCATTTTGGCAAGTCTCAAATCATTTTTATTGCTCAAACAAATTTGCAAATAAAAATTTATAAAATAGATAAATATTTCAAATAACCAGATATGCGGTAGGTTAAATAAAACTGTTGATATTTCAGTTGCAAAAAAATAAAATAAAACAAATAAAGCCATAAAAATTCCAACACATTCTGGCAATTTGGCTCATCAAAAATGGCAAACAAACGTACCATCCCAATCTGCCATCCAGCCAAACAGTCACTCAGTCAGTTAAACTAAACCAAAGTTATATTTGTACTCAAATTACACACAACAAACAAATAGTTAGATGGACGAACGGACAGACATGCGAAAAAATTTAATTCCTAAAACGTATTTTGCAATTCGTAAGATAAAATAAAACAAAAAAATCGCAAATAAAAAAATTCCTAATTTGAGTACGTGTCTAAAACAGAAACGCAAGTTCGACAAACGACCAGACAGACGACGGACGGACGAATCGTATAAATTTAGCAAATTGTAAAGTTAAACTCATGCGGTACGTTCTCCAATCCCTCCATCCAATACGCACGAATAAGTTTCATATGGAAATTGAACATAACTCGCCATAGAAAAAGTTTAAAATAAAAAAAAATAATAATTTAACACATTGCACTATGACTGCAAATCACTCTCATTTTAACTTGAAAAGTTTACAACAATGTGCAACTTTGCGTAGTGGCGTTACATGCAGACGACCAAAATATTTTTTGACGAGTTTTTCCATGTCAATCCAACATTGAAATTGAAATATATACGTTGCAATACGACTACGTGTACGAAGTATTTACATTAGAGTAGCCCCGTTAGTATGGAGAAAGAAAATATTCCCACCGAAAATTAAACTTTAATTCAATTCTAAAAATTTAAGTCTGAACAAACATTTTCAAACATGGTATCTTAGAATTAACTAAATTCTAATTTTCGGCGGGAACATCTGCAATTACCATTTTGGGGCAACTCTAATATACATACACACATCAGCATGGAGTGTGACAAGTCTTTTTCAACTCTATTTGGAAGTACTTGTCATCGTGCCACATTTTTAATGCAGAGCTTTTAAAGTATTTAATATTTGTCCAATTAAAATTAACAAAACCTTTTTGAATATTTTTTAAAGTGTCATAATGTCATAATGTCCACCGACATTATGACATTTTAAAAAAGTGACATAATGTCCATGGACATTACGTCGCTCTAAGGTGTGTCATAAGGTATATGGACATTATGACACGTCACCATTAAAAAATGTCTACCATATATGTTTTTCCTGTTATAATAGGATTTAGTAATAAATTTCCCCAAATTACATTTTATTAAAATTGAACAAAACATATTTCGACGGCTATTGGCGGTTACAATTTTTTGCAGGGACATACCTTGCAAGTTCCTTTAAGAGATAAATCTAGTCACTGGACGGGCTTCGACGGTATTTTTTTTTGGCAAGCTAAATAATATTGATTGAGGTATATTATATTTCGTTATGCACTAATAAGTTTAAAAAATTTAATCGAAAATATGATCCAACATTTGATTAAGTTCTCGAGTTTCTATCATAAAAATGAAATGTCCATATGAAAACCCCTTTTGTATTGGAGGAGAGCATTTTGTTAGCTACCGTAAAAACTACGTTTCTCCAAATTCAGAAAATACCGATTTTTTAATCTTGTCCACCTAGCGTAGGGTCTTTCTTCTATACGATATTTCCAACACCTACTATTTTCTATATAATATAATTCTTTGTATGTGATAAAAGTAATACTTATGTGTAACGAAGTAAATACCCAAACATTTGTTAGAAATAAATCTCTTTATTTCATTTTAGAATTTTGATGAATTATTTATTTCATAATGAAATAACTCCCCATTTCAAATGTAAAATAATGCCCCAAAAAGTGAATTAAATACCCAAATTTCATTGTTATTGCTTTCCGAACAAATTGTTGGAGAGTTATTACATGACGCCAATTTTGAAATTATTTTGAACGAAATGCATGTCAAATGCAAGGTTTTTCGGATATCTTTATTGATATATGATATAAATATTGATATATTATGAAATAATTCCCCAATTAAAAAATGAAAAAAGCCCCAACGAAATGAAATAAATTCCTAAATTAAAATGAAATAACACCCAATTTTTGGGGATTTATTTCATATGAAACAAATCCCTAATTTTAAAATAAAATAAGTTCCCATTTAAAAATAACAAATTATGGAACAAGTCGGTTTTAGTGACATTTCTAAAAAAGTAGGTCGCTCATACTTTCGAGTGGGGCTTCAAAGTTTAATACATTTCAGTTTAATCGCTTAATTAAGATTCCCTTAATAGCCGGCCTGCGGCCGGGCGCAAGGACTTTCTACTCTATGGTATGTCCAACAACGGCTTCGCTTAATAAATATTTTTTAAATAGCCGGCCTACGGCCGGACGCTAGGATTTACCACTCTATAATATGACCAACACCGTCTGCTTCGCTTAGTAAAGATTTCCTAAATAGCCGGTCTAAGGCTGAACATTCTTGATACAGGGAGAGTGTATTCTTAGCAAAGCCGGTGTCCAATGTACCCCAGAGGATAAAATCCTTGCGCCCGGCCGAAGACCGCCTATCTGACATGTATTTTTTTATTTCGTGTGATAAAAGTAATATAGTGAAATAACTCCCCAAAAATATTTTTAGGGATTTATTTAATTTTTGAATTTTGAGGAATTATTTCATAATGAAATAACTCCCCATTTTAAATGTGAAATAATGCCCCAAAAAACGAATTAAATCCCCAAATTTCGTTGTTTTTGCTTTCTGAACAAATTTTTAGGGAGTTATTTCATTTTTGTTTTGGGGAGTTATTTCATGACGCCTTGATATACATATGGGGTTTTTATACACATATCGAATATATAATTGATATAAACATATTTTCAAAACGATTTGGTTCTTTAGTAGTCTGGAAAATTACCTTTGGTAATAATGAGTTTTTATATAAAGGCTGAACCCATCAAAATGCTAACGATTTTTTTTAATTTTGAAAGAGAATTTTGCAGTTTAATAAAACTTATTTAAATTTCTCTCTATTTATGTAATACATATATATATATATATATATATATATATATAAAAGATATTCATATAGGTAAATGCTACAAGGTTAAAACTATCTTAATAGTATATTCAATGTTAAACGACTTTGTCATAAATAAGACTCGCCACAGCCTAAAAAACGCAAATTCAATTTAGAGTAACACTCCAACTAGACTTGTGGCAGGAAGAATGGCGGGAGTTTTTAATTAAAATTTTTTTGAGAATACGGATTAAGTAAGAATCATATCTAACAAAGTGTCACAAAAATATCCAGAATTATTGGTTATTGAAGATCTATAATTAAATCTTAAAAAATACACATACACTCAATAATATTATATAAGAAATAGTACTTTGTTTAAGCACTTCCTTCAAAAAAGTACAAAATACTAGATTCAAGTACTGATCTTCAAGTATAATCATTTTCATTTTAGCTCTCGTTGTGTATATCAAGGTGGTTTCACATTGTACTTATTCGAACGCATACTTAATATCTGATGAAAATGAAATTGATTTTAGGATGTTAAAAATATACATAATTAACCCTACATGTCTTAAACAGAATTTTGAAAATGACCAACATGTTTTTATTTCAAGAAATTTATTAAATCAAAAAATCAATGTTCTCTGTAACTCTAATTCATACTTCAGAATCCAGAACATTTCAACAAAAAAGAGTTAAATTTGCTAACTTACACAAAATATTTGAAAGAAAAACATGTTTGATACATGCCGTGAGGGCCAAATTAATATATATCCCGCAGTTGTTGTGGACACCCTGTAATGATTAAATAAACCGTTTGTAATTACGATTGTGTCACTGTCATCGCTTTGGCTGCTTACTCCACGTCAGACTTGTATGGATTTCTATACGTATAAAAGTGGCACGAATACATGTTGTAGTAAGTATATGGAAACAATAATGTCACAATACATTATAATTTTTCATTTAATGTGATGAGCAGATTTACATGCAACGAATGCACTTTAATGTAAACAACAACTGTGTTTTGTACAATGTTATTTTGGTATTGTAGAATATTTGTGCTAGAGCAATCAGACGGCGTAAATGCAATTTTGTTTCTTATAAAGAAAATTTGATTTGGCCAACAACATTTGACCAGCTGTTGACAACCCTTTAACTCAGCACCTGAATTTCTAATTTCAAACAGTTAGTCAAACTTAGTAAGTGCAGCAATAGTTGAAAGAATAAAATTAAATTTGAATAATAAATAACATTTATTAAGTCTTCAAATAAATTATTTACTATAATGGGATACTTTATTAATAGAATTTTTAATAAAAATATAGTGAAATATTTAAGAAGATTTATTTAGCTTGTTTTCTTTGTAACATAACGCAATCGTAAATTATTTGTTTTTAAAACTTTAGAATTTATTAAGACTTCAATTCCTGGAATTGACAAAAGTTAGATATAGTCGTTGGCGATGAAAAAATAATTTAATTAAAATATTTCAATTTGAGAATAACGAAAGAACACTCTTAACAAACAAAACCAAATCAGTTTTATTTTTATTTTATAAATCCCCAAGGATCATTTACAAATTCAGTATTTGGTTTGAAAAGTTGTCGTAACATGTCATACGAGAAATGTTTTATCGCTGCTCAAATTTCAATCCACAACTAAATGAATTTATTTTGGATTTTTAAGTCTTTGCTGGAAAAAAATTGTCTTAAACCAATTTCCCCAAAGATTTGGTTGCCAGCCACAGCATAAACTAAAAACATGACAAAAGAAGAAAACAACTCTAAGATAATTTTTTTTATCCCCACAGTTTTGATTGAGTTCGTCTGTTGGTTGATGGTGATGATGGGTTGTATTGTGCTGGTGGCAATCGTTGATGATGATGTTGTTATTTCTTAATTCAATTGTGGTTGAAAATAGGAATATGTATGTTGTTTTCATTTTTTTCTTAAAAGTTTGAGCATAATACACAATTTTGAAGAAATTGAAATGTCGAAATTGTGTGGTTTACGGTTACGGTTTTTGCTTGTTTTTTCCATTTTTATTTCATATGTTTGTGAAAGTAACAAAAAAGTTTGCGTTTAGAATATTTTTGTTCACAAATAGAAAGCAAAGTTATTCCAAGTTTTTCCTTAAAAAATCTTTTTTTATTGTTATTTTTTCGGAAAAACAAGAAGTTTTTGTTTTGTAGGCTTGTTTTTCTTAGCAAACAAAAAAGGGGAGATTCCATGTACTCAATACAATTTTGATTGCTTTTGACAAAACTTTTGTAAAAAAAAATGAAACAACTTTTTCTGTTGTTTACGGCTGTGGTTGCTTTCTGTACACTTAGCGAAAATGTGCTAAAAGTTCCGCAAAAACATTTTTCATTTAAGATGAATCACAGAGTTAAAAATTGTGATTTAATTTTTAATAGACATAACTTTTAGACTTCTATTTCATAATTTTTAGTACAATTATTATTGATGTCGAACATATAGCTGTAACAATAATTTCGGAGCTTTTAAATTCATATTGTTCAATTACAATATTTGTAATTATTTGTCCTACATTGAACCCGTTTTCACTGGATATTCGATTTGATATTTAACTGCCATGTTGTTTTCTGTTCGGAGACTGAATTCTTTTGTGAGAACATTTTCAGGCAATCTTTAATCTATATACAGTAGTTTTCCGATTTAACGAACCCATATGTTGTCAGACCTGTTCGTAAAATTGAAAAGTTCGTTATATACAGTACTAACTAAAACGTGGGTTTTTGGTAGGAAAATAATTAAAAATAGGTACATAAAATATTTTTTAAATGTATTTTATAAAAATTAATTCTTTTTTTTTTATAAAAATAGCACAAAACACAAAATTCCGAATCTTATATACCCACCTTCAAACCATATTTGTGTCGAATTTAATCGCTGTATTTTTAATTCAGTCATGAGCTTTAAAGTTATTTCTCGAAGTTCATCGGTATACTCGTATTTTTAAGCGAGTAATGAGCGTTGAAGTAATTTTCTTAAGGGGGCCTGATATGGAGGGTAAGGTCAATTATGGACCGATTCCCATAAAATTTGTTAGAGATTTCGGTTAGTATAGAACATGTTTGTATCGAATTTCATCGGCGTACTCGTATTGTTAAGCGAGTAATGAGCGTTAAAGTCATTATCTGAAGGACGGACGGACATAGCTACATCGAACTAAAATTTAATAAGAACCCAGAATGTGTTACAGTTTTGGGTATAAAAGCACCGCTTAAAACAACGGTATAGTTTTTTGCTACAACTTAGGTTATTTGTTATTTTTGATAAATGTCATTTTATCTTCATATAAATAATAATATTTTTATTAGTTCGTTAAACAGAGTACAAAAAACAATTTTGTTCGTTACTTAAGGTAGTCAATAGGAAAATTAGCTTGTTCGTTAAATGCGATGTTCGTAGAATTAAATGATCGTTAAATCGGAAAACTACTGTACATTATATAAAAAATTAATGTGTGTTTGCATGTATGTCTGTATGTTTGTTTTAAGTCTATAACCACCTAAACGGCCAAACTGATTTTGTTGAAATTTTTACAGTGTGTTCCCGTATGCCTGGAAGGAAAAAATCCAAGCCCACTTACTAAATAACTATTATAAGTAGTATTTCTCGGAAACTGGTACGACATAAATTTTGCACGAACAACTTTGACACATATATGAATACTGGGGGAACAAATGGGCGAAACAGCATTAGTGGTTGTGGCACATCCCACGCCTATATTGCTAGCCAATACCAAAAGACGTAAATTTTGAAAACTATAACAGGATCTAGAAACCTCAAATGTTGTACGTATTGTAGGGGACAAATATTTAGTATTTTACTTCGAGCTTACTTAAGTATAACTTCTATGAAAGGCTGGAGGTATTTAGATGCGTATGATTATACATACATAAGGTAGATGAATGGAAAATTGTACCCGATAAAGGACTCTCGATACTGCAAATCATTTTCTTTGAAAAATTAGTTTTTCGTAAATGACTTTTTCAAGTGTAGACACAATTTTAATCATATACAAGTATTGCTTGATTGCTTTTTCGGTGTTTTTCTATTATTAAGTATCATTGAAGTAAACACATTCACTAGAATACATTCCACTTTTTTCCATACTCTCAGCATCTTTAAAGTGGTGCCAATCTTATGTTATTTCAAGTCGTCCAACCAACCAAAATTCCGTTTTGTTCGAATTCTTTACTGTATTCGAATTTATTGTAATTTTATTCAATTGACAAATCGGAAATGTTTAAAAAAAGTGTATATACTTTTCATACATTGTGGTATGAAATTAAAGTGGGTGGCAATTTTGAGGGTAATTTTATATGATTTGGTTTGCAACTTCTGAAGAAAAAAATTACTAAAAGACCAAAAAATAAACAACTACCATCATAAATTATGGTAAAATCTATAAATTACTTTAATTACTTGTTATTGTGGAAACTTAAAACCAAAAAAAGGAACGAAGAGAAAAAACACAGCAAATTTTTTGTTAAGAAAAGAAACTTTTCGAATTTTTAACTTTTATAACATCAAATAAATTATTTTGTTCCTAAATAAGAAAATGAAAACAAATGTTATTTATGGCTGCCAATAAAATAAAATTGAAGAATACTTTTATAAATATTCAAGTGTATCTATCTACCATTCACATGACACAACAAAAATGTTCAAAAATACTACATTTTACCTGTTCTCACTTGAGCATTTAAAAATTGTACTAATGTACACACTTGCACTGCTGTGCTAAGTAGTACTATTTGCATTTTGAATGCAACAAATGCTTACAAAATCATAAAGCTGGACATTTAACGAGCTCATTGACCTCATAAATTGTATTAAATCACCTTACATCACACTACTTTAAATGCAGACAAGGTTGACAATGTCGATATAATAACGAAAACCCCTCATTGCATTTCTTATATAATTGCTTTTGTCAATGTATTTCCATAAATACAACTTTCTTTGCAGCGTCGTCTTTTATTTAAAGTTGAGAATAACAACAAGAACAACAACAAGAAGAAAGCAAAAAAGAAAACAATTAACCTTGATCTTGGTAATCGTAATTTAGACAGTGGGAAAATAATGGTTGCGGTGGCCTTGCACTAAATATTCCAGCCACAATTACACCTTTATTGCTCTATTATTACCTCATTTGTTTTGGATCATAAAATATTATACATTTCTAAGCTTAACTAGTACTTGTACTAACACATATTCAGATACACGTACTTTAACATAAATAAAATCTCTTTGACAATTAAACGAGGTTACAGAAGAAGAAAATTGTCACAGACTATGTTACAAAAGTACGCCGCCAGCAATAGTTGCGACAAGTTTTATTACATACAAATTCCAGAAAACACTTTCATTTTATTTAAAACAAAGACACGTATAATGACACATTTTAACTTGACTGACAATGCAACAATTTGTTTGTTAGATCCTTATCCGTTGGCATTGAATGTCTCATTAAGTTGCTTATCATCCATGACGCAATTGAGAATATCACCTGTCTAAAAAGATATGACATACTATTATTATTACTATAAGTTAGAAAACTGCAAAATTTTATGAAGCTGCAGAAAATTTACATATGTAAAGACGTTCACACCTATTAAATATTTAACGAACAAACGTGACCCCTAAAATATCGACATTTTGATTTCCTTTAAATATATATTTATTTACAATTACAAAAATCATGTAAGATCGAAAAACATATCCAAAGAGTGAGAGTGATATATTCGGTTATGCCGAATCTAAATAGTTTCAGAGTTTAATTTTTAGAAGTGGACCGTATATCGGAGGTCAGATAAATTATGGGCCCATTTAGAAAAAATTTAGGAGTGATGTGTATATATCAAAAACTTATTTATAAGTCCGGTATCTTTATTTATCAATGAAATGTGCGATTTTTGGAAGTGAATCTTATACGGGAGTTATGACCTATTGTGGACTGATCCAGAAAATATTTCTCAGGATGGTTCATATCTACACATTAAACACATTCATTACGAAATTTATACCGATATCTTCATTTATTAATGAAATATATTCATTTACGTGTTTATCGTAAGTGAGTCATTATATGGTAGCTATGACCAATTAATGATCGATCCGGAAAAAATTTGATAGAGTCATATATGTATACACAAAACATTTCGGTAGGGTGTTTTATATGTATGTACTTTAAACACATTCATGATGAATTTTATACCGATATCTTTATTCACTAATGGTTATCGGCAATAGGCCTTATATGTGAACTATGCCCAATTATGGAACGATCCAAAAAATATTTTTCAGAGTGATATACATATGTATGTATATACAAAACATATTTATGTCGAATATATTTCCAATATTTTTATTTCTTAAATAGAGATTTTCGGAAGTGGACCTTATATGGATCGTTTATGACCATTTATGGACCGATACATATTTACGTTGGTAATATGATTTCTGTTCATATTATATACATATGTGCAGAATTTCGTGGTAGTCCGGAATTTTTACTCATAACTTTTTACGTTGTGAACCGATTTTGCTGATTTTCAATAACAAACTGCTCAGACCAATAATGAATATTTTCGGAGAACTTTTACACAGACAGAAAGACGGACGGATATAGCTAAATCGACAGATATTTTAATAAGGACCCGGAATATATATACATTGTTGGGTCTCAGATGAATGTTTCTTGGTGTAACATACGGAATGACTTATATACATATACACCCTATCACCACTGATGGTTGTGTAGGGTATAATAAAACATAATAAAAACTAAATATACCCAAATTATGACCCTAATAATAAGAAAAACAATGAAAATGTTTAATAGAAACTAAAAAAAAGATAAATAAAAATATTAAAATCATTGTACTCGTCTCATTATCAATTATCATTTGTTCACACTTATGTTTTAATATGTTGCGACTAAAAAAGCGACCAGAAACACAAAAGTAAAAAATATACACCAACACATAATATTTATGTATGTAGCACACTGTTGATAGTCTCATCTCTCAAAGATGATGATACCTAAAAACATGTATCCATTGAGATACAAACGTATCTCTGCTCCGCTTAGAAGTATAAAAAATAAACAAAATAATATAACATTTATTTATCAAAAAATTAAAAAAACAAAAACAACATAAATTGCCAAAGAAATCTACCGTCCGCATTATAATCATGCTTGATTTGGTTTATTTCTCAACCTACATATTTTGGAACTGAATTTCAAAAAAAGTCGATGTAAAAAAAGCTACAAAAAGACAAAAAATGTGAATGAAAATACCGAAATATAATATACGGCATTTTTTCTACTTATTTTTCGTTTCGCTAAATATGAAGAGTCAAAAACTCATAAGTTCTTTTTCCATCTAAATAAATGTTGCAAGCAGCATCTTTATCGTTTACAGTAAAATTTTGTGCCCTACACTCTACACTATAAAACGCAAATTGAAACAATATTTTTCAAATAGTATCAATTATTTTTAATGTTACCGTCACTTGTCTTAGATTTTTCAAACAACTTTTTTAACATAATTATTATTTGTTTGGACCTAAGTTTTGATAAGTCAGATATAAAATTCCATGACTTATGCTAACTCAACTCTAGGATCTCGTAAAGCTTAAAGTCGAGAGAGGTTTTTAAACTCTCAACAAACATATAATGTATTCTGACCTGTGGTTCCCTTCTTGGACTCGATGTTACTACTTTACAAATTAATACTTTTTTTGCTTACAGAATGATATATTTTTGGAAAGGGCTACGTCCATTGGTTATTAATTATGTCAAAATTTGGAGATAAAAAGGTTGTAATTTTGCTCTGCTTTTTTTTACCAGATTTAAGATTTTTTCGACGGAATTTTCTATTTTAAAATGTAATACGAATCGAGCTCAAATCATGAATGCAATTCTGGGAAAAAGCACATAAACATGTATACTAATAAACTTTTTTTCAAGTATGAATCAGGCTCAAACAATTCTTGAAATAGGAATATTTTGGTATAATTTCAATTTTATATATATTTTGTACATTATAAGATTAATTTGATCCCAAAAAGTAATAACAAAAACTAAGATTTATAATTTTGTAGTTGATTGAAGCAAGTATTTTGTACTTGGTTTAAGGAAAACCGTATATATTTATGTTCTTAATTTCTAATATTTTTCTTTCAGTAAAACTGAATTGCATTAGTGTACGGTATAATTGAGTCGTTATTGCTGCGTTTTCATTGTCTTGAATACTTGATATTTTCTTATTCATTCTTTTCGTTTCAGTTTTGTGTAGTCCCTGTAACTGGCCGAGCAATAAATCTTTCTATATTGGACTTTTAGACGATATCAATGAAATTGTATCTCTTTATCCGCATTATAATAATAAATGTATGTATAAAAGTAACTACAAAGAAAGAAAAAACTGTATCTCTATCTGTATTTGTATACGCATAAGTCTTCGACGGCGATGATGATGATGGTGATGACGATGACGGCAAGTACATCTGGAGTTTAAGAAAACTCCAGTAAAAATGTATGAATATATCCAGTAAAAATGTATGAAAATAGAATGAATAGGTTATGAAAAAAGCTTGTCGCTTACATTTTTTTAGCCATGGCCAAACAACCAAAAGACCGCTTTGATATTTGTCTATATATACAAACGTACATATTAAATATTATGTATTTGGAAAATATACATATGTATGTATCTACGTACATTTTAGGTATTTTTTATGTGGTGTTGAAGTCGCGATAACTCAAACGATTTTTGTAGATGCTTTTGTATTATTTTATGTGTTTTTTTCTGTCCATACCACCACTCAAAGTTATTTGAAGCTACAGAATAGAGAGTACGAGTGAGATTATGTATCATTTCTACACATCTGCGGATATTGCACAACATTATGAGATATTATTATTTATACAAATATTTTTTCTTTCATATATGTACATGTAGACACACACATTTTTCAGGTTGTTTTTCATTTTTTTGTCTATTTCTTAAAACTATGTACAGCTGGGGTCATGCAAATAGTAACATCTTAACCAAATCTTTTCAATATTATTTTATTAAAAAATCTATGTAACTATATAAGAACAAAAATTAATTGTAAACCAAATTTAGTTTTTTTAATAAGTCCACATACATACAACAAGAGGCACACCGCAAAAGGAATCATACCCCCTTTCTTATAAAAAGTTGTTGTAAATAAAATCCTTTTTAAAATCGGTAATATGGGAACCATTATAGTCGCATATGATGAATTTTAACTCTTCGCTCTCTATATAGATATAGATTCTTCCGACTCGGGAATTTTCTGCGATAAGCTTGGTCTCCAAGACTGCATTGCTTAATGCCTAAAATGCATTCACTCACTTAAATTGACCTCTGTCGAATTGGTAAGGATTACAGGACATCCCATCCCATTGAACAGAAAAACGCCAATACACGTTTACGTGTATAACTTAAAATCTAGTGCCACATACAATGCAAAATTTAAATTGAAATATCTTCTTATTTTAACCAAACTTTTTCGAAAAAGTTTGCGCGTTTCGGCGTTTTTCTGTGTAATTTCAAAAGTTTAAATTTTACTTGCATTGTAGTGGGCATGGCTCGTCGCCCACTAAATATATAAAAATTGTATGTCTAGGAAAGTATAAAAAAATTGTTGGCGATACTACAAACAGGAGGTATGATACAATTTTTCTACTTAACAAATAAATATTCTCGAGATATAATTCTTTTGATGAGTCGAAAATGATCAGTTTTTGAACTGACCTATTAAATTTAATCCAAAATGAATTGTACATATGTTATGTTTAATATAATTAAGGGAAATAATAGAATACTTTCCCTACAACGAAATACACGTTTACAACCATATTTGTAATATAAAATTTATTTAATTAAAGTATAAAAATTAAAACGACGTAAAAAGTATAAACAAGATGCTGTCAGTTGGTCGGTTTGGTTAGTAGTAAGTAGAAGATAGATTGTATTGTTGGGATATTTATGTGCGAAATAATGTTAAAATACACTAAATGTCCTTATGGTGTGTGTATCCTTGAACAAGAAAAACTGGATTCTTATTGTCTGCCATGCAGAGGGAGAATCGAAACAACAAAACAAAAATCCATTAAGTAAAAATAAAAACACGTAAATTTGGGTGAACAAGTGCCCGCTCTAAACTTGGAAGGAGATAGAAGTGAAAGAGGGTCCTTTCGTTAGGTATGGCAAAAACATGCTAAGTTTTCCTTTTGCCAAATATGTGTATGAAATAATACTAAATATCCAAGAATGTGCGTGTATATATTGTTTATATAAAGTGGGTGTTAAAGTATGTGCAAAATTATTTTTTGTCTCTTCCCCCTCTAGTCCACAAGTTTTTTTTCAAAATGAAGCCTACTTATCGGAATACAACACAATACAACATCAAGGAACGCTGTCGCTATTTCAATAAACCGAAGAAGAGAAACAACAACGTCGATAGCAAAAAAAAAAAAACTAGTGGCACACAACCGACGACACCCAAAATCACAAATCATACTGATAAGAGTACACAAAGGAATTTATTTCTATTTTAGATTTTTTTTGGCAAATTTTATCTTTTTTTCTTGTTTGTTATTTTTGCCAGCTTGCTTTCTTTTGCTTGTTGTTGGGACGTTTTCTTAAGACCTTCTTTGCGGTATTCATCTCCCCCACCAGTAATATGAAGGAAAAAAAACTTCGCCGTTATTGCGTTTCATTTTCTTGTTTAGTTTACTGACTGCAAAAGGATCCTTCAGTAGCACCCATCTGTCTTGTACTTGAAGGAAACAAATAATACAAATACACACGCATGCAAAAGCACATACAATCAGAAATGTTCTCCGTTCCTTGGGAACACGCACCGGAAGTCAATATGTGCCATGTGTTGAGTCTGAAAAGTTGTTGTAGTTGCTTATATCGAAACTGTGTGTAGTTCGTTGAGTTCACCCACTAAAGGACGAAATCACACAAACAAATACTGCAGTTCTGTAAGCATAAATGTTGTACTTTTGTGGGGAGAATCTTATTTTTTTGGAAAATATGTTACCACATCATACGAGTTGGCATTATTACATTCCTCATTCATTCAAACATCCTTTCCTCCAACAACAACCACTTACCACGTCAACAATATTATTTGTATGGGGCAGTGTGCGTGCAACCATTAAAGGCGTTAACTATCTTTCTACGGTATGTTTTGCTTTCTCTTCATTTTTTCTCCATATTTTTACAACGCACGCATTTTTCTATTAATTTTCTAATATTTCATTCGAATAATATACGCCCATTGACCAGATTTTTATTTTCTATTCCAATACAATTTTATTTTTTTACACTTATACATACATATTCAAATTGGGGGTTTTATTAAAAATAAATAATTTAATAACACATTCATAACAAATTTTAGTTTGCATGCAATCCAGTGATTAAAAAAGATTTATTTTTTTATTCGTATATTTTTTAAATCTACCAAAATATCCTAGACGATATTTGTCAACTGAAGTTTATATTAATCTTAGTGATCAAGTTAATCACTCATACTTTCAATAGTTTTTCCAAAAAAATATATTTTTTAATGTAAGATATGGAGGATAAGAATTATGGAGGATAAATTTAAATCCATAAGTTTGTAGATCTGGTATACATAAATTGTCAATAATATTGTCGAAATTTATTATACCCACCATCAAAGAAGATGGGGGGGTATATTGATTTTGTCATTCCATCGAAATATTGGTTATAGACCCATAAAAGTATATATATATTCCGGGTCCTTATTAAATTCTAAGACGATCTAGCCATGTCCGTCCCTCTTTCCGTCTGTCTGTTGAAATTTTGCACAAATATTCTCTATTGCTAAGGTTTGTTTGGTATTGAAAATGGGCAATATCGGACCACTTTTTCGGATAGCCCCCATACAAGTGGACCTCCAAAAAACAGCTTTAACGTGCATAACTGCTTTATAAGTACGTGTATAGCGATGAAATTCGACATAAATAAGTTTCATATGAGACAAAATCTTTCTACAAAAATTTTTGAGGATCGGTCCATAATTGACCCTACCCCCCATATAAGGTCCATTTTAGATAATGACTTTTTTTAAGATCGGCTCAAAAATGACCCTACCCCCTAATAAGGTCGCCTTCTGAAAATGACTTTAACGCTCAATACTGGCTAAAAAATACGACTATAACAATAAAATTTTACACTATTAAGTTCCTCGCCAGCCGAAATCTCTTTACCAACTTTTATGTGGATAGGTCCATAATTGGCCCTACTCCCCCCTTCAGGAAATGGCTTTAACGCTCATTACTGGCTTAAAAATACGAGTAAAGCGATGAAATGCGACACACGTAAGTTTCTTACGAGCCAAAACATATGTACTATTTTTTTTGGATTGGGCCATAAATTACCCTTCCCCCACATGAAGTCCCCCTCTACAAATTACTATAATGCTCATTATTAGCTTAAAAATATGAATGTAGTGACGAAATTTGACACACATAAGTTTAATGCGAACCAAAATCTTTCCACCAAATTTAGGGAGGATGGGTCCATAATTTACCCTACCACCCATACAAGGTCCCCTTCAGAAAATTAATTTAACGCTCATTACTGGTTAAAAAATACGAGCATAGCGATAAAATGTGATGCTAGTATGTAAGCTCCTCGCGAGCCAAAATCTCTCTACCAAATTGTATGTGGATCGATCGATAATTGACCCTACCCCCCATATAAGGTCCCCTTCAGAAAATTACTTAAACGATCATTACTGGCTTAAAAATATGAGTTATGAAATATAGTTATGAAATTCGCTCCGAATTTCATGCGGAATGTGTCGGTAATACAACCTACCCCCATATAAATCCCCTTTATTAAATTATATTAACGCTAATTACTGGTATAAAAATGCGAGTACAGCGATGATATTCAATGTGAACAAGTTTTATATGAACCAAAATCGGTCTACAAAAAGTTATGAGGATAGGTCAAGAATTTACCAAACCCCTCATACAAGATCCTCTTTAGAAAATTTAATGATGAAAATTCAGAAAATTACTAGTACAGCGACGAAAATCGACATGAAAAAGTTTATACTTAGGAACATAATTCTTCATTCCAAATTTAATGAGGACTGATCTACAACCCTAGCCCCTATAAAAGGTTCCCTTCAGGAAAGAGTTTTGGTTATTAAAATACGAGTTTTCCTTATTTAAAATATGAGTATTGCGCTGAAATTTGGCATAAACAAGTTCTATACAAACGAAGGCTATGCACAAAATTTTATGAGTATCGGTTCATAATTGACGCATAAAAAGGTCCTCTTCAGAAAATTACTCATACGCTCACGGTTTAAAAATTGAACTAAAATGTTTGATTTTTAAAAATTAATATTTTGTTTGTTAGTTCAAAAGAGCTCGGTCCATAATTGACTTAAGCCATATTCCAAATATCACCCTGATGTTTATAGGGGAGCATCCTTTTACGGCATACGGTTTGCTGGTGGGTATATGAGATTCGGCACAGCCGAATATAACACTCATACTTGTTTTTATTTTCCAACATTTCCTTTTCCATGAGCAAGTAAAAATTAATAATTTGTATACTATAGTAATATCCGAAATAGACCTCCTAGTATTTATCCAAGCACGGTTTCATATCAGCTTTTTAAATGTAATTCAATTTCAAAATTGTATTAATTACACTAGCTTACAAGGTTTTTGCTCATGAATTGAAACATATCGGGATTTGTATAACTTCGGAAAAAATATTTAAAAAAATCCTGGACTTCAAACTTTTGAGATATTTATTAAAAATGAAACATATTAAAATGTACATTAAATTAAGATGTTAGTCCTCTTTTTATAATTATTTTCATTTGTCTCTCTCACGACACTCCAACAGTAGTCTCCTAGCATATTCTGATGGAAGCGCTCTCACGTGTTCGAGGTTTTCCGAGAAAAATCCACATGAGAATGTAAAAAGTGAATTTTAAGGGACATATTTACACCTATCAGTTCAAAACTATGTAATAAATTCCCAACAATATCTCCGTAATTTTGACTTTTCTTATTCCCCAAAAATTCTTGAACAACAAGTTTCAAAGAATTCCATTCTGCTTTTTCAACATTGGTTAACAGACACTCAAATTTGGTATCACCCAAAATTGTCTCAGAAAGACTAAAGCTTTTACGAAATTTTTCATTAAACCTAATTTAATGTGGAGTAGCGGAAAAACTATTTTTTGTGGGTCAACCAAACTGACATTTTTAATGTTCATTTTACCTGGAATATATTCACTGCGCGCCGGCCACTTTATATTTAATTAGTTCAGTTAATTTACTCATTACATCATAGGTTTCCTTACAATTTACTGCTTGTCCTATTGGAATGGACAGTTTGGTATTTCCATTGTGCAACAGGACAGCTTTAAGACTTGCTTTCGAAGAATCGATAAAAAGACGCCATTTTTCAGAGTTATATGGTTGTTTCATTTCAGCAAATAGTCCATCAACATCATGACAGTAAAAAATATTATTTTCTTTAGTAAAATATTTTGCATAAGGATCACCTCTAGAACGATAAATGCATACTTTTGTGTTTGTACTGAGCAACTTCCACTATTGCAGCCTGGAAGCGAGCAATTCTGCTTTTGATTTGGACAACTGTAAATCTCTTATAAGACAATTCTGGTTGATTTGTTATTTGTGGAATGTTGTAATTATGGATAATGTAATCAGAACTGGAGTGCTCGCTTTCACTATTTTAGTAACTGGTAAATCTTCAGAATGGGGTATTGGTTTCGTCACATTGGCATATTTATATTTTATTTTTTTTTTGTATTTGGAATTTAGTCCAAAAGTTTTTGTTAAACAAAAGTAACAATCCTTTCTGTGGTTAGTTGGTTCTGTCCACATCATTGGTCTGCCAAATTTCAATGAACTTTTTTACCTGAATACCAGGAACTGAGTGTCAGCCTACAATTTGTGCAAATCGAATGAAGGACCCAAACAAAAATGTTTAATTTGCATTTTTCTATATAAATCTTTAATAAACACTGCATGTAATCTATGCAAATACATACATACATATGTATCTGTAGATACAATTATTTTATTAAGCAAGTTTTATTTCCATTACAATGTCAGTATAATAAGTGTAAGTAAGACCTGCAGTTCAAAATTCCAAAAGAAAGATTCGACCATAACGAATCTTATATACCACCAAATAATAAACAATAAAATAATGTGAATTTCGGAAGGAGGCCCTATATGTATGTATATGGACTTAGATCTTAAGATTAATATGAACATCAAGGTAATTTTCAGAATAGGTCCTTCAATGATGATTTGGTTTAGTTATGGATCGAATTTAAAAAAACTATAAACTGACTTTTTGTGTGGGCTTAAAGCCTTCATGTGCTTACGTTAAGTCCAATGAAATTAAATTCCATCTATATGACAATAAGTAAGAGTTATATTTTATTCGTCTTTGCCGAATCTTTTATGTTAAAAATAATAAAAAAGTCACGGATTTTGATAGAATTATTGAAGATTTTGAGCCTGAAGATGTCTGAGATCTTCCGAAAATGTATTTCAACAGACATACAGACGAACAGACAGACACGGCCTGATCGACTCCGATTCTATAAGGATCCAAAATATATAAATTAAACTAATGTTTTATTTTTATTTTTTTTTTTAATAGCTTCCGACTAATGTCTTAAGCGTTCTTTATTTTTTAATGAAGAGTTACAATTGAACTGATCTTAATAATACCTGAAGCATTTAAATTTAATTGTAAATATTTTGGTTCTTAACTTATATACTTTAATGGACTGGAAAATTATATTGTGGAAATTACTAACGGAATGTCAAACTTATATACACATAACCTTTTCAGGTAGGTGAAGGCTATAAAAATAGAATAAGAGTTGTATGATTTATATTTTTGAGTTTAAATGATTGGTATAAAACAATATCAAAATAAGAAAAAAACAGCGGCTTTCCCTTTTCTTCCTACGTGTTTACATAAAAATACATCCCTGATCTAATGCGACTTGCTTGTTTTTTGAATCATTTAGACGATCCCATCCGTACTATTCTACATACAATCATATTACTTGTGTAGTCATGTAGACAAAATTTTTTGTGTCAAATTTATTAGTTTATTTTTGACTTGTACATTTTGAAACTTTTATTTTTTAAAGTGGTATGATGCCATATATAGTACATACCAATTTATTTTTTCATTTCGTCGTAGACCCAAAAAGTATACACATTCTTTGTCTATAGTAGACTCAAATTTGGACCAAAATTAACCCAAGAAATCCTAAAAGGACCTCCTCTGAAAATCAATTTGATGCCAATATTAATATCAATATATTACAATCAGCTATTTGATGAAATTCATTTTTAAATTAGAATCGATTTAAATCTGCAAATATTGTGTAATATTCAATTTCTGCAGCTTTTCATACAAATTATCATATTTTTTTAAATTGATTCTCTTAAATGGAAAGTATTTTGTTGTCTGCGTAGTATTTTGCAAGTAAATAATAAACCATTCATCATACCTTTTTAAATCGATTGATTTCAAATCGTTCGAATTCCATCACATTCCGGAATTATTTTATTTCGGCACAGTCAAATATAAACTTTATTTTTTAAATGATATCTAGAAGGTTTTGCACACTGAACACCAAGAAATGAAACTGTGACGTTTTTTTACAACAATAACGTTACGCAATTCTCACAGACGAGTTCTGCGTAAGACACACATGTAAGAATGTCACTCTCTCTCAAAATTTCAAAACTTTGTCGCGAAAATTCGTGGCTTATAGCACTTTAAAGTATTTTTATCCCTTAAAGTTATATTTTATTATTTTTTACAAACGAAAGAAATATTTTTTATTTTTTTGACATTAAATTTTTGTTGTTGAAATTAAAACTGAAAAAAGACAATGTTGTAAATTTTCGTATGGTACAAGAAAAAAATATTTCAAATAAATTATTTATTTTTTCAATATTGCAGTTTAAAAATCCAACATACATTTTTCTAAAATATTTATAGATAAATTATGTTGCAAAATATTTAAAGAAATATTTTAAAATAAAAATTTAAATGTAATAATTTTTTTTCAATATTTTTAAATCAGACTTTTTCGCAACTATGTTGGCTTGAGAATTCTACTAATACATACATAGAGTTAGGTACCGAACGACAGTAGACTTAGGTACTTTTTGACAGCGTTTCACTTCTTGATGTTCAGTGGTTTTGCATTTCAAGCTTTCTACAAATATGAGTGATAACGATAAAGGTAAATTAAATTGTTCTGAATGTAGATAACATTTTCCAAAGAAAAGGTTCATTTATGTTCTATGATTGATATTCGAAGGATTGAACGTTATATTTATTATACTCTACACCATTACAGTGGGGAGGGTATAATACGTTTGTGCTGATGTTTGTAACGCATAAAAATATTGGTCCTACACCCACCTTAAAGTATACCGATCGACTCAGAATCACTTTCTGAGTCGGCCGTCGTTTGACCCTAGCCCCCATACGAACCCCCCTTTAAAAAATATCTTAAACGTCCAAAAATTAACTTATAACCATTAGTATCGCGATGACGTTCAGCATAACTAACCTTTATATCAAATTACATCCCTCTTCCCAATTTGTGAGGATCGGCCCATATTTGATTCTAGCTCCCATATAAAACCTCTTTTAGAAATTTAGTTTTTCATCAATAAATTGCTTAAATACATGGGAATTAAGGTAAAATTCAACAAATTTTTTATGAAAAATAAATCATTTTTAAAATATATAAATGGTGTAGGGTATCATATAGTCGGCCATGTCCGACTATACTTTCCTACTTGTTTTTATTTAAGAAGTATGTATGTAGTTACAATATTTCTGAAATTATGATATTCTAAAGTTTTTATTTAAGAATTGGAATTAATTGGATTAATTTAAATTTATCTTCTGTCTATTAATTTCCACAAGATTAAACAAATTTCTTCACAAACATGAAGATTTAAGATTTTTATGTATAAAATAATTAAATTTATGCAATCCCGAAATCCCTTAAAATCCCGAAATCTCGAAAAACCCCGGGATCCCGAAATATCCCGGGATTGCAATTTTCAAAATCCCGAATTCCGGGATTTGTAAAAGCCAGTTGCGTTTGGCATCCCTAATGGCCATGTTGTGGATCATGTACTCTCATAAGCTCGGACCCTATCATGTTTTCAGCAGACGTACAGATACATATGTATATAATTTTGCGTAAATATATAATTTTGTGGTATGTTTTAGATAGTAAAATATTTTAGCATGGTATGTATGTATGCGACTTATTGATTATTAAAATATAAATACATTTCAAAAACATATTACCAAATAACAATTAAATTAAAAAAATTATTTTCAAAAATCTCATATTCTAATCATAGTCAGTTTTTATCTGCTTGAGTAGAGTGTACAAAACATGAAACGCGTGCCTTTCATACATTTAATTCACATACATCCATGTACATGTATGTATGTAAAAAGTTTGCAACACATTTCTGCGTGCAACAAACATAAAAACTTAACAATCAGAGAAAAAATAAATTCACAACACAAACCAAAATCAACTTGCATTGAAGCTTAACAAAAGTGATCGATGAAGTCGAAAATACAATTTATGAGGTGAAACATTGAATTTTTACGATACGAATCAATAGCATTAGTGTTATTGTACTTGTATGTTGTTGTTGTTCTTGTTATTGGAAACAAAAGATTCTTTGTCACATTTCAACTGTAAGTGGCGAAAATAACAATTTAGTAAACCGGTTTCCAAAAAATTAGTATCATTTATTGGATATCCTTATAAACGAAATATGCATATAATTGCATGGTTTAAAATGCCAGCCAAATAATTATCATATTTCGTCTAAATTTTATTTATGGCAGAAAAGAAAAAATCGGATTTGAAGAAATACTCAAAAGTTTCACAATGGAGCAAGATATAGGCGCCTGCACTTCTTTCGTCTAAACGTCTTTTTGATATACCCTCCACCACCATCAGTGGTGATAGATTGTATATGTATATAAGTTTGTCATTCTATGGGTTACACCAAGATATATGCATCAGTATATACCTACATATATTCCGGGTCCTTATGAAATTCTGAGTCGATTTAGCTATGTCCGTCCGTCTGTGTAAAACACGTTAAAAAAAACTAACCAAAGAAAATCAGCCAAATTCTGAATTCTGTCGGACGTTATTTTTAAGGTTCAAACTCAAAATAATAATAATACTGGTCTGAAAAAAGTATTTTTTTCGCTTCTTTAAATTTTATTACATGAGTATGATAGCTTAAAATGCTCTTGAATCGAGATGTGGTTTTAAAATATTTCTACCACTTCGAATTATTACGCGATAAATATTTTAAATAATTTGAACTTAAGCTAGTCCCGATAATTATTTATATGATTTTTTTATCCTATGTTAACTAACGGTATGTTTCGTTTAATTTATTAAAAGGAAATACAGTTAATCTCAAAAATAAGTATACAGAAATACTGACAATTGGTTTTATTTAAAAAAGGATGTTATTTTTTCAAAAATCAAAAAAGTAACACATTTATTTATTAAAAACAATTATGATAATTATTATTCACTACTTTTTTCCTTTATTTTGGTTACTTGAGTTCTCATTTAAGGTGTAGTTAAAAAGGTGCAAAATTTACGCCACAAAAGTAAGTATACAGATAATTTCAATATGTATTTGGCTTAATAATATTAACAAAATTCATGAAAATTTTACCTGTTTGAATGTAATTATTTTATAATTAAATATTCTGTACACTATAACATACATGAAAAAATTCACTTTTTGTTCCGAAAAATTGAAATTTTTGGTAATTGATCTGAATATTATTTATAGGAGCATATTTACCTATTTAAGAACATCTGACTATTTAAACCCCCGGAGTTTTGGATCGGGTATTCAATAATATCCTTCGTTTGTTATTATGATGCATTGGAAGACGATATTTTAACTTTTAAATTAATTGTTTCTTTACAATAATTGCAATCCATTGCGGAACATTGCCGTTTTAACATAGTATAGCGTTCATATTCGATATTTAACGGCGATTTCCTAAAATTTATATCTTAAAATGCGATATTAATAATATTTGTACTAGTATCCATTAATTAAAACAAGTTTTTTGGTTCCTATCATCCATTACACACTCCTAAATACTACCAATAATCGTCAAATAGTGACCATGTCAATAACTTACACTACATATCGGTTCTGAAATTGATTATTGTCCAAAATAGTAAGATTTTTATATTAAATCAGGCTCAATTGGTGGTATGAATACGAATTGAATAATTTTGAACACGGATACATCTTAATTTGTTGCTGGAACAAATAAAATGTCCGATCCATAAAACATGGTTATTGTATCGAGTATATCAAGATATGATTGGTAGCATTATTGTATGCTTTGGAAATCGGAGTATTTGGAAAACCTGTTTAAATTAAAGAAAATATATAGAATTATCCAAATTTTAAAGTTTATGTTGTAGGTCTTAAGAAATCGGAGTTAAATTTCGGGTTTTTAAGAACGTACTGTGTTCAAAATGGCCAAATCCATGCATATAACATTAATTTTGAAATAACAACTCTTTTCAAAAGTTAAAAATTCTATTTCCAATGCATCATTTGGAGGGTTCAATGACCACCAGATACAAAATCCGGGGTCTAAAGTGGAAAAAATCGTAGAAATGAGAAAAAACTGTTCTACTAATTCATTCCGGAGCCAATCGGCCCAAATTTCAAGATTTCGGAACTAAAAGTAGATTTTTTCCAAGTTATTGTGTAAAAAATATTTTATTAAAAAGTAATTATATTAATACAAGTAAAATTTTGATAATATCATTAAATCAAATATATACTGAAATGATCTGTATACTTACTTTTGTGACGTAAATTTTGAAAATTTTTAACTAATATTTATAATAATTATCATAATTGTTTTTAATAAATAAATGTGTTACTTTTTTGTTTTTTGAAAAAATAATATATTTTTTAAATAAAACCAATCGTCAGTATTTCTGTATACTTATTTTTGTGATTAAATTAATTAAATTAATTAAATACCTATTTAAAAATATTTAGAATTGTTTTGATAAAAAGTATGTAGCTTACAGAATATAGCACTCTAACCACCACCGAGTTTATATGAAACTCACGACAATTATTTAGAGTTCATATACATAAATGTAAAAATGTTTCTTATACAATTTTAGTGTTCCATCATTTATAGATTTCCAGAAATATGAATTTTAGTATTTAATTTACATGAGAGGTGCAACGCCCACTATTGCTATTGAAATTGAAATAATGTGCTGCGTCCAGGTTCCAAACCAAGATATTGGGATCCTGGATTCTGCACATAACTTCGTATGCTATCCTTGTCCTTCCTGACATGCCAGGGGGTACATCTAACTGTGTGATGTTAAATTAAATTTACATTATAGGAGGCTTGGTACTGAGAGGACCGTCAATTCCTTGTACAGATTGTGTTCTGAGGTTATTTATTTTGGCAGCTTTGGTATTTGTACTCCGTCGACAACGACACATTAATTTTGCTGGTAACAATTATAGGTTACGTCCAGAGAACAAATTCATCAATGTTTTGGATCATCACCATAAAAGTAAAGTTGTCCGCCTATGAAATCACATCCACACCTTTTGGAGGTGTAGGAAGTTTAGAGAGGTGGAAGTTAAATACTAGGAAGGATAGGACACCGCCTGTATTACCCCTTATTTAACTCTACTTGATTTTGAACACTTGTCAACAAACGACTGACGATCACTCAGATAATTCACAATACATCTCTTTAAGTTGGGTGGCATGTCATAATGTCCAATGTCATAATGTCCATGGACATTATGACACACCAAAAAATGACATAACGTCCATGGACATTATGTCACTTTTTTAAAATGTCATAATGTCCATGGACATTGTGACACTTTGAAATCAGAAATGTATTGGAAAATTTGTTTAAAATTTAAGATAGGGAAAATCGGCCTGTAAAAAGTATTGGCACTCTGTCACTGGTGTAAGTATTGGAATGACATTACCCTTTTAAACCATTGACAAGTACTCGACTACCCGCTCGCCAAAGCGTTTTAGCATCAGTATGGATATTTCGTCGGACAAACAATTATTGGATGTGGTCTGATGCTAGTGACCATTGTTGTATTAGGGAAGCTTGCGAAGTTACCCATAATCTGTGTGGGTATATCATTATTCAAGGTGCAAAAGGACAAGGTTCCGCCAGTAACGTATCTCTTTTGTCTTCCCCTATGCTTAAGTGCCAGAGATGATTAATGGCGTTGAAGTCCCCAAGGAAGAGACAAATAACACCGTATAGTAAGCTCCTGATATCAGCAGGATGATGACAACTGGCAGAATATGTATATTCCTACATATGTACATTATCGAGTTCCTCTAGTTCGTTTGCCTCCGTTCTGTTAGAGAGTTTTTGATTGTCAAAAAACTTGTTTATGTCAAATTTCTGTTAGAAATATCCCACCTTTGAGTCCGGCCGAAGGCTAGCAGGACACTTTTTAAAGGAAACACAAACGCTACAAACAGCGAAGTGAGGAACAATTCTATCCGAAAAAAGTGAGCCTTTTTCTGAAACCAAATAAAATACATTTCTTTATTGAAAGTGTCACAGTGTCCATAGACATGATGACACTATAACTTTTTGGTGTGCCGTAAAATTCATTCATAAAAATAGGGTAATGGAAGGTAGGAAGTCAATTTTTTAAATCTTTTTGAATGCACACATAAAGTTTTTGACAATTTTCTTGCATTTTTATAAATTTAGAATCAAAACAAAATTAAAGATTTTATGAAAAAATATGTAAAAAACTATATTTTTTGTCTAATGAAGGTAAAGTTGTTTCATTTCGAAAATGAATTCTTTTCTTATAAAAAAAAAACAAATTAGGGATTTTAATCGATGTGAATTCTAAGTATTTTACGGAAATTTTTATTACAACAATTCCATTTCTCACTTTATTAGTAAAATAATCATAATATTCCCTTAAATAAAGAATTTTATATTAAAATGTATGTCTACTTAATAAGTCTTATTTATATTTCCGAAAATAATTTTTTAAATGTTATTTTCAATTCTATTCCAGGATTTTTGTATTTGTAAATTTTGTACTCATTGAATTGGGTATTGGTAGTTTTATAAAATATGTATGTAAATCACTGTAACAAATTCGGTAACCTGGGCCAAGAGCCGATGAATTTTGGGACGTAAAAAATACTTCAGTGAATTTATCATCACTGTCAAATGCCGGCTGTCAAAACACAAAAATACCTACATATGTATGTTTACATTTACTATACAAAATGTCAATTAAAAAACTGCAATTTATGATTGTTTTGATTTTTTATTATTGTTTTTTCTTTATGAATATTGTTATTGTTATCGTATTGTTAGATGATTTTTGTGTATTAACTCAATAATAAAAATTAAAATCAAATAAAAATGCAGAAAATGTTCAAAGAGAATTACCTCTCGGTCTTACCAAAGTCAACTGCTCAGCCGCTGCTCAGTGGAGACAGCCACAGCATCGTCTTGAAATAAAATTTATGTGTGAACACTTTCAACAGAACAAAAAAGCAGCAACAAAAAACAACATGGCTCACTCACGGGACACACCATAAAGTAAAATAATAACGTAATTCGTCACACTTAACGCATCCATAAGCAGTCGTACTCTTTCTGGCATTTGGTCACATTATATACGATCATCCCTCTCACACACAGTCATTCATCTTTATGAATTACTCTCGCAGACGTCGTCATTACCATCGCTCAACTAAGCAGCACACACACACAAACTCATGAAAATTAAAAAAAAACAACAACAATGCCCATGCAAAACATTGCCGGCAGTTGTTTGATATTGTGCTTTGTTGCTGTTGTTTGGGCTTCACTGCCGGTGGCACTGCTGCTGCAGACGTTGACGTTAGTGCTGTCACTACACACCATAAAAATGAAATGAAAATGCTTTATGAGTTCGACTCCTCCCTATTTGTGGCCCGTTTTATTGCCAATTGGAAGCGGGTATGGATGGTGACGGTTGTTGTTTTGGCTGACGTTTCGACTAAATGACGATTCGTCAAACAGTGCTTTATTTACAGTTGTTGGTTGCTTGAAGAGTTCTGTAATGCACGTGGTTTCTCAAATGAGAATAATAACTGCAAAGAGAGAAAACAATTCGTTATTGAGAGTGAGAGTGATATTTGTAGCATAAAGAGTACAAGAATGTAAATAACGAGAACAGGGTTGTTTTTCTTGCTATTTTCGACTTGTTCTCGCCATGAATGAATAATGTGAGAACTTGAGTGTGTTTTTACAACAACAATAAAATTGCTGTTATAATTCATGTTGTTGTTTTGTAGATTTTACGCCATGATTATTTTGCCGTCGGCAAACATGGTTGTGTAGATGAATTTACAGCTGATACTTCAAGTGCTATTTGCCTCATCATAAATGTTATCGTTGTTGTTCTAGTAGAAGCGGCAGCCATAATTGTTGGACAACAACCAATAAATCATACGAAATTAAAAAGATGCCTCGATCAATTAAATGCATACTTAAGCAAAAGCAAAATAAATTACAACAAATATTTAAACTAAAACATGAAATGTTTTAATTTCGAACAAAAAAGATAAATAATTAAGATTTATTTTTGTGTAGTTTCTTGTATGAATAATTAAAAGTTATGCGGCTCATAGCATGTTAAACATTCAATGTGTCGTAGATAACTGGTATCATTTCATTATCAACAGTAAAGTCTTACTACGAATACAAAATGCCTGAAGGAGTCATAAAGTGCAAAACTAACGAAGTGAAAAAGCTCAAAGGAGTATTTGTTGTTTTTCTTTTTCTTCTCGTTTTCAAGGCAACTCTGTGTCAACTTCTGTGTGATTTCCTTTGTAAATAAACTAAATACATATGCATGCATGTTGGCTTAACTTATTCTTATTGTTACTGTTAATTTGTGTTGGGGAATGTAATGTACTTTTTAGTATGGAACTTTTAGAGTCAACTTGATGGTTAGGTCCATTGTAATACCCTAAAAAGTTTCCCTTCTTAACTTGATAGATTTTTAAAATCATATGATCCTCGAAAGAACCAAAAAAATTTGATTACAATTGTTAGTGCGATATTTTGTGACATATTAAGGTATTTTCCGTCAAATACTAGGCTAGAGTACTGGATAATATACATATACATAGGTATTTACCAGAGTTCCGTTTCTGTTATTATCATATCTTATTGTCATACACAAAAAACGCCTCATGCTCATTTATCGGCTACGGCGTGTTTTCTAAGCTGGCCGGGTTGAAGATTTTGAGAACCTTGATAGATGAAAAACTGTTTACGTAAACATTTGTTATCCTAAGTGAATTTATTGAATTAATCACAATTAATTTCAACTTTTACCCTTTATAAAGCTTTTCATTTATTGTGGACATTTATCTTACAATTTGAAACGTCACTCTATGCAATGAGATTATAAAACTCTAATTTCACCAATTTCATTTCACGATATCTTCGAAATAGGCTGACGGGTGTGCGATATAAATCGCTAGTGGTTTATAATTGCAACGAGGGTAATCAATGTGAAGATGTAGTAAATATAATACAGCTAAGTCTATTGAACTGACCACATACAGCGTCTGTTCCCATATTAGGCGGCTACAAACAGCGTCTGTTCTCCAAATGAGCGGCTGAACACAAGAAGGAAAACTATAAACCCTTCAGAAGGCAACGGGAAACTACACAAGAAATGTCCCTTGAAAATCATACAATATGAATATAACGCCCTCAGTCTCCGGCCAAGAGAGGGTGCTAAGAGTCCCCGGAGGTAAAACTAGGAAAAAACTCAGTATACCCAGGAAAAACTTACATTGAAAAGTAATGAGTTAAAAAGCTAATAAAACCTCTTTTCACTACTTCTTCATTAGCCTTTTAAGTCATTATTTTAACACGGTGATGTCATTGGAGGCAAGTACTTCTACGCTCGCGTACAAATAGGGAGTTGAAGAAGTACTTGCAATTTCTCTTACAAAGAAGTTGTTTAGTATGTATGTTGTTTTATTTTTTAATAATAAAAAGAGCCAGCTAGAATACGAACCAGGGACTTCGGTTTGTTAGTCAAATGTTCTTTCTACTCACTGCACCACTGCTTAGCTATTTTATTCCGCGTCAAATAATGGTTTTCACATACAAATCTTATTTTGTTTTCTTTTTTGTAAAAAACAATTCTTAACACGCAGTTAAATAAAATGTGCAAACAAAACGACAAAGCGGAAAACAAAGCACTTCTATATCAGATTATAAGAAAGTCATTACTAGAGTACTTCTAAATAATGCAGATGGTAAGTAGTAGTCATTGAAAAGTAAGTGATTATGGAAGTACAACCCATTACCGGGTTTTTGCTGGTTAGGAACATGGAATGTCGGAAGTCTCTATGAAACTGGAAAATTGAAACACCATCAGTGAAATGAGAAAATTAAAACTTGACATACTTGGTGTTAGTGAGACATGGTGGACGGTATGTGGACAATTCACATCGGAATACTTTACCGTGTACTACTGTTGATAAAAACGTGGCAAAATGTGTCACTGGCTATGTTCCAATGTCGTGCGATGCAAATTGAGAAACTTTTTACTTAAAATGACTAGACCACATGAAATCTCAATTATACAAGGGAATTTCAACGCGAAACTTGTCACTGGAAAAATTGGGATTGCGAGTACGAAATGAGAGAGGAGACAGACTGATACAATTCTGCCAGGAACACAATTTTAAGATAACCAACACGCTTTTCCTCCTACATCCTAGAAGAGTTTATACATGGAAATCTCCACAGGACAATAGAGGAACCATAGTGAGAAATCGAAATGATTGTATATTGATAAATACACGATATTATTCCTGTATAACTAGGTGCACAACATACTCAGGATGTACCCACAGATCTATTAACACAATCACAATCTATTAACGTCAAATGTTCGTACTAAGCTGGCGGCTATAAGTAAAATACAGCGAATACGAAAGCTGGATATGGGAAAACTCAAGAACCCCTTAATAAGTGCCATGAACAGGAATTTGAATAACTTCAGAGTCTACACGATGATTTCAATCTACACAAAAAGTTGAAGGCTGCAGCTTTAATTCATAAGAAAAAATCTCCTGCCATTCTCTTCGATGAAAACGATGAAGCTATATCAGATCTGATAGATAAAAACGTGTGTAGAAGGAATATGTAACAAATCTGTTCTCTGATTCAAAAAGATCCTTCTTTGAACCCAACTTAGATAGTGATATGTTAGGAACACAAATAACTAAGACGGAAGTGGAATATGCAATCAACTCTCTAAAGGATGGAAAAGCTGATGAAATCCCCTCGGAAATTTTGAAATTAATAGATGGCGCCAATGTACTCTAAGTGAAACTGTTCAATTACGTAACGATTTGGAACTAACAGATGGAATATCAATTTCAAAGGGAGTACGACAAGGGTGTATATTATCACCATTAATATTTCACATATATTCGGAAAATATATTCCAAGAAACAGTTGAAGGAGAAAACATTGGGATAAGGGTAAATTGAAAGTTAATTAAAAACATACGATATGCAGATGATACCGTGTTATTGATAAGTAGCATATCTGGTATACAAAAGGAAAAGTACCCAACTCAATACAACACTGAAGATTGATAACGTTGATGTGGAAAAAGTGAAAACTTACAAATATCTTCGAGTTTTGGTAAATGACAAATGGG
Organism: Lucilia sericata; assembly: GCF_015586225.1. NCBI lineage: Eukaryota > Metazoa > Arthropoda > Insecta > Diptera > Calliphoridae > Lucilia > Lucilia sericata. Next base: position 291,050 of record NW_023994088.1, on the reverse strand, counting down.
ATATGTCCAAAGAAAAAAGATGCCATATAGAGATGGCGAGGGATGCTCTTTTTAAGTACAAAAATGTGCTGTATAGCCACGATATAAAACTGATTACAAAATCGCGATTTATAAAATGCTATGTTTGGTCTGTGTTGTTATATGCAGCTGAAGTCTGGAGGCTCAAAAATACTGACGTAAAACGATTGGAAGCTTTTGAGATTTGGATATATCGTCGAGTTTTGAAAATACCATGGACTAATAGAGTCTTAAATGAAGACATTATAAGAACGATGAATCTTGATAGGCAGATAATTACGATCATCAAAAATCGAAAAGTCGAGTATCTAGGACATATAATGAGAAACCACAAAAACAATCTCTCTCGTAAAATTAATACTATATTATCAATGGGATCATTTGTAAAATTTAAACATATGTATGTAACATTTTAAATTGTATGATTGCTAAAATTCGGAAATCGGATTAACAATTAATACCACAAACAATTCAATTCCATATAACAATTTCTTGTTTTTTAGTACCTTTTTTAGCAAATTCTTTTAAATTCCATCACTGACACACAACTGCTCCACTTTTCCTTGCAATCTTCTTTTATATTTTTTACTTTATACATATTCTCATTACCACATCCCCAGGAAGCATCTAAGCACATCACAGACATACATTCTGTACTTTAAATCTTCTCCGTATGAATTAAGCACATCTTTGGTAAACTGAAATACATTTTATGGTCTCACATTTTATGTTGAGATTTTAGTTTCAGTTTCCTATATGTATTTGGAGTTTGTGTGTTACACAATCAGTTTTTGTTTTGTTTTTGCTTTTGGTTGGTTTTGTTCTTTTGAGTCTGGAGCTTTGTTGTCTCGTGTGGTTTATGTGCTCAATTTTGGGTGATTTTCAAAATATATTCATCTATAGAAGGGGTTGCCATTATGACGGAAAAGGGAGGGAATTGGATAAAAACCAAAACTAATATGTATGTTGATCTTATTGTATACAATAGCCTGAAGTCAACTAGGACGATCTGATCTGGTTACACCTAATACGATATGGACTCCTCCAGTGGTATGTTCTGCATTATATAGTCATGAAAGAGTGAATGTACTTACTATAAAGAAAAGTGACTTTCAGAAAGTTATGACGGTACGTATTACACCACTACACAAAGGAGTGAAATGCTGAAACATATTTACAGGGTTTCGTCGAATTAGATTCAAATATCTTGGGGGGTAATGTTATTCCAGATATCATATCTTTTAACAATACAGTGATCTTTCATAGGCCACTTTCTTTTAATAGATCACAAGGTTTTCGAAAATATGCTTCTGAAAAACTGTAGTGAACGTAAGTGGTTAAAGTATATTTTTCGGATCCGATATAGAGTAAGTATACAGTGCCTACTGTATATTCGATTTTTCACAATATAGCCCCCATATAAGGTCTGACTTTATGTATTAATGTAATTTTTTCCATAATTGCTAGTAGCTTTAAGCAATTATTTTCGGGCCACTTAAGTTAAGTTACCCTTTAAATCCTTTTAGTTGCTAAATGATATGCATCTATGTATTTAAATATATATATTAGATATAGGTAATCAGCAGATGGAAAGGTGTTTTTATTTTCATCAGGTCTCCTAATGTTATATATGTATTATTTCAAATGCATTTGCAACGCAGTTTTCTGTGCATCTTTAGGATATCGTAGTAATATTGAAAGATTTTTCTTTTTGTCAGTGCTTAACAACTAGTTGCCGATCCTCTTCACTACAATGATAGTCACGACTGAAGAAAAAAAAATACTGTAAAAATTCGTAATCAGCATATTGTCACTAAATATTACGTATCCCCACAAATAAGGCCTTTAAAAAAATAAAACCCTGAATTTTTTTACAATATAGGAACATAGATTTCCGATAGTGGTAATCTTATTTTTCAATCCTAGAAATGTTTTCCAGATTAAAAATGCAAGTTTCCATATTGAAGTAAAGTTTTACGATTTATTTCGCTCTTTATCACACATCCCACCAAAGAATATTCTTGATTTGGAAGCAATAAATATATCTACAGCATCCTTAACAGCTTCCTCTATGGCATATTGCCTTACAAAACGATTTGGAAGGCAAATATTCAGCAATTATTGTTTGTAGTGTAGAAAAATTCTTCTTAGCGGCTCTAAAATCACTTAATTTTTAATAATTTTAAATTTGAATGAAATGTTCAGCGTTGTAAAATAATATTAATTTAGTGAAATCAACACAATTTTAACAATGTGAAATATGCATATTTTGTATTCCTTAATTTATAACAAGTGCAAGCAGTAACAACTGCTCTCTGCCTTAAAATTTGCTTCAGAGGAAGCACTATTTTTGCTGGGATTCAAAGGTATTTGTACTTTGGTAAAACACCATAATATTATCTTAGCTAAAAGTACACTTCATTTATAAAAAAACTGTTGGCAACTCTACTGCTTTTATTGGGTTTATGTATAATAATACAGCTTTTCAATTATTGTTTGATTCACTTTTGTTTTTTGCATTTTTATTACACATTTTATTTAATTTTTAAACACAGAATTTTAAAAATTTTATAGAACAAATAGGTACAAGTCAGACTTTAGAGATGGAACTAATATTGCAAATAAGGAAGAACCTCAGAGTAAAGAAATTTTAAAGAACGAACTAAAATATCACACACAAACTAATAAATAGAAAAATTTTCACATAAATTGGACAATTTAAAAACTCAAATAAAAAGACCTAAAGCAACAAAATCGTATATACTAACAAATAAAGAAATCACAGTACTCACTCATTTGTTGCAAACACATTCACATAAAACACGCACAAAACCCATAAACACTCTTTTTACACAGTTATTTAACTCAAATGTTGTTGGAAACAGAAAGAAAGAAAGAAAAACACAAAAACAAAATAAATAAAGTATGAAGAAGAAACTGAAACTGTAAAGGAAAAAAGGCAAAAACAAAAAATTCACACAATAAATTTGCAACAGTCCCAGGAATACTTTATTGCTTCGGCGCTACGCGTGGTCACTCAAATTGTGAAGTACAACGAAATTTACGAGACGTAACGTAAACGTTGACGTCATCATAGTTGCCGACGTTGGCAGAGAGACGTCAACGAACATAAATAACAAGGAAAGAAGAAAAATACAAAACAAAACTCATACTAAAATGAATTTAGTGAGAGCAACTTGGCACAGTGGGCTTAAGGCATTTAGAAATGAGTGAGTGTGTCTGTTTGTTTGAATTAAATGAAGGTTGGGTTGATGGTTGTCGGTTTGGCATTAAAATGTGTGGTGGTGTATTTGGAAGGTTGGTTGGTTCGTATAGTGGTGGTTCAGAGTATCTTATAAGATTATTTATATACTGTTTTCAGCCAAAACAAGCAGTCAACTGCTCTGTTCAACGACTGCTGACTGCCGACTGCTACGTTGACAGCGTAGCAAGAGCCATAATATATGGATCTGGCAATTGTATTCGTATCATATGTGTGTTATTTATATGTGAGTTTTGTGGATTTGTTGTTTATTTTCATTAATTTCTTCTTCTACTACTCTACTTTGTTCATTTTCCCCTTTTTCAATTGTATAGTAGTCGTTCTTGCTTTTGTTTAGTTTTTTTTTCAGAAATAAAAAAAGAGCTCCTGACTCTTTGGCTGATTAAACTAAGACCGTATAGTGTTGTATAGCTTGCTGGCAAACTGAATGTTTGCTTATTACTTTTAGCTTTTTTCAGTACGTTCGATTCTGCCACCGTTAGCGTTCGTTCACAATTATAAAGAGAGACAGGCGGTACCGTCCGCTTTATTATATTTTTCTTCTTATTGCATACAATTTTCATTTGGATTTCTCGTATTAAGGAATAGTAGTACTAGTACGCGACGTGCGGCTCTATAATTTTGCTCGGATTTTTCACATGTATATGCTGCAAATTGAATACTTTATGGGTTTAGTTTGATAGAAGTCGTAAAGAAATCAACATCATCAAAAACAATAATAATAATAAACATAAAAAACTAAAGTTGAAGATACAAAGAAAAAAGAGAGCATCCATAATAACTATCACTTAAATCTTCAATGGATGATAGTTAATGATAATAAATCTCTCTAGAAAAGTAAATAAAAATAAAAGAAAATTCTGAAATTTTAAAGAAAGAGTGCTGCTCAATTACACTAGTTTCTTACTGCACTTGATATTTTCATTTACTTTTATATTACAAATTCCAATTTTCATTTACTTTTACTAGTATTTATGACATTTACTATATTTTGATTCATAAAAATAAATGTGTTCGTTTTTCTTATTGTGCGTGTGTGAACGAGCGATTTTCATTATTTATCTATTCTAATGCTTACTAAAGTAATTTATGACAATAGAAATTGTACATACAGCTTAGAATTAGATATAGAACACAACAAAAACAATAATAAAATCTGCAGCAGCATTACACGTATGTATGTACAGAGAAAATTTGAACTACGTTAGACGGACACAAGTGGTGGCTGGCTGGCTGCTGGGATTTTGGGAAAACAGAAACAACAAGCAAAGACAGCAAGCAAGCAGCAGCAACCTACAAGACGGCAGCAGCCATCCTCATCATCATAGCAGCATCAACACCATAAACAACATCCAAACCAACCAAACAGCCAGTCATAAAAATAATCATAACAATAATCGTAAAAATTGAAATTTATTCGTACGTTTACAGTCACATCAAAATCAGCTCAACAAACGGTAGCGCGTAAAAACTAATGTGTGTTTACACTAGCATCACACACTATCACTCATACTCTCTCCCAATTCATACAAATTTATTAATGGAGGAGTAATAAAAAACAAGAACAACAAAAACGACGTGTAAACAAACAATAACGGCCGGTCACTAAATGGCAATAAAAAATTTATTAATAATAAAAAACAAATAATTATCACCTTAATATAAACATACAAATTAAACAAAATACCAGTGAAAATTCAATATAAACAAAGAAATATTTTCAAAAAACGTGCAATATTTAAAAAAGTAAAAATTAAATTTAAAAACAAAAATAAAAATAAATTGTGCCAATTCAAGCAACATATTTTCATTGGTTTAAAAAAGAAAACAAAACAAACAACTTAAATAGAAAAATAATAATAAATTAATGCCAAAATTTTATCTTATAAATAAATTAACAACATAATTTTGTGTTTCTTTTATTTTAAATTTAAAACAAAATAAAGAAAAATTTAACAAAAAATTGTGCATATTTAAATAATACCCAGTTAATCTGCTCTAGTCTCAAAAGAAAAATATTAGCAATAAATTTAAAATAATTTAAATATATTACCTAAAATTAATTATAAAAGTAAATAAATATTTAATATTTTTAAAAAATGGCTTTATTACATAAACACAACAAATCAAATAAAATTTAAAACATTTTAATTAAAACCACAACATTTTGCAACACAACGACCCACTGTATTTTAAAAACCCAACAAAAGAGAGTGTTTATTGCAAAAGGAAATTCTAAAAATCATAAAAAATAGTGTTTTTGCGAGAAAGTGCATCCATAAAAGAGCATAACTTTCATTCAACAGCAACAACGAACAAAGGAGTAGAGAAAGAAACTAACAAAACAAAGTAGCAAGAGTGTAGAGAAAATACACCGAGCGTGCTTTTCCAAACAATCAACAACCAAACATTTATTTGCCAGGACAAAGTCCGGCATTCGTATTCAACTTTCAAAGGATTAAATGTAAGTACTTTTGTTATTTGGAGATAGTTTTGCAAATAGATCTAAGAAGATACCAGTACGTATAAGTGTTTATTTACATTTTTCATTAAGGACATTAAATCGATTTTCTGCTCAGTATTTTTTCGTAGGGAAGACCTATAATTGTGGCCAATGAGAAACACTGTGGGTTCTAATATAGTAAACGTATTTAAAAATAAGTATCAGATCGGAATTTATATTATAAATTCCTCTTCACATATACATATATGTAGGGAAGTACATTAAAAGTTGATTCAAAATGTATAATATTAGTTCATTATTCCACTCCAACCAGATATTTTGTGCGTAGTATTTTGATTCAGAAGAAATACTATCAACTAAATCCAGGTCTTTGGTTGCTTCCGTAAATTATTTTGTAGTATTATAGTCTGTCATTAGATCGTGAGTTCGATTCTCACTAGATAATGCCGTAGATATATTTCATCGGACCTGATGTAAAATACATCCTCCTTGTATACTTTAATTTAAGTCAATTCCGGCGGCAATATTATTAATACTTTTTTCTTGGGCCAGTACTCAGAGGATGACCACTACTTATACGGTGTATTGTGTTGGAACTATGAACATTTTGCTTAAATCTTACATCGATGTTGGTAGGGAAACATCTGCAGGAAGTTTTTTCCACATATTTACGAAAGGTGCGGCTGAAGAATGCATTTTCTCTGTAACGTATTGTGCAGTCCACTTTTGGACCACCAGTCCACAATTGACCACGAATGGTTGTGCTCTTAATAAAAGACGAGCGTTGCGTAAAAATATAACAAGTTCCCTAATTTCACAGGAACTGATTGTCTTGTAATATTCATAAACAGTGAAATACACTCCATATTGCGACGGTGTTTCATTGAATCAATAGAGTTGGACAACCTACGGTCACCGATAAGTACCTTCGACCTCTCCTGTACGCGATCGAGTGTTTCCAAAGTAAACTTTGAAGCTCAAGCCAATAGAATAGTATTCCAATATCGGTCTGATATAAGTGACGTAAATAGTAAAGTTTTTATAAACCGAGGCACATGAATGATTACTTTTTTTTAGATTTTTTCAACATATCGCTCATTTACTACAAGACTGGCATAATTAAAAATCCGGATATTTAGAACTGAAAGTTACAAAGCATTTGTCATATTAAATTCTTTCTTTTATATAATTTCTATTATATTCGCTGTGAGATCGACTTTTTGATGTAAAGGTAAAATCTAATATTCTTGTTTTCACCGATATTAGATAAATTAGATAAGAAACATATTAGCATCTAATATCTGAAGTTATTTAAAAAAATAGTCATTAATGTCATTAAACATTTAAAGTAATTTTACTCGAGATGTCTATTGAAGGTTTACCAATCTTCAATGGACGTCCTTTTAATTATGAATTAACATCCAATAATGATAGTTAAGTAGACTAGTAGAAGTAGAATAGGAAATTTCATACGGAGATCTCTTAGAATGAATTTGGATCTGATTAGAAAATATTTTTTCTATAACTGTATACATATGTAATCCTAGAACAGAAAAGATTTTCTAGAAATAAAATTCTTAAAAATTTTATTGTTTTTTTTTAATTTCATTTTGAAAGATGAATATTAGAGAAATTGCAATATTCCTAAATATGAGCAGAAAAGATACAGATTTGGGTTATAAATTTCGTTCAATATAATCTGGAGAATTACAACTGTTATAATTTATAAATTCTTAATCCAGCATAAAAATGGCGATGCTTAGCCATTCATTCGAGATGTCTAAAAAGAATATATAAAGACATTAATTTTTCGTCCTGTGTGATTATTCTGGAGAACTTAATGATATTTTTTCTAAAAATTCAGTATTTTTCAATTACCTGCTTAATTTATAAACTCCCCAAATAGGTTTTGTATCAAATTAAGTATTTTTGTACTTTTTATTTAAAATTTTCCATTTTGAAAGATGAATATTAGAAATTATTCAATATTCCTAAATATTAGCAGAAAAGAATCAGATTTAGGTTATAAATTTCTTTTAATATAATCTGGAGAATTACAACATTTATAATTTATAAATTCTTAATCCAGCATAAAAATGGCGATGCTTCATTCATTCGCGATGTCTACAAAGAATATAAGAATCTATAAGATAGTCCTAAATAAGAACTGATATTAATATCAAATTCAGATATAAGGACATTAATTTTTCGTCCTGTACTTAATGATACTTTTGCTGATATTCAGCATTTTTAAATTACCTGCTTAATTTATAAACTCCCCAAATAGGTTTTATATCAAATTAAGTATTTTTGTACTCTTTATTTGAAAATCACTTTGAACAAAATTATATAAATAACATGTGAGAATCTTGATCCTTTCAACTCTACTTGACAGTTTGCATGTACTATACTATATATACCATGTTAACCAACCATTTTTGACAAATAATACAAAAACAACCAAAAATATCCGACCAATAATGGAATACAACTCTCATGCATGGGCCGATGCTTAAAGTCTATGTTTGCGTACTTAACAGGAGATGGGTATTCTATTAATTCTTTGGATTACCGTCGCAATGTGGTTTGTGCTTCACTGTTCTATCGATATTAGATATTTATATGCAACAATCGTCTCTCTTAAAGAATACACCCATTTGAAACCGATTTACCTGTGGATCGCGTAATATTTACATTACAGGAAAAAATCCTTCTATAGCCGTATTGCAACTGAGTGTATTTTTTTAAATTTCTCTCTAATAATAAAATATCTCCTCGGAAAAATGGAAAATAATCCGAATTTATTAATGTTAAATATAAATTGTAAATAAGGTATAAATCGGAACCATCTAGACCAGCGGTTCCCACCGATTTTTACTTCGCGGACCCCTTGAAGAACTTATTTAATTTCGCGGACCACCTACATATTTTGATATTCTATTGTTCTAAATAATTGTCCATCCGAAAATTGACCTAGTCCATTAATCCCTAGGTCTAATAAATGTAGAGATGTCATATCTATAAAATATTCCCGTACATTGAGAATATATAATATTTCAGATAGGTTTTCAATTGCATGTTTTGAAGATAGAATGACTTCTTTGTTGATATGTTAACATGATGTTTCATTTTATGATCGTGAGATCTTTCATGTTCATTTTTCTTCAAGGTAGCGAAAATATCAATATCAGATATTGTCACATGTGCTCAAGGAGTCACGTTTCAAAAACTTGTTGCGATTGCAAAGGGTGAACTGAGTAAGTAAGCTAAGTTTTCGGGAAAATAATATAAGAAAGTTGGACTTCTTCTATGTTGTTGCGAAATGCGTTATCCGCATAATATATGAACTCTTTGTTAAAGTACTGTGAATTTGGAACTTAAATTTGAATTTTAAAATACCAACGAATTATTTTACTTCATGGTTTTTGGCTACATATTTACGCGAAACGCTATGGATTTTCTGATGTTAATTTAATAATATGTACTGGTCGACAAAATCAAGTTAAAATCTGTGTATCACGTCGGATTGGAATATTTATAAAGAGATGCATAAAGAGTCACCTCTGTTTTGAAAATATATAATTTTAGTCCTTTCAAACAAGAACACTTTTGCATACAATTTGATAAACTTAAATCAGTAATAAGCTTGTCTTTGAATTGAACTTCATACTCCGGAATTAATTTAATTGTAAGGCAGAGTATTATTTGTCTAAAATAAAAACCATTATTTCAGTACATATACAGGAAATAAAAATTACAAATCACGCAATACTTTACTTTATAAAAGTTATACAATAAATTTGTAGGGCCTAGCTTCTTTCTGATAAACAACCGAAAAAATAAAATTCAAAAAGTCACCAAAAAATTTAGGATTATTGTACAAAAATTGGAGATATTTGTACATACATATAAAAGAATATTGTTTATTCATGTTTTTTTCGTTCGTCTTCGCGGACCCCCTAGGATTTTACTACGGACCACTAGGGGTCCGCGGACCCCCATTTGGGAACCGTTGATCTAGACAATGCGGATATGTCGTTAAATTTGCTAAGAATTTAAGGAATCATATTGAATAATTTGTTTAATGAAGAAAAGTGTTGAGTTATACATTAAATTTCACCTATCCATGTTTCTTTATAATAATTACAGAAAAGTTTTTGTATATAGCAAAGCTTCCAGGTAATCTTGATCTTGATTAGATGATATATTCCGAAATTTGAACAACTTTTAATTCACGATATTCCCTACGAAATATTTCGAGAATCCGCGAATGGAAAATTTGAAAAAATGCAGAACTAAGACATCCGGAAAAATCGGAAATTTTTAATCGTTATTTCAATTGATCTGTAATTACCGATGAAATTAACGTTTTGTTTATTGATTTATTTCATAAACAGTTAATAAATCAAACACAAGTTAAAATAGTTGCAAATAATAAATTAATATACTTAATTAATCAAATTGAGACTGCTGACAAGCTTATTAAAACAAAACAATTTGTATATTTGCATATAATTATTGTTAAACTTTAAAATTAAAGTATAAAAAACTAATACATTTATTGTTTAATAAGTAAATAAATAATTACCATGGCAAACATTTTCTTTTAAAACTAGCCAAAAATGTTTGAATGTAATAATTTAAGTTTTTATTTGTACATCTTTACGACAAAACACAGTTCATGAATTCAAAATATGAAAATTTGTAAATGTGTGCAAATTTGTATCTGTACAAATGTTGTATGTATATGTATTATCGTATGTACTTTATGCATATTTTGAGAATAGAAGTAATGGTAGCTTTGAACTTGGTACTTGGTTTTTGAATTATGATTATATACAATTAAATACTTGTTCGTACATGCATAAATATATGTATATTTATGCAGTAACTCAAACTTACGCACATGCACATCCATACGTTCAAATTTGTATCTGTGTGAATGTTGAACATTTAGCATAGTTTTACTTCCGTTTTGTGTCATTGTATGCACATATGTACATACATACTGACTAACTGCATTTTATTAAATTTTCTGCTGCGCATGTGAGTCAAGTCAATAATGCATTTAAAATATTTACACTTACATAAATATGTATGTATGTATGTATGTATGTATATACCAAATCCGTATAAATTTTACAAGTGTAATAAAAGTGTAGTAATACATATACATTTGGTAGACATTATTTTAGGTTATTTTTATCCTATATTTAAATTAAATTTGTCTCTGTTTATCTCTCACACACAAAATCATTTGTTTTTGAAGGAGTAATTTGAAATTTAAACACCTTTTTTAATTACTATAATTTTTTGTCCATCAATAATTTATATTCCATAAGTTCAATTAAATTTATCTTAACAACATCTAAATAATTATAATTATCATTATGATTTAATATTTCATTTACATATGAATGTATCTTTATAATCTATATTTTAGCCTTTGTATACACACATACATATGTTTGTATATACTACGTTCAAGTATTCTCTTCCATAGTACTATTGACTTAATAAAATGGCTTAAAAATGGCTTTTTAATAAACCCAATTTTGTGCTGCTGCAGTTTATAAATAATTTTATACTTTTTAGTCCATTTGTATGGTATTATTGTGATATTGTTCATCTGCACTTATATAAGTGTATTTGCACGCAGAGAAAAAATATGATTGAAAATGGTCACAGTAACCATTTTAAATTTATTACAAAAAATTTAACATTACAATAATTTCATTAAATGTCGCAAATACATACATATGTATATTCTATGAAATTCATTATTCGAATTATGACTATGTAATCAAAACCATGTTTGATTGCAACACAGTCTAGAATCCAAAAAATCATATGTATGTATATGATTATGGTAGCCATAAAAAAGAATTAAACATAATATGGTTGCGATAACTAGAGAATGATTAAAGAGATTACAGTACTGTTGAGCTTTAAAAACCATAGAATAATTGCTGTAATCTTGTAGTTTTTTCTTTGGGTGTGTAAACATTTTGCTCCTAATTTACTGATGCATATTGAATCTTCTACATTTGCAACATAGCAGTGATAGTAATTATTTTATTATATAAACATGCATACATATATTTGTGTATGTATGTATGTTTGTGTGGCATTTTATTGATTTATTTCAATTGATATAATTTCTACTCAATATTGCTGCCAGTTGTCTGAAAGTCGAGAGTATATAAATATTTATTTTATTATGTGCCGTGTGCCAATTGAAAATTTATTAACTCCATTAAAGTTCATTTACGGCATATTTTCAAAAATTCTATTAAAAGTTATTCTTTAGGCAAAATTAAAAAGCTTTTAAAGGAGTTTTAAAAGAATTTATTTTCAAGTAAATGAACAAAAGTTCCTTATTTTTAACAAAAGCTAAAATATTGAATTTTGTAGTGACTATATTATATTTAAGGCAACTTTAAGCTGTTGACAAATATTGTTATTATTTATCTCTAATTCAAAAGTATTTAAAACAAAAATACTGGCCAAAAATATGAACAAAAAAAGCAAAAACAAAAACTGTATACAAATGATAAATGGTCAAAAAATACGTTGTTGTTTTTGTTCGTATTTAAAACAAAAATCATTGAATTATACAAAAATGTCACAAAATATTATTTATTTAATGTTCAAACGAAATAAAATATTAAAATAAACTTGTTTAGTTAAGAATTTGAATTATAAGCTAAAAACAACTGAATTGTCACTTTTTTCTGTAAAAAAAATGGTAGAATTAATTTAAATTTTTTGCAAAATGATAAATGATGACAAAGAAGTTGAGAAAAAATTGCTTAATTAATCACTAGACAACACAAACAATGTGAAAATTTAAATTAAAAATAAAAAATATAAAAAAATACACAGATTCTTTATAGAAAGGGAAAGAAATGCGTTACATTTGAAACGAGCATTAATTAAAATGACAATCAAGTTAAAATAAAATAAATTTGTTGTCGTAAATTAAAAAAAACTTTTTCTTTGACAGCAGAAACAGAACCTTTTAATTGCAAAGTTGGGAATTTTTTAAATTAAAATTAGAATTTATAAAAAATTAAATTTTGAGATAATACTTAATAAAATCTTTAAAATTGTTGTGACAAACCTAACTTGTTTGTTATAATCACATATAATTATTCTTGTTATTTGAATAATGTTTTAAATATAATTACAGTGACCATAATGTAGTTGAATTACTACTTGTAATCATTTTATAATAATTGTCGTAATTTTATTTAATCTCTGTTTTCTGCGGTGACATTGCAAACATATAAATCAGTTCCGTCGTCAAACCCAACTGATTGATCACAAACATTTTAATTCACTAAAAAGAAATCAATTTTCAAGTAATTGAATTTATCGATTTTTTCAATGAATTTTTCTAGAACACATGGCAATTTGTCTTGTAGGTTTGTTCTTTCGCCTTTTTGTTTAAATTTGTTTAACCTCCTTTCAAACTTAACGAAACAACAACAGGAATTCAAAGGTTTGACTACATAGTTTTCGGTTCTTTTTTGCTTTTTCCAACTGACAATATGGATTTCGTAGCTATTGTTATTGTAAACATTTTTGGCGCAACTTTTATGCACTGACTGCAAAAACCTAAACCGAATAGGCTGCCTAAATGGAATAAAGTAGAAGAAAACAAAACCTGTCATCAACGCTACCAGACAAAACTAAACAATTTTTAGTTTTTATTTTCTTTTTTAACAAACTTGGAGAAAAACTTATATATTTTCGTTTTTCTCAAAATGCACAAATAATTTTTCTATTAAATACTTGAATTATTTTTAAGGCGAACTAAAGTATAAAACACAAACAAAAATCAAGGAAAAACTCTTACCAACACTTTTTTGTGCTGCACTTCAAAATGCACAATTGCAAGTTTTTGTTTAATTTTGCTTCTTACAGCATTTTTGTGTGTGTTTTAATTTTTTTTTCAGTTTTTTTTTTTGGAAAAAATTCTTTCATCCTGTGTGATTTTGATGTATGACTGTATGCGGTAGTATAAAATACCGAAAGGATTATAAGACACAAACACACTTGCACGTATTTACTAGTACTTTTATTTGCACTTGCAAACGAACCCTGTGGTTCGGAAAGGCTGTCCCGAAAGCATTATTTAAGCGACTATTAGAGGTTAGAGAATTATAATGAAATCAATTGATCCTTTATAGACTATGCGTGTACTTTATATCACAAGGATAACAAATAGTTAATAGATTACTTCTGATGGATTATTTTCTGATCTACTTCAATGGTTTTGATAAAATGCTATCTAAAAAGGATACAGTGACTCCTTGTACAACTCCTGAAAACTGTGTGGACTGAACTAGCAACAATTGTAGATGTATTGTCATTGCTTTCTTTGCAGCAGTTGTATGGATGAATATAGTCGTTAGACTATTCAACTACTTTTACTACTACTATTTCTACAGTCAGTTTTACTTATATGAATATTTCGTTTTTGTTGCACAAATATTTCAGGAGTTTTCCGATGTTTTGTGCAAAAGAAAAACTTTTAAAGTTGGTTGGGTGGTAATTTTTTTTGGTAAATCTTTTTTTTTTTTTGTTGTTCTTCTAAGGGGCATGGTAGGGAATGATGGTGCGCTGCATATTTTTGCTTGATTTCAGTTTTACTTGCAATTTTGCTGTTTTTTCTGTGGTTGTTATATATTTTTTTTACTTACGTTGGTTCGGTTCTGTGCCATTTGAGAATAAACTTGGAAATGTGTGTATTTTGTTGCTGCTTCTGCTGCAACCCAGCAGGGGGCGCTTACAGTGACATTGCACAAGAGAGGGTGACAATGATTTATTGCAAAGAGATACGCGACATACGTACAAATGTCTATACTATATACTTACATACCATATATACTTGCAACATCCATATGTATGTACATGAATTTAGTATATAAACACTTTGTATATATGTTGTATATCTGTTTGTACTCAGAACATCAACAAAACCAAACCAATTTTTATTGTAAATACTCTCGTTCGTACTACATACAATACATATAATTCATAGTTGTGTAAAATACTTGTACTTATTGTAAAATAAAATTTAACACAAAAAACAAAATACATCAAGTGATTTTACTCACTCACTCTGCCTGCCCATTAATAATTCATTTAACATACAAGCTTGTTTAAAAAATTTCTTCTAAATGCTAGACTTTAAGACGATTTATTTTCAAAATATATTTTTCAAACCATATCCAACATCCGTTTACACTTGTAATCATTTTCTTGAGACTGTTGTTGTTCCTTTTTTTGTTAAGTTTTCTCTCAAAAAGCAAAAAACTAGAGTAAAATCTTTGTTATTTTTATATTTTTACTTGTTAGTATATTGGAAAGGCTTTGAGTTATTTATGGGATTTTCTTCTATAATTTTCCAATAGTTCGGCATGATTTTGGCCAAAAATAAAAGAAAGTAAGTTAAATAAGAAATTTAATCTAAAATTTTTATTTGATTTAATGTTTTGTGATTCTCAATAAAATAGGAATTAAATTAACAATTGCACCTCAAACCTTATATAGAACTTAATTTTAATAAAAAACAAGAAATTATAGCCGGGCCAGGCCTACCATATAATAAGCTACACCTGTTATAAAAATAAAATGTGATAAAGTTTTCATAATAAAGCATTTAATTTGAATTGTACCTTGCCTCAGATATACTTAAGCCATTTATTGTTGAATAAAACTGTGGACATTTAAGTCAAATTTTGAAGGGGGCTTTGTATAGGGGCTACGGTCAAATGAGACCCTATAATTATAAAATTCATGAAAGTCATCTATAGGACTTGCTTTTCCAGCTTTTTGTCTAGATACGAGTATATTAAACATAATTATGACTAGGGACTAGGTGAAGATCATATGCCAAATTTGATTTAATTATCTTCAAAATTGCGACCTGTAGTTTGATTACAAGGTTTACAAGCCCTATTCAGGGGTTCAATTGCATGGGGACTAGGTGAAATAATGGATCGATCTTCGAGACAATAGAAGATCATGTACCAAATTTCATTGAATTATCTTCAAAATTGCGACCTGTAGTTTGATTACAAGGTTTACATGGACGGACATACTTAGCTAAATCTACTCAGAAAATGATTCTAAGCCGATTGGTATACTTTAAGGTGGGTATAGGACCAATATTATTGTGCGTTACAAACATCAGCACAAACCCAATATACCCTACCCACTAGAGTGGTGTAGGATATAAAAAATTTCTGATAAAATCATAACAACTCAGCCTGTGTCGTTCTAGTTTGACGATGAGACGACCAATGACTTTTTTGAAATTGTCACCTACGAAAACAGTTTTGTGAAAGCATTTTAGATCCTTTACTCATTTTATGGAATGGTTCCCGAACTAGTTCTATAATCAGTTTTGTTAAAATTTTTCATGCTCAGAAAGCTTTAGAGAACATTCACGCCATTTTTAAAAATCTAAATAAATAGCTTCTTTTTGTTTTTTTAGAACAAGTTCTAAGAATGGGAAGTAAAGATATTTCAAATATATACATATGTAGTTGGTCGACAGCAGACCACCCCTGTAAACTAAAGGATTCAGATTTGCACTACCAAGAGGACAATATTTATAATAAAATTAAAAGGCAGAGTTCTATTAAAAGTTGTAATATTGAAAGATTTTGTTGTTTAGTTTCTGCTCAAGTTTTTCTAAAATATCGGTATGTTACATTATTCATTCATTTATAGGTACATCAACTGTAAATATTAATGTACACATTTTTTTATATAAAAACAAATTCCTAAGATTTTTACCTGGCGGTATTTTTTTAACATCAAAAATGACCTTGAAAAGACAACAACAAATTAACTAAAAATATCCTTGAAAATCCAATCACGGCATTTTCATAATTTTCTTTAAAAATTATGAAAAAGTAACTGTGCTCCTAAGAAATTCCTAAAAAGAGAGATTTTAAGGCACCTGCCTTAAACAAAGCAGCCACAATCAGTTAACCTTAAACTCATTGGGTGCTTCTTTTCCTCGGCTTGAAACAAAAAATCATACAGTTTGCATTGTTTATGAAAAAAAAACGAAATTATGCAATCATTTTCTACGGTAATAAAAATTAATATGCGTCCTTCGTTTAAGGGTAATTAACTTGGTAACAGCACAAAATTACCTTCAAAAAATTTCGGTTTGACTTTAAACTCAAAACACCTTCACTAGCTGTCTAAATGACTATTTAACTTTTTGACTTCTTGGGTATTGTTTGAAGATTTGGTTGAAAGATTTATTGACTACATTTGCTCACTCAAGATGTTTAGTTTTTAATTTTTACACGTATTTTCTATGATTTTTCTTTCCACAGTTGGGTTAGTTTGCTGAAACAGGTATAAAATATTAGTAGTATTAGTTTATGCAATTAGGTTTTTCTTTTGTGTTTCAAAATTATGATTTATGATATTTTAGAAAAAAAAGAAGAAAACTATGTATTTCATTTAAGTTCCTGTTTCAAACTTCCAGCACGTTTTAAATTTAAAAACAACAAAAATTGTTACAGTTTTTATTTTTAAAGAAAACTCTTTAGTTGTCTATTTCTTGTAGTTGCATATAAATCAAATATGAAATCACTTTTGTTTTCATTTTTAGCATTTATAAGAAATGTGTATTTTTTTGTTAAATTGTATTGTAAATAAGTATGCAGCACATTATTTCTTCCTTTTTTTTAAGAAATACATCTACTGCCATCCTAATAAATCTTTTAATCATAATAATTTGTTTCAATGTTAATACTTTCAAAATATCTGAAAACTCAATAAATAACACAACAACATGTTCTGTGTGCTGTTAATGTCATACAATGAAATACTTCATATATCATCATCATGTTGCCAAAAGACTCAAAAAACAAAATCCGTGAAAAAGACGAAATAAGTTGAAATCACCTTCTTAGCAGAATAATTTCAGGCAAAAGCCTAAATGAAAGAGAAGCAGAAAAAAAAGAAACGACAACTTTGCTTGCACTCCTTTTGGGCAATACCCGTTCGTAAGTGTATAGGTTTAGAGTCCAAAATTCAGACTTTTGAAAAGTAAGGTGTCGTTCGTATGTACGTGGATACCGGTATTTCTGCAATGAATGCGTTTTAAATGTTGTATACATTTAACAAACAGACAAAGACTGTGCACGAATTAAGTTTGACATTAGAAATCAGAATTTTCATATTTTTTCAATCGAACTGGAAACACATACATTCATACATATGTAGTTGCATTACAAACTAACTTTAAAATGGTTAATCATTTTTTTAAGTTAAATTAAAATAAAAACCTGCAAGTTAACAGGACTATATTTCCTCTAATATTGAAAAAAATTCAACGTGGCCACTCTTTGAAACCGGATAAAAGTAAATACAATTTTACTGATGATGACGAAGATGTGGCTTAAAGACAAAAAACCTAAAACTTCAAGTATGTTTGTAAAAAGTACATGTATGTATGTTTTTTTTTTTTTTTTTTTTAAATACAAAACAAATTAATCCCAAAATCAACTTAAAGACAAGACAATCTTACAGATTTTTCTGCGTTTTCAGCCATTAAAAAAAAGAAGCCTACAAAATGCGTTGGTGATATACACACTCTGGACTTGGAACTCTAAAAGCTGAAAATATTGATGTTGTTGTTTTTAGTACGAATGATAATGAAGCTGTTAAATTTTTTTTTCAATTTTTGTTAAACATTTCTGTAACTCATACCTCGTACTGAAATAATAAAGTTGTTATGCAGTTTTCCATTGGAGTGTGTCTGTCTTACCAATAACATATTATCATCTACATGTTATTGGGAAGATGGTTCCAAATGTCGAATTGGTTGTCTTCTCTCTGGTTAAACAACATCTTTAGCATTTTTTTTTGGATTTCATAAACATAAAAATTCTTGTTTTGTAGTTTATTTTTTTGTCTGTTTCAGGTATTAAGTCGTATTGCTTTATTTGTATTTCATCGATATTTGACTGTCTATTGGAGTGTTTGTACGTTTGTCCGTCTGTCTGTCTGCATAATATTTGTATGAAATATTTCATTTAATTTTGCTGTCACCTGATTTATCACCTTTCTTGTAAATTTGTTATACATTAATCTTTTAATTTTATTGATTTTTGCGTTTGCATTTTTAAACAAATTGTTTTTTATATTTTTAAAAAAAGGTGTTGATAAACTGGTCAAAAGAAACTCCAAATGCCACAAAATACAAATTTGTTGATTTGTTTTAGTTTGTTAAATGAATAAAAGAATTCAAGTGGAGGTTGTGTTTTTTATCATTCAAATAAAACTTGTTTAAGATTAAGAAATTTTTTTTCAAGAAATTTTGAATTAAGTCATATTAAAGGAAAGAATATCTAATATGGCAGAGTTTAGTTGACAGCTTTAAATTGGAGATTTATATAGGGTTTAGCTAAACCTTTAAGTGATTTAGCTATGTCTAAACTTAGCCTAAGCTTGACAATAAAAATATAACTGATTAAGTTCATGCACAGATTAAACTCATGACTCATTCGTGATAATTATCTAATATAAATATGAATTTGTTAGTAAATTACAATACCACTATTAAATGTTACAATATCACTATTTATTTCAAATCAAAAATTATCAATTGATTTATTTTATGGTTATTTTTCAATAAAAATCATGTTTCCAGAACACATACCCAAACTTCCATATGTCCTCTCATACAAAGTAAATTGCTCAATTCCCTTGTTTTCACCTAATATTATTACTGTATTAAGTTTGTTTAAAAGCATATTGAGAGCAATTTGTTACGCCGATTAACTTAAACGTTTCATTATATTCAAGATTACTTTTTATGGGCTCAACAACTTCACTTAATAAACCTAAAACTGAATAACAACGAAGAAAAGAGGAATAAAAGAAAGGCAAAAAAACAGTGGAAACATCTTCCTACATATACCCCAAAGGAAACTACGTCTAAAGTTAAACAAAAAAAATTAGCAATTTATTTTGGTTTTGCAGGGTTGAAATCATAAAGTAGTGGTTATTTCTAATACCCATTCGTACTCATACAAACATACTAACATTTATTTCAATGAAAAGATGACAATAGCTTGCTAAAAAATTTTAAGCTCTTTTAAATTATAGGAAAATAGAAAAAACCCAAAAAGAATTATTTTTGATGGTATTTAAAAATAAATATTATAAATTTGTTTTAAATAAGAACAAAGACAAGAAAAAAGAGATTTAAACCGAAGGATTCAAATTGAGATTATTTCTTTTAGCCACACTCGCTGCATATACACACACATTTACACAAGGACAAATAAAAGCACAAAAAGTCCAAATAATGACTGGGTGGTGTTAGTTGTTGCAAGGATAGAAGGATGATGGTGGGTGCAAGTATTAAGTCTAACAAATATTAATGGTGGTTGTGTTGCTGCTCTTAAACCAAACACCCAAATTCTAACTAATATTATTTTCATTTCTCAACTATTCCATGCCTTTGTATGCTTTCAATCCAATTCGATTTTTATACTTTTGCTTGATATTGGTGGTTTGGTGGTTATAAAATATATTATCATTGCCTAATGCTTGTTTTGTTGCTGTTTACCCACTAACTGCCCTTATAATCTTTCAGAATTTTGTTTCAAAATATTCTTTTTGTTCTGACTTTTGAGGCATTAGCAGCAGCATGCGTTGCCGACGCTATGCTACGCTTGGCATCAAGATTAATTTTAGATGAATAAAAAAGACAGAAGAAACAAATCCGCCAGCACTGTGAAATGAAAAACATAAAGGAAAGAAATAAGTCAAAATGATTAATGTGTTTAATTTTTCTTTTTGGTTCTGTTTCAGCTTTATTTTGAATACAAGATGAAGAAAAATATTTTTTAAAAAAATAAAACAAAATGAAAGCCAGAAAATAAGCAGAAGTGGATTTTTTCTTTTAAAGAAAATAAATATTTTGTAAAGTTTTAAATTTCATTTGAAATATGTATGTATGTGTGTTGAAATATCTACTAACTATGCAAAGTACTTATAATACAGAAAAGCAGTTGTACAAAATAATTGTTTCTTTTAAATGAATGAATGCCGAAGTGCTTTACGTGAGTACCTGCCGTGTTGGCCTATCTCACGGTGGTCTTTTTCAACCACTGGGTAGCCTTGAGAACGGTCTTCCATCGCCCCTTCAATCTTCAATAAAGAAATCAGGTGGCAATTTTTGTACATGGCTGAGCCGGTCCATGTACAAGCACTTTGCTGAAGTACTCGAGCTATCTTACTGGTGTCATGAGCAAGTTCAATCTAACCCCGACTAAGGAAAAGGCAATCACTAGTTAGAGTCAATAGAAGGGTGAAACATCAGGTGAAACACCCTAAAGATGTTTGAGGAATGCTCATGTCCCTACAAAACATTCTCATCATCTAAAGACTTACCCCAGTGCATTTCTGGACCTCTTAAAGTCGCCCAACCACACTACTGAGATGGCTTCTGTTGGTTTGGCAACAGCACCTAGAGACGTATTTGTTAGCCCGAAATACCCAAGATAAAGACAAATAGTCGCGTAGCGTAAATCAATATATCCTGTTGAGATGGCAACAGCACCGAGAAACTTCCCCGAAGTGTAAAAAGGCATACTAAATCAGTACTAGCCTCCAATATATGGAGACTTTCCCAATCTTTCACCAATTTTCGCATCTGTTCCATTCCCATGATCATAAAGATCTTTCTACGGAATGACAGGCAACTACTTAATGCTAACCTGACAATTCCCCAGCATATACCGGCTCTCTACTACACGACCGGTAAGAAATACCGATCGGGTTCAGGAATCCAGCAAATGCTGCTTTGTACACAGACCTGTGTCATTTGAATAGAGAATTAGCCACCGCATTATATAGGGTATATCAGCCTTTAAACCAACAATCTCTCCCCGCGAATTTTGGGTTTTAACCACAGCCACTACGTCGATCCCGAAGGAACCTCAACCAACTGACCAGCCAGGACAAGTCCTGTGTGCAACTAACGACCCGTAGTACCAGATTATGTGGTTTTCTGGTTAGACCCCATGTCAAATCATTCCAAGGAAAGGCCGAGCATAC
The DNA here is from genome assembly GCF_015586225.1 of Lucilia sericata. Taxonomy (NCBI): domain Eukaryota; kingdom Metazoa; phylum Arthropoda; class Insecta; order Diptera; family Calliphoridae; genus Lucilia; species Lucilia sericata. The sequence goes on along the minus strand of NW_023994088.1, from coordinate 269,175 downwards.
ATTTGATCATGACCAGCTTATAGTCCAGGCAGACTAGAGGTGCTGGTAGCACCTTTTAAATAATAAATTTTGACTTAATTTGAGATCTCATTTGTTAAGTTTTTAGTATACATTACACTGTAATGGTGTATGAAGTTATTACCGCCAATGTCTTAGACGTAGTTCATTAAAATTGTCCAATCAGTGTTCTTTAGGGATATTATATCTAGAATTACATTGTTCCTAAGATATTAAAAAGAAAATGCCTTTCCGCTTCCACTACAAATGTCAGAATCCGTTTGTCTCTTTTTGTATAGTTATGTCCGTAATCCTGGGTTATGGCTACTTCAGAGGATCTTTGTGGTCTCAAATGTTTCCGTGATTTCCTGTATTATAGGAGAGTTCGTTTGTCCCTTTGTCCGCCTGTCTTCTAAGTAAGCAATTGGTTTTTATATAAGAATAAAAATATTCTTGACATTTACAGCAGCACTTATAAATATTTTAGTTCATTACTTTTTAGCTCTGTTTAAATATTTTCTTAAAGTTTTGATTTTATTTAAATTTTAGAATTTTTTTTGTACAAAATTTAAATTTGAGATGGTAATGTATCATTTCATAGTTGTAACTCATATTGGACATGGCATATGTTGCCATGTTTTTTTCTAGCTCATCCTAGTTTCCTCTCCTTCACTTTAATAATATCTAAAAGTATACCACACACATACACGTACATATACTTTCATCCATACAATGTCTTTTTATTTTTCTGGTGAGATTATAAAACACAAATGGCATGCATCCCCGAAATCAGACGCAAATAGTCCGCACACACACACACACATGAACATTTTACAATTTTCCTTTAAATATGGCTGCTTAGACGACTAATGGTTGTTCTTGTTGTGTTGTTTTTGTTTGAAAAAAAAAGATGCCTGGTTGCCTGTTTAATAGTCATACACAGACATGGTGTTTGTCATTAAATGATTTACTAAAGAAAAAATACAAAAAAATATTTAGAAAAAGCCAAATTGTTTTGCAAAAAAAGTCAAACATCCTTAAAGTTGTAATTTTCCTTAAATTTCTTTGTTAAATCAACGAAAAGCCATTTGAAATCTATTTCTATTACAATTTCTAATAATTTTGCTTACAGTAATGGTGAGATACTGAACAAAAAACCCCACCAGCATCAGCATTATCATTGTATACTTGGCATTATACTTCCATCACCAAACAACCTCCTCATCTTCAGCAGCAGCAGCAGTCGAATCAGCAAAAATCCTCAAAAGAAGGTTATAGAAAAGACACCTTGCTTGTTTAGAGAGGAGCGCACAGACAAAATAGATTACATTGGTGCCAAGATTTATGGCTGTGATCAAGTATTTCCCGTTTTTTAAGTTTCTTAGTTTTTTATTTTATTTATTTTTTTTTATTTGTGTGTGTCTTGTATGAGATTTTTTAGTTTTTGGTTCTTGTAATTTCATGTGTATTTAGTTTTTTCTTACATACATATTCCTCTAAAGATTGTTTCGTTGTGTTGTATCAACGTATTTTGTGTGTTCAACTTTAGTTGTTGTTTTTTTATTCATCTACTATTTTTTGATGTTAAAGATGTTGCAAGTGAGAAAAAGAATAATGTCTTTTGGGTGTATCCATAATATGTCGAAGTCGTAAATATTCCTACTCTAGTTTGTAAAATTTTAACAAGTAAAGAAAGAATATCTTTCAAGTAACATTTTGATGGATTTAAAGATGCCAAAATAGCACAACATTAATAAATGTTTCTCTAGTTTTTTTGTGTCGACTTTTTTTTAAATCGAATTTTAATGCAAAAACCATGCGATAAATGTTGAATTAAAGAAAAATATAATTATGTATTTTTTGACTCAATATAATTTGCCAAGTCTTTAAAAATAATAAGATTCAAGTTATAATTTTAGGGTAATTATAATATTTATTTTTTTAAATACAATTTTTATAAAATTTTTGTTATATTTTTTATAAGACTTTGTGAATATCCCCAAAATTAATTAAGCTAAAACTACTCAAGCAATTTCATTACGAAATATAGTTAAATTATTTAAATATGCTATAATTTAAAAAAATATTAATAGAAGTCAAAACTAGGTAAAGAACACAACATTAAATATTTTTTTCATTTCCCGAATAAAAGAAAAACAATTGGAATCTCCTTTAACTAAAAAACGGCACAACAATTTTAAAAATGTTGCCTACAAACCCCTAGATTCATGTATAAGAAACCGAGGCACAAATACTGAGCTCTACAAGGGTTGCTGAACTATACTGTTGTTACTGTCTGTTGATAAAATTGTGAGAGAATGAATAAATAATACAATTATAAAAAAAGGAAAGCAAAATACTGCAGTGGTACGTACATACATTGTATAACAAAGGATATTGCAACCATATTGAAAATTATTAGAAAGAAAACAAATTCAGAAAAAGAAACAATATTTCCTAAACTGCTGCAGTTGTTAACTGTAGTTCTTTTGTATGGGAAACTATATATAAAAATAAAAACGAAAGGTGTTTTATGATAAATGTCTACGGTACACAAATTATTTTTATTCATAAATTTCTTTAATATAGAAATTAAGAAGTATTCGTAGAACCCAGTCGTAGTTGCGAGAAATTGAATGCAGTTGACATTTATTAAATTATATTATTTTGTATTTTTATGCAAGTTTCTATTTTAGAGAGATTTTTATTAAACTGTACATCACTATAGTGGGGAGGGTATTATGCGCTTGTGCATATGTTTGTAACGCACCAAAATATTCCTACATACCGTATACCGATCGACTCAGAATCACTTTCTGAGTCGATTAAGACATGTCCGTCCGTCTGTCTGGCTGGCTGTCCATGTAAACCTTGTGCGTAAACCCTACGATGCCTATTGAAAATGGTTAAAATCGGTCCATTATTGCACCTAGCCCCCATACAACGTTAATTTCCGATTTGGGGGTTTTTTACTCATAACTACGTCAAATATACTACTATCTCTCTAAAAATTGGCACAACTAGGTTTTATAAAGGCATACATGTTATAATGATCGGCCGTCGTTTGACCCTAGACCATATACAAACCCCCCTTAAAAAATATCTTAAACGTCCATAAATTAACATATAACCATTAGCATCGAGATGAAATTCAGCATAACTAATCTTTATATAAAAATACATCCCTCCTCCCAATTTGTTTAGGTTCGGCCCATATTTGACCCAAACTCCCATATAAAGCCTCCTTTAGAAATTTTGTTTTTCATCAATAAATTCAGCATAAAAATTTCTTTATGAAAAATAAATACATATGTAATTTTTAAAATATACATGGTGTCATGGTATCATATAGTCGGCCATGCCCGTCTTTGGTTTTAAAATTTAAAATAATTTGTTATAACAACAAAATTTTGTTAATTTCGACAAAAATTTGGAAAAATTTCATTACTAATAGAATGTTTAAAATTATAAAAAAAACTTTCCACTTGAACCTAGTTAACAAAATCGATCGCAGAAGCCTAAATCCTAATACGCCAGTTTGTGGTCATCGCACAATATCAACCATTTGTAGACTACGGACCAATCAATTGTAAAATAATACATGAATTTGAAAAGATCAAATAAAAAGACTTTTAGACGACAATATGCTATATATATCATACTATATATATTCGATTCGATTATTATCACCCGAATAATTTAATTATTTGGTTAACAGGTTTATCCTTGTTATAAAATTTAAAATATAAGTTCCTAAAATAAAGATAAAGATACGGATATACAAATAATATGTAAAAAAAAAAACTAACTTATATATTTTTATATAAAGAATAAACTAATACCTAAAGATTTCATATAAACTCATAAATCAATATCAGTTTCTAATGTTTTTCACAAACATCACTTCACAATAGAGAACAAATGGAAAGAAAGAGAAAAACTCAAATATAGAAAAAATAAAACAACATTCGAAACGTTTTATGATTTATTTACAAGAAGTAGTCAATAATTCATAAAAGATGACAATAAATCTTTTTTAAAAAAATAGAAAAGTAGATGCTCTTCAAAAACTAAAAAAAACAACAATTTTTAATTTAAAAATAATATTTAAAGAACTTAGCAGCTAAAACAAGCACAGTGGGCGGTAAAAATATTTAAATTACAAAACGGAAAATATTATGATTGTTGTTATTGCTTTAATCCTGAAGGAAAAAAAATCATATTTTATCATATGTTTAATATTTAGTGCAATGTGCATGTGAAAAAATGAGCGTGTGATGTAAATATTGCGTAACATTTGCATATGACCTGACTGACTGTCTGCTGTCTGATGCCTGAGGGTGGCAAAAATGTCGAACAGTCAAACCGTGTGTACTTTGATGAATGGAATTCTTTGTTGTTTATTTATGTTCAAGTCATAAAACCATAAAAATTTGTATTTTTAACGGTAGCAACTGCTGAAAAATATGAAATTATGAAAAAATATTTTGGTTTCGGGATTTTTTTCGTTGAAGTCTTTTGTTTCCCGTTTTGTAATGTATGTATTTTTTCACAGAAACACAATTATTTTGGGTAGTTGTTGCTTGTTATACTTTAGTTAATTAGAAATGCTCTAATTTTAGTCTGTTTTGCATATGACTTTTTTTTGTTATTCTAAGTGTTTCATTGAAGGCAAAACACAAACAAAATATGACAAATTGTCAATTTGACAAAGGTTTTTTTCTTTTATTTTTTGGCGTTTATAATTTTTATGAAATATTAAGTGTAGCAGGCCCTGCCATACCATACCCATGGCAACAACAAATACTTGTGCAATGTTGGCGGTAAACGGCGAGTTGTTGTAGTTTTTTTTTCTGTTGCAGGAAGTCTAAAAGGTTAATGTTTTCTTTGTTTAGTTAGAACATGTTGGCAAAACATGCAATAAAACATTTTCAAAATAATCAGTTTGAAAAAAATGAAAAATAAATACAAACTACAACTAAATAACAAGAATATGTCGCAAAAACCTGGTTACAAACAAAGTCACACATGTCAAAGTTGGCACAAAATGACACAATAAAAGACACGTTCTTATTTTTGGGCTAAAAAATTTTACAACAAAAATAAAAAAAGAAATACTTCAATTTGTAAACGAGTGTGTCTGTTTTCTTTTCTTTTCGTTTTTTTTTGTTTTTTTTTTTTAATTAAAGCTAAAATTCTTAGAAATTTTTGTTTGGTTTATTTTTCTTGTAAGTAGTAGTGTGAGCATTTCTTAAGAAAAAACAAATAAACAATAAATAAATATTTATTTGTTTAACAAATTAAGAAACTTTTATAAAATTAAGGTTTTAATAACAAATTTCTTTACATTTCGAACGGAAATATTAATGAATTTTATATGGTTATTTTTTTATTACCAATACAAACAAGGAATTGAGAAATTATCATGTTGGCAAAAGTTATAAAAGTTTAATAATGTTGTATACACTTACAGAAAATAGATTAAGTAAAGGTACTGATTTGTTTTCATTACAATCGAAATCGAAAAGGCAAAATATGGTTCCCAACAACAAATCAAATTCCAACTTATCAAAACCCAAAACGCTTTAGCAATTCTTAAAAATGTTACTGTTTTATTTTAAATATTTGCGTGAAGGTAAAAATTTCTTTACGTGTATGTTTAACTTATGCTACGATACAATCAATACATAAAAATCACACCCAAAACTATAAAATAAAACATATCGATAGAAAAAATGGCAATTAAATGCTAAAACTGTTAACAATTAAACAACAAATGTCATAAAAAGTTAAACACACAAGACAAACAAAATATTAATACGCGCTTAACAGAAACTGACATTTAAATCACAAAAAAACATGCAACATTGTAGCACCGACATACACGCACTCGTTAAGAAATTAACAATTGCAACAACATAAAAACAAATAAAATAAATTAAACTTAAAACAAAACTAGAGAAAAATTACGATTATTTACAAATAAGCTTTAAACACCAAGATGTATATTTTAATATTTTAACTTTAGTCTAGGGAGACAACATAAATTTATTAAAAAGTATCACGGTTTTAAGTTGACAGTGGTTTTTATAATAATGAACCCAACATCACATGGACACACTACTTCATGTTTGCTTTTTATTATTTTTTGTTTCTTTCTAATAATTTCAAATGATTCTTCTCCACGTACAACATAACACAGTGTGTTTCTGTTATAAACAGAACGTGCAATAAATATAAATTTCTGCTCTTTTCTTGCACACAGAAATGAAATGTGATTGCAAATTCTATCATAATATGGTTGCAGTTGTCATTCGTATTATAAATTTCATATAAAATAGTAGTGACAACTATATACATACATACATACATACTATATGATTGTAGTAGTGGCCTCCGGTAGGTTAGTGGTTAGTGTTCTAGACTGGTAGACCGGAGGTGGTGGGTTCGATTCCCACCTGAGGCACTGGTTAAGGAGCGCACAACAGGCCCGATAGAGGCCTAGGTGTATTTCTTCGGATTTGATGTATATACATCCTCCTTTCAAACTAACTAACTAACTATATGATTGTAGTAACCATTATATAGTTGAAATGTTTGTAATCATTTTCGAAGTTTTATTATAACCATGTTCAATCATATTTTTCTTTAAGTGTGAGAAAATGTAAAACTTATTACAGCTTTTATACATAGAGTAAAAATCTTTCTACTGCCGATCGGGCCAAATGACTGAATTATAATTCGATCTAATAAATAGAGTTTACAAAGATTGGATAGAAAATTTTTATTTATTTTTTTTTTTTGCAAACGAGTTGAATATTTAATATTCATATTTTTAACAACCTGGTTGCAGCTAACTAGTATATGGACACGCATTGCATAGACTCTATAAAATCTAATAATAAAGAAGACGACTTTCAAATACCCTAAGCTAACTTATATCTATACAGTTTAAGTAAAAAACATATTAAACTTTTTCCATGAACTTTCCTAATTGGACTAAAAATATGACATTTTAATGTTCAAACTAAAATTTTTTAGTTCCAGTGACCTTCCCCGATAGACAATTAGTAGACTACTAACTATCTATGACCAATATTTATCCTCGTGTTGCAAACACAAAGAGAAAACAACATAACTTGTAAAATAAAATAAAAAGTTACAAAAAACATACAGTTTAAACAGTGTTGATAACGTGCAAATTTGTTTTAATGTTTAGTTTGTACAACATAAACTTAATTGTATAAGTATGTTGCATGGACGTTGACAAACACCCATCCATACCATGCACTTACATACATAAGTACTTCAAAACGTGCACGTTTGTAAATGAATTTCTCGAAGTTGGAGTCACACACAGACAGGTGGTTAGAACTTCATAAATTTCTACTTGTGATTATTGTTTGTAAAAAAAAAACTTCAAATAAATTGCAAAAAAATTTCATACGTCTTGTGGCTAGTAGCGCTGGTAAAAAGTTTGCATCCGCCATTAAACGTTTAATAAACTATTTTATATGCATTTCACATCGTGTCTTTGTGTTATTTGTTGAGTCATAAAATGTTGACTTATTTCTTGAATTGACAAATTCTATTGTCACGTCTAGATTGTAGTTGCGAGGGATTTTTCTCTCTATATACGAATGAATACAATTATTTTTTTTTTTGTATTTCAGATCACCTACGCATTTTGGCTGGTGATTTTTTGTTTGTTCCATTTGAGTTTCATTTTTGCCAGCAAGATTTTAGATTAAGTTGTTATAGAAAAAAAATATTTAAAATACGACCATTAAGCATTAGTCAGCTTTGATTGTAGACTAGAGATAATAAATTAGCTATTTAGAGACAAAATATATAAATAAATATAAATAACAAGTACATGTAGACTAAATTACAAATGTTTAATGCTAAATATTTTATGTTTTCTATTTTTTTTAGATAATTTACAACATCTTTAAAACTCTAAAGGAATCTTTGGGATAAATAAGGTAAGTTTTTTTTGTTTAAAAATTCCTTAAAAATGAAATATTTATATCTAAACTTACTTTATAAACTTATTTTTTTTTATTTAAATTACTCAATTTATAAATAAAAAGTTTTTAAATTCTCCTTGCTTCGTCAATAAACCATTTAAAATTGAAACAGTTTCAAACTTTAAAAATTAAGCAAAAACTTTTTAACCCTCTTTGGTTAAAAAAGAAATGGAACACATGTGTCCTCTTTATCATTAACATAAAATCACTTACAACAAAACAAAGAAAATGCCCCATGGTTTAAGAAAAGCTTAAGGGAGTTGAGTTGCAGAATGTTAAGAAAATCTGACAAACAAAAAACACAAACTGCTAACAACCCTAAGAAATGTTGTAAGCAGTTATACATAGAGCCTACATACAACAATTGTGGTTATAAAGCATTCAAAACAGCAACATACGCGTGGCAATTGTGTGGCGAAAAAAATAAGAAATTTAGCTGGGAACTACAGGGGGAAAGTCTTAAACTTACGAATGTAGAAAAAAATATAAGAATTACATTCTTATCATTATCAACAGCAACAGCAGACAATTTGAATTTTTTGCAGCTCTGCGTTCCGCAGTCTTCTTTTTCTATGTTGCTAGAAGATACCACCACTAACCAACATTTAAACAAAAAAATATACATTTAGGCTCAAGCAAACTGTGAGTCATTTACACAAAAATAAAGTGAGTTTGTTAAATTATTTTCAAAATGAAAATGTTTAACAGGAGGGGATCCTTTTAACGTTATTTTTTCCATTACCAATTTTATTTAAGACCTAAATTCATTCATGCGTTACACACAGCAGTCTGATAAAAACGAATCTAGATAAAAACAAAAACCAACTTTAGTTCATCAGTTCAGGATACAACTAAAGGCTCAAAGGAAAGTTTATTGTTCAACAAAATTAAAGTAAGAGAGAAAAAAGGGAAATAAAATAAAAAAATAAATAAACTCTAGTAAATAAATTAAATTCATCTGTAAAAGAAAACATTTATTTATCTACATAACTATCTTTTAGTAAGTTTTTCTAAATATTTTCAAATTAAATTCAATTCAAATGTCTAACGTCTGTGATAGAAAAATTTATCAAAAAAATGTCTCTAACTTTAATTTGGAAAGTGTGGAGGATTTTGTTTTTGTTTAAAAAAATATTGTAATTTACCCTTAACTATAAAATTAAGGTCACTGGGTGTGACAATTTCCTTTTTTTGGCTCAAACTACTCGCACTCACACATACAAACTCACTTTTACACATACAAAATAAACAAAAGTTTTATTTACAGTTAGAACTCCCCTTCCTCCACTTCTCACTCGCCATCCTTTGTTTGAAAAGCAACAACAAAACTTTAGAATTAAATCATTTTTCTTGCATGTGTACGAATGAATATTGTGTGCGTGTTGCTTGCCCTGCAGTTCAAGGTGACAATCACATAAATATCTATAAATGATTTTACCTACCTTTCAGCTAGTTATTTGAATATATGTATGTGTGTTCTAGCACTCGATTACAAATATACTTATAATTAATTCTGCGATCGATTGCTTCTGCTAGGTTAAATATACATGAATATGTATAACTGCTTTCCACAGAACATAAACAACTTTTCAATTACATCCTTCAATCTCTTGGAGACACTAAATTTAGTGTCACTTAAGTGACTCTACATTACAATGACTACGAATTCATTTTTAAAATAATACTAGAATATGTAAATCCTAGTAAACCAAGAATGCCCATATACATATATGTAGTTAGATTTTTGGGAAAAAATACTGTCTAAAAGAAGATTCATTGACTCCTTATTAAACTGTTGGAATTAGTATAAAGTGTTGTCTGTGTATTTGTTTTTATGTAAAGGACTTTATTCCATGTAAAACTTTAACAAAAAGTTCAACGTTTTTTTACGTATTTTTTTGTTTGTAAAAGTATACAAACGCAACGGCCCAATGTTTTGTATTTCGTTTTTTTCCATTACCGCCTGCTGTTTTGACCGTTTCTTTCTTTTTTTTTCTGTCCATATTACCACACCATTTATCATTTTTAGTATATAAAAACATCAGCTTTTATTTATATTTTTTAACATTTTATTTGTATATAATTGTATACAGGGTCAAATGTAACTGTAACGTCAGTTATTCAAATGAGTTTGAAATCGATTAGCAATTATGTTTATTTTCCAGTAAAAATAAAGCGAAGTACTTCCAAAAGAATAACAATTATCACCACTTCAAAAATAGCAATTAATGAATTTTTTACCTAATGTGAAAGTGATGTTTTCTGAATAACTTCCAAAAAAGACCATAAAAATTAATTCTATAGAATGACTTCAGAAGTAGTGAATTTGGAATCAAATAAATAGGACATCCCGCTTATAACAAGCCTATGTTAAAATCATCACTTTTTCAGGTCTTTTTAGTACTTCCATGGAATAAACTCTACTTCTTTTTCGCTTCTTTGGAAGTTCTTTTTTGTTGGGTTTATGTACATATTTTATGTTGTATTTACATACAATTTTTTGTACTTTTGGCAAATTCCCTAGGAGAAATCTAACATAAGATTTCTTCTAAGAATAATTTGATTTGTATTTTGATCTTGCTTTTTACCAATTCTAACAAACAATTTTGTATATTTCCAAATTAAATTTTTATTAAATTTTTTATTTTTGCTAAAAATTTACAAATTACCTCATTACCCGGTATTCTACACCCACAAAAATCTGGTTGGTAAAAAATACACGATACTAAAGGAAACCTGCAGTTTATAACCAAATCAACTTATATTAACAAAATTTAATCAAAAAATACTTTTTTTTTTTCGTTTTTCAACTGCTATAACTGCGTGATGCTTCAACATTTAATATTTTTGTTTCATTTCAAAAATTTAATGTCGTGTTTTTGTTAATAACTTATTTAAGAAATTGTTTGATTAAAATCCATTTTTTGGGGGCGAAGAAGTATGTAAAATGAACAACAAAACTAAAAAAGGGAATTCTAAGGTGTAGAAGTGAAAAATAAAGGGTAGGAGTTGTAAAGAAATGTGCGTTTGACATTTGTTTAGGTTTTTTTTCTGACACGTTGCTTGTAACATGGAAATTTTCATACAAAATTGTATTACCGCCCTTGACGTGATTTATTAATTATTAAGTGTGACATGAAGTATTTTAGTTTTTTTTTTAATTTTGTAAATTTTACTTTAAACATAAACAGGTTTTAATTTTTTTAATTTAGTTTATTTTTTTTTTGTGACAAGAACTGCATCAAAACATATTATTAAAAACAAGTTGCAAAAAAGAGTATGTTAGTGAAAAACTCCATCAAACTGACTTTAATTTATGACTTCAGTTTGAGTTGACGCTGGCAACAAAAACCACTTGTGTTGTGGTAGTAGCTTGGCTTATATGTTTAACGGTTTGGTTACTTTCGCCAAAAATTTTATTATTAATTGAAAAGGGAAATTCATATTTACTCAACCTAGTTGACGACTTTTGATTTAAAGACCCTGACTCGAGCGATAGTTTTATGAAAAATTATGAATTTCTTTTGTAAAGCAATACAATGTAAAGTGTCTTTTATTTGAGCCAAGTCAAATGCAAATCAAATAGTTTTTTTTTTAACTTTTCTTTTTGAAAAATACCCAACTAAATATTTAAACAATAAATATATTTGAAAATAAGGGCTAACTGTATGTAGTTTTTATGCATTTAATGCAAATAAATCGTTATGGAAATTGTACATGATAACAGCAATTTGGTTTGATCATAAACCATATTTGCTTAGCAAAATACATGAAAACACGGCAAGAAATTGTTATTTATGCATAAAAATACAACAAAATACAAATTTGATTATTTACCTGAAACTGTCATCAGGGCTGTGTTTCTCAAGTAGATAGCTACTAAAAACAAATAAAAAATTTTTTGGAGTTTTGAATATATTATTTTAAACATATAATTTGATTTGATTTTTTTATTTATAATTTAAATATTATTTTAAATTAGGTTGTCGATAAATTGTAATTTTCAATTCATATTATTTACTTTCTTTTAAATTTTTCAATATTTTATTTTTTGAAAATTACAGCCCTGACTATCATAACACTAAATGGCATTGTTACAATTGAAAAATAAACTCAATTTCAAACTGTTCAGACAATGTTGCTGACTTTGGAAAAAAATGCACAAAACTCAATCATGCAAATTTATGTTTAGTTTAAAGTGTAAAAAATGTCTTCTTCTATAACAAACTCCATAAACCAAATACAAATATTTCTAAAATTGACTTGTATTTTCTGAGTTGTAAATGTATTCAATATTCAGATACGAGTTCAAATGTTTGTATATATTTTGCAGTGTTTAGATTAAAATAAAAACAAACAACCCCCACCTATATAAAGACTTGTGTACGTATTTGTAAATCTACATACATGCATATGTATATATGTATGTATGTATATACAAAAGAATTTTAAAGGAGTCACATTTACACTTCTTAAAAATGAATGAATTACTCAAAGTATTAAAAACGTTTCATGCTAGTGAACAAAATTATATGTACAAAGCAATTCTTTAAAAATGTGTATTGTATAGATTTTCTGAAAATCTAATAATTCAAAGCAGTGATGCCAGGAGATTTTTTTCAGAAATCCCTACGCTTATGAGAAAAAATCCCTTTTTTCCCTATACCCACTTTTTATTTTCCCTACATTTTTCCCTACACTACTTTTTTCCAAGTTTATCTTAAAAAAATACAAAAATAACATAAAAAACTAAAATATTAGCTCCGTTTTATAATATACATATATACATATATATGTATTTTTTTAATTTTAGGAATAAAATTTCTAGAATTTAAATTTTAAACTTTTTTCTTTCAATTTTACATCATACAAATCTTCCAACCCTGACTCTTCAGTTAAGATTAAAAAACCAAGACAATTGAAAGATTTATGGCAGTATCACGATTCGATGTTAAAAATTTATTTTATGTGCCCCCAACAAAATAATTTTCATAAAATAATTATTTTAAATAAGGTTTACTTTTGCGTTTACTTTTTGCGGTTTACTTTTATAAATTTTCAGAACATTAAATCTATATGAAAGATTTTAGTATGTCGCATGTTTTGTAGACCTCAGTTCAAGAAACCCGAATTTTGGATTATGCCAGTCTTGTAGAGATATGTAGGTACATATATTGTAGAAATTACAAGCGGAATTTTTACTAACGATACACTTAAAACTGATTTCATTTTTAATTTTAAAGTTTAATACATGAAAGGGTATATTTTTAGTTGTTAAAAACTATGAAATTGAAAAATCCCTACAATTTGACAATAGTAAGAAATCTTTCCCTTTTTCCCTACACGTGAAAATTTTGAAAAAAATCCCTACAAAAAGGGAAAAATCCCTACACTTGGCATCACTGATTCAAAGTCAAAATTGCAAATCTTATTAAATCAATTGAAAACAAGTGAGAGTGTTATATTCGGCTGTGCCGAATCTCATATACCCACAATCAAACCGTATACCTTAAAAGGAATGCACCCCTGTAAACATCAGGGTGATATTACTCATCAAATTAACTGAAGAGGACCTTATATGAGAGATAGGGTTAATAATTGGCCGTTTTTCATAAAATTTTTTTATACCAATTTTGTTTCATACAAAGCATCTTTACATCGAATATCACTTCCCGACACTTTCCGCATGAAATTCTGTAGGAAGATTTACGTTCCTATAAATGTTTCTTATATAAAATTTCATAACTGTTCACGTATTTTTAAGTCAGCAAAGATCGTTAAAGCAATTTTCTTATGGACCGATCCACAATATATTTGGTAGAGAAGTTGAGAGAGGTGAGCGTTAAACTGATTTTTTGAAGGGGACCTTATATGGGGGGGTAGGGTCAACTATAAACCGATCCACTTAAAACTTGATAGAGAGATTTTGGCTACATTGAAACTTATGAGTGTCGAATTTCATCACTATAATCGTATTTTTAAGCCAGTAATGAGCGTTAAAGTAATATTCTGAAGGGGATCGTATATGGGGGGTAGGGTCAATTATGGACCGATCCTCATAAAATTTAGTAGAGAGATTTTGCATCATATGAAACTTATATTAAAGCTGTTTTTCGGGGGTCAACTTGTATGGGGGCTATCCGAAAACGTGGACTGACCTTATCTATAGAGAATGTGGAAAATTTCAATCCTCTATCTCGTTCCGTTCGGACAGACAGACAGACCGACGGACAGACAGACATGTCTAGATCGTATTAGAATTTAATAAGGGTCCAGAATATATATACTTTTGTGGGTCTATGACCAATATTTCGATGTGTTACAAACGGAATGACAAAATCAATATACCCCCATCTTTTTTGATGGTGGGTATAAAAATTCTAAATTTTCCATAAATCAATTTAAAAATTTTATGAAATATTACTCCTTTAGAGTCCTGGCTGTTGTCATTGTACACACATGCAAAATAACTTTGTTAAAGTGTGAATTTATGTGGGAAATATAGTTTGTTCTTGTTTAGTTATAAGCTTTTGCAGCAAAATGATTTAAAATCGTATGTAAATTTCTTCAGTGAATGACATGTGGTGTTGCCATTTTTGTAGTTGTTATTGGTACCGACGCCAGTTTGCACTATTTTTTATTTATTTTCGTTTTTAAAAGGGTCTAGTTGTTTTGTATTTTATTTTATTTAGAAAATAATACAAAAATACAGCACCTAGAGATAAATAAATAGTTTTGTTTTAGCAAGTAAAAACCATATAAAAAATAACTTTAAAAAATCGAAGGACCATATAACGAAAATAACACAGTACTTATTCAATGTTAAGTAACATTATTCAAATTTCTGCCTTATATACCACTGTTAATATTTTATTAATTAACAATTAAACAATTCACAATAGTATTGTGAATTATGGAGCAGGGGTTAATTATAATTGTATTATTGTTGTGTTAACAATATCATAATGAAACAAAAAATGTCTCACTGATTTCTGTTGCAATTTTTACAAGCAATAAACACTCAATTAACAATTTAAAAATTAATTTTTCATAAATTTTCACAATATCGCATTATGCAAAATAAAATGAAATAAAATTATACAATTTATATGTAACGCATAATTGCGAATGAATAAACTACAACAACTACAGTAACAACAAACAAATCCAACACTTGAACATTTAAAACATTTCAAAGGGATTTACATATGAACAGATTTTTATATACATATGTATGTACATATTTCGCCTGTTGTTTTTTATTTATTTCATCAGCAGCTCCATTGCTAGGGGTCTATGAAGGTGATTGTGAGCTCCGAACAGAAGGGAGCAAAAATTATAATTTTCATCCTGATCCTTGTTGTTGCCAGTAGTGGTCTATGGTTAAACGTGTAGTATGTGTGCACTTTCTGCATGAATACATTTTTAATTAATATTAAAAATATGTAGAGAAAAACGGAAAACGTGGAATGTGCTTTTCAGTCCCATGAAGATGAACAAACGCACTAGTCTTCTTTTAGTCATATACAAATGTATGTTGCATTTTGTATATTTTTTGTTTGCATTTTGTAAAATTCATTTGGAAAAAAGCTGAAATAATGAATGTTTATTTTCTTGTTTATTTTAACCTGTATTTGTGATTTAATTTATGTTATAAAAAATATTTTATATTTTATAGGCTTTGTGTAAAACAGTGAAGCAAGATTCTTTAATAATTTAAAAATAAATGTCAAATTATTACATATTTAAGGTAAATGACTTTATAATACAAAAAATACGAAAAACTCTGTCATCTGTTTCTTTTGAAGTGTTTTTTTTTGCTCAAAATTTAAATTTTTGTTAAATTTCCAATATTGTAAATTAAGTGCAAAAATTTTATTAACATTAAAATCAATTCACTAATTATGTGTCTGACATTGCATTTTTCTTGTCGCATTCAAAAATCACTACAAATTATTATTAAAAAAATAGATGCAAAGAAAAAAAAACGGTCGTTTATTTGTTTTAATTTATATTTATCTATAAATTTATCATGTTCTATCTGTAGTATGTCGCACTGTCTGTCCAACTGTTCATTAATTCATTCATACATTTTAACAAATGTAATTTTTGTAGTTCACACATTTTACATTATATTTTTTTGCATTTTTTTCTTTGGCAAATTTATGTTCTTGCATTTAAGGTTTATGAAAAGTGCAACAGCAACAAAAAAAAAAAAAAAAAACAAATGAATTCGCTCGTATACACATAAAAACATAGTCATGCATACGCTAATGTATGCGAATTTTACATACAAATACATATACAAGAACAAATACATCCCTGCAGTGTGGCGCGACGGTCCCGAACTAGTTGGTATTCAACTATATTACAACAACATTCCACTTTAATGACAATTGGTCAATGGATTCTACAAGAGTTTAATTTCGGTAGTTTAAATAATTACTTTCTTATATAAAGTACAAACAAAAGTTTTAATGAAAGTTAGGTTAGGATAGGTTGATAGGAGGATATATCTGCATCAAATCCGAAGAAATACACCTAGGCCCCTAACGGGCCTGTTGTGCGCTTCTTTTCATGGAAAATGTTTGTTGGTAAAAACAAAAAACTTACATAGTATTCACTAAATGTATTATCGTCCGATGTTCAGAAACTCAGTTTCCTGGACGCAATTCCAAAGAATTTTCCAATTAGTGTTCGTGAGGGAATAATATAACTCCCCAGATATACATATACAATGAAAAAAAGATACGTTGATTCCTTGTAGAACTGCTGGCATATGTGAGCTGAATAGGTCCGTTTGGGTGTATGTTAATTATATATACCCCGAGCAGAGTTGCATAAATATACATATTTTGCATTTGCCACAACATACTCATGCAAAAAACAAAAAATATTGCCAGCTTTTAATATGCTGTTGCAACAACAGAACAACATAAAGTAGCACCAAAAATATACAAATAAAGCACACCAACAAAAAATGCTGTAAAAACAACCATAATTTTCCAATTAAGCGAAAATGAGCGATTTATTTGCCATGAAATCAGTGAGAATCGCCGATAAAAATCTCTTCATTTTCATGTACGTTTTGTAGAGTTGTTGTTATTGAACGAGTAAATACTTGCAACAAACGTAAATGCAACACAATTGCATTAATGTGAGCAATTGTTGTTGTATGTAGTGGCAAATACTCTACATTTCCACAAGAAAAAGAAACAAATTTTGTACAAACTGAAAGATTGTGTTGTTATTATTGTTTTGTTTCTGCGCACGCGTACGAAAAGTCTCAAAAAGTTTTTGCCGCCTAAAAAGTGTAGGTGTATGGGGACAGTTTTTGTTATTTTGTTTTTATATAAACAACAACAATCACAGTTTGGTGGGTCCACTTTAACCTCAAACATTTTAAATATCCATTCGATGGTGTCACCACAAGTTGGAATCGCAGTTTTTTTTAACTTGATCATATTTTTCATCGTTTGTTTTGCAAATTTTATGTATTGCATTAAGAAAGTGCAGTCTCAAGTACGAATGTACATACATATTTGTGTTTTAATGCAGACATTTGTATGTCTGTCACAGTGGAACATTGTAGAGTATTAGCTGAAGAAACATACTTTATAATAATGTTAAAAAATCTTCTAGAAATCGTTGACCTCCGAATTGGGAAAACGATTTAATACTATGACATCTAGATACCCATGCATGAAAATAACTATTGATTGATTTGTAGTACTTTTGTTAAACGACCTACAACAAAAATAATATCTACAGAATATATTATTTTATTGCCGATCGTTCAGTGAGCGTCTCAGCACGCGGTTAAAGCTTCCTTTAGAAGTATGTATTTCGTGTAACTCTCAATATATATACATATGTACGTTTCAATATAACTTAAACTATTTTTTCTTACAATTGTATAAGCAATGGTCATGTTTCAGGTCTTTCATAGTTGTAAGATTCATCACTTAATCAATAAAGAAAAATTGGTTGTCCATGTTTGAAATTAGCATTTAAGTATAATAAAAAAGCGATAAAAAATAAAAAAGAAGAAACTGTAGATTTATTTATCAAAGGTACATATATCTTTTGGTATTGCATATTTATAAGACTTGTAAATATGTGCATGCACATATTAACTTATTACTGTTGCGGTCTAGTAAACTGTATCATTTTTGATAGAATAACAAGAGGTCGACAAATAGATAGGAAATGATTATAAGTCCATAAAAATGTTAGATTCCAATAGTATTGGAAGCACTCAACATACAAAAACAATTACTTTTGCTCCACTGTCGCATAAATATTTAAGTACAAAATTACAAAACCCCAGTGAGGGTGTTCATATTTGCTTCTGTTCGTTTGGTCACTGGTTTAAATTTAATTTAAATGCAACTTATAAAATAACCAAAAAAACATCAATTCTCTAAGGACAAAAATTAAATTATATTAGTAGACAAAACCGACAGACAGACATGTAGAATAAATGACATAAAGTATATATTTGCAAACATTTATAAAAAAAATTATTTGTTTGCAAAATGCCCTTTGCAAAAATAAACAACAAGAACCATAGAGGTTGTTGTTATTGTTACGAGTCGGGGGACTGCTACCGAAACGGAATTTTGTAACAGTTGCATAAATAATGGAAAAATAAAAATTTTGTGGCAGCAAGACAACAAGCACTCACTGCAAAGCCAAAAATATAAAAACAAAAAAGCGTAGAGAAAAACGCGCGCGTCTGACTCGACGACAACATTTGTTTTGAATGGTCTCTGTGGCATCATGCTGATCATAGTGGAATACCAAACAGCGCGGACTGAAACAACCGACTAACGCAAAAATGCAAATAAAAACATACAAATATTTTATTCATACATACATACTTACATAGTATGTATAAGCAGGCATGGTGTGTTTAAGTTGTTTTTATCATTTAATTTGCTTAAATTAATACAGAGAAATTAAGCCTCATTCAGAGCCATCCTCTTCAGCATACATACATGCTTGCATTTTTATGTTGCATGCAGCTGCCTTAATAATTTTATGAAAAAGTGTTTGACCTTTATCAATTAAATTAAGAATATAATATATTTAAATTTTAAGAATCTTATTTTCCAGATTTTTTTTCTTCCTTTTTGAATTAAATTCATTGTCAAATGGTTAAAATCGATTTTTTTTGCCTTTTTCTGCTTCTTATACAAAAATACAAAAACAACAACTATAGTATAACAACCGAACCAAAAACATGCTCCATTTTCTGTTGTTATTTTTGTATGATTTATGGTTGTTCCAAAAATCTACATTGCCATGTTGTTTTATTATTGTTGTAGTTGTTGCTGTTTGTATACAACCATGTTCATTTTACCACCACCATAAGGCCAACACATGTGCTGTGTAGTGCTGATGATAATACTGATGATTCCTATTCAAATCCAATACTTCCTTTGCCTAGCTAGCATGCCTGTTTTGCTACCTACCACAACCACCACCACCATCAACACCTCTAACTATGTCCTTCCACTTACCACCATTTTGATTTATTTTTTAACATATGATATTTTTTTCGTTTTTTTTTTCTAATTTTATTTTTACTCTTAATATCAAATTTCAATATCAAGTTCTTAATTAATATTCTTGGAAATGAAATCCTTACAAATTGCTAGGATTATGGAAAAAAGAATGCGTAATATATCATGGTAAGTGCCACGTACCGCCGCTCACACCTCATAATATCATTTTTCAGGTTTTCTTTTTTCGAAGTAAAAACCACCCCGCCTGTCCTCTGTTTTATTTCTTTTCTGTTGCGGTTCAAATACCACACCCCATTAGACCCAAAAAATAAAGCTGAGTAGTCGGAGTAGTAGTAAAAGTAAAGTAAGCAAAAGTTGAAAAAAAAACATAATAAATGAGTTGAATTTACGCCACAATCCGAAATGTATGCAGTGACAACATGCGAGTTCATTGATTACGTAGAATGACCACTTTAGCACGCACTTAGTCCGACAGTCAGTCACTTACTTACACATGCACGCATATAAATTTACACATACATTTCAAGAAATTAAAGTAGAATACGCACAGTGCACTATGGGTCTTTAATAATGGCAATTATTTGAAAAATTTTATAATGATTGAATCAAATGTTACAATTTGGAACTCTGATCAAAATTAATACTTTGTAAAGAAATATATTTTTTAAAAAAATTTTTGGATTTTAGACTTTAGTTTGAATGCTCTACAAAATAATATTTATCTTTGTAATAACAATTAATATACAATTAATATTAGCTGTTACTTATATTAATTTGTATATCTAAAAGAGTCAAATAAATATCGAAAATCATTTTAGAATATTTTCAGCCATTGTGCAACGCACTATGGATAAGTGCGTGTATATAATCAAAAAACACACCTTATCCTTTTGCAACACAAACACACAAAGGCGTTTTCTCCATAATTACAATGAATTTTTCAAAAGGCACAAAAAACTACCTTGTTCAACAGACTAGACTGATGTAAACAATTTTTTAACCAGGCATCCAACCAACCCTAAGAGCCTTTAAATGAAATCCCTGAAGTATGAAGTATGACACTTTTTTTACCAATTTTTCTGCAGTTGCTACATTACTTGATTTAATTTTGTTGTTTGGAGATATTGCTAACTTTTCAGGCTTATAAATGAACTGGCGCCCAATGTAAAAGAATATGTAACTTAAGGCTTTTCAGCACAGAATGTTGACCATGACCAATGCTGTATACAGTTTGAATTTTTATACGAAAGTGTACTTTTTTTGTTATATGTATATTCTCTAGTCAGTTGAAGCCATGTGTTATATTTTCCACATACATATTTATACATTTACTTACATTTGTATAAATATTAGGAATGCGTACAAAAATAATAAAGCACAACATCTTTCGAAAAGGTATGTATACCTAGTATGCAGATATATTTTCTTGGATAATAACTGAGATGCGATCTGATTATGAGCTTAGGTTAGGTTATACGAGTAGCGGGAGCACCTGGAGATTATTTGGTCCATCTGGTACTTCAAATACTTAGTATTGCATACTTTATGGATTTCATAAAAGGGGAAAAACTATTATATTTTCTAACTGTTGCAATGAGGATCTAATACTAAAGTGGAAGCACCTTTTTATTTTATGCGCACTCCTTATGTATGAAAGTATGTTTAAAAATCCTCATACGTATGTATATATGAATATGTGTTTGTGTATGTGTGACTATGATTAATTACTTTTGCATAAATTTACATATAAAATTTGTACAACATTGTGAGCCAACCATACAACCAACCAACGTAAAGAGTAAAACCCAGGAATATCAAAACAACGTCCTGTTGTCTACACATATACAAACATACAATCGTTCCCAGTCGTTCACTCTTATTCCATTACAACAAATTCGTACATAATATCTGTGATTGTGTGCTTTTAGACCATCATCATGATTATCAACATTGTAATCGTCATCATTATTATCATCATTGGTAAAATTTGTAGGGAAAATGATGATCATGTTGATAGAGAATGGGGTGAAAATTGTAATTACAACGGACACATTTGCATAAAAGCAATACACTGCTCGCTCCCTTTCACTATTTGTTTATATATATATATTTTTTGCTTTAATTTCATTTTCTGTCCTACCGTCATCATCATCATTATCCGTTGACATTATGAAATATTTTTAGTGAGCTTCGCTTTTCGTATTCCTTGTGCTGCGGTGTCTTTCCATGTGATTTTTTTTCGTTTTCATTTAGTTTTTAATGCACGGAAGGAAATTTATACTGTTTGTACACTTTTTGACAAATTTTTATGAGCGCGAATATAAAATATAAAATAAATTGTATTTACATTTTCAATTACATGAATTTTTTATTTCGAGGTTTGAGTTGGCAACTACATGAACACCGCATAATTTACACCATATGAAAATGGGTTAAAACGATGGGAACTCAAAAAAAGCAGGAAAAAATAGTGTGTATGAATCAAGGAAATGATTAATTATATGGGTGTAAATTTAAAAGGGATTTTAAAGGTTTTTTCTGCTTATATAAGATTGAAAATAATGTTTTTAATAACATATTAGATGCAAATAAAATGCTTTAACTTTTATAGACAAATTGCAAATTTCTTTAGATGAATTACCTTAAAATACTTTCCTTAAGTTCCAAAACTCTATTTCTATAACATTTTTTGTGGTCAAAATGGAGTTTCTTTGACTATACTTTACTGTTTGCACATGGTGAGATACCACCGTAACATTCTAGAAGTGTTACCAGCAGGAAAATCAAAATATGGAAAGTATTGTTTTTTATGGTACGTCATGTGAACTCATTTACAAGATATTTACACGTTTCAGAACAGTTTTAGAATTTTGGCACTTATTTGTTTGAGCGTATTTTTGCATATTTGACCTATAAAAGCATAATTTTGTCTGTTTTGGTTTTAACAGCATATTTTGGGCATATTTCGAGTATTTTATAGCATATGTTACGCTTTTAGAGCATATTTCGATATTTTATAATTTAATGTTTTTATTTCCGAATATTTTTTAAATTTTCAACATTTTTTTCAAAAATTTCTCTTTACAACTCGTTTTGAGCTTTTGGGAACTAAATGTGAAATTTATTTATGCTATCTATCTGAACGGAATATTGAATCTCATTAAACCTTAACAAATTAATTTCTAAAAATAACATTTCAATGACTACTACTAACTACTCTTATAAAGACTTACATATAATCCAAAAAGTAAGTACTTTAGTTTGAGTTTTGCCGTTTTATTTGCACATTTTATTAAATCGCGTGCCAGGAACTGTTTTATACAAACAGAAAGAAAATAGCTCTTCTATGTGAAAATCATTATTGGACTCACAATAAATTAACTAAGCATGATGTTATGAGTAAAACAGCGAACTTTGTGAGTACTTATTTAAGTAGTGTTTTGTAAGCAAGCATGGTAAGTACTTGCCTCTTATGTCATCACCGTGTTAAAATAATGAGTTAAACTGCTAATAAAGAAGTAGTGAAAAGCGACTTTTTTAGTTTTTAACTCATTACTTTTCAATGTAGGTTTTTGCTGGGTTCTTAATTTGTTTTAAAATTTAGTTCCTCAAAAAATGAGATATGATACATTTTTATTTCAGAGCATAATGTTCAATCCTTTTGAGCTTTTCAATGTAAAAACAATACATTTTTTTGAATAAATCAAACATATGCATACAAAATAATTGCTCTTTCCTCAGCTTGATAAATTTATTAAAACACCCTTTATGGTACTATAATGTAATGCCTTTAAATTTTTAAACAAATCCGATTTGAGAAATTCACGAAGACAGCATAATTTAAACAAAAACTCCTTCAGCTTCAAAACTCTAAAGCTTATTTAGTCTTTCGTACTACAACATTTAAACACAAGGGGTGAATTTTGAATGACCTTGGCATCCAACATCTACCACTTACTAAATACATACAGACATACAATTATTCAAGCTATGACAAAAACATAATTTAAATACAAAATGTTCGTTATACAAAACACTCTACTTCCAAGTATGTGTTTACATTCTTTACCCGGTAGTTTCTGTAGTGTATAATTTTATCCTTAATTTCATTTCTTTCAGAAATCAATTGATTAGTAACGATTTTGATATCGCAATTAGAGAGGCGACAATTGTAACCTGACTACTACTACATTTTACTTTTGAAAATAGTAACTTAGCAAAAATGTTAGTTTTTAGTCAATTAGGAGGTATAAAATAAGCGACTGTCTCCCAGAATTGATGAGTTCACACTTACTCATACAATAACAATAAGAAGACCTTGTTTTTACAAAAATGTCTTGTATTAAAAATCTATTCTATCAAATACAGACATTTTACAACAAAACTACGCACATACATGTAAAAAGTATAAAATATACAAAAAGGAGGAAAGAATGTTTGAAATTATGAACAAAACTCAATCAAGCATTTGTGGTAAAGAAGTTTATTAGAGTTTTCCCCTTGATTAAAGAGATGGGAATCCGGGAAGTATATGGCACAAAGGGAAACGATGCATGCAAATGTGTGTTTTAACGCCTGTGTGTATGCTTAAATTAGTATGAGTGTGTATATTGCTAATTTACTAGACAGCCGTACGCCTTTAAACCTCAGAGCTCATATATTATAAAATACAACCAACCATTTGTACTTTGTATTTGCTTTTTTTGCTTCAGCCAGGGCAACAACATGTTGTGACACTAAATACGGCCTGTTTGTATGCTTTCCTTTTTATTATCATTTGTTTTTAGTCTAATTTTAAAGAAAAGAAAAAAAAAACGTATTCATTCACCCTTTTTCATATGCTTTGATTTTAATTTGGATTTGTAAGTATGTATGTTTATTTGACTGGAGTGTGTTAGTGTGAGGTATATTTTAAAATATAACATAGCATACTTTTAGGTATTTGCTTTTTTTAGTAATTTTACTTGTATGTATGTAATAATAACTTTATGTCGGTGTTGTTTAAATATCATGCATACATAAGTATGTATGTATATGCTGGTAGTTGTTAGATAAAATGTTTTAGGGTAGAATCATGTTTAATATAAATATGTATGTAATAATTCCATCAGTGTTTAAAAACAGGAAAATAAAGGCGAATACAGTGAATTTGTTGTAGGTCGTTTTTATATGAGTTTTTAATTACAAAATTAGTTTTTCCGTTTTAAACCACCTCTAATTTTCAACAGCCACGCCAAGGTTGTTTATGAGATTTTTTAGTGAAATTTTTATATCAGTGTAACTTAAATCAAATAAGATTTTTTAAAGGTAGATGAATTCTACTTTTAGAGTTCAATTTTAATAAAACTCATTAAATTGTAAATGTATGAAATCTTTTTTTTCAATTTTAAGAAAAACTTACACCATAAATGCATATTATTAAGCAAAGTAGGAAAGTTTTTTTAAAATTGTTTGAAGTTTTATAAATTTTTACTAAAAACAATCATGAATCATAAGTGCACTTAACAAATCACTTGTAATACACGCGTATTTAACAAGAAATTTTTAGGCGCCACAATTAAAAATGCACACCATGTGTTTGCAACTTCTTATTGTATCTTGACTAAATTTAGCAAATTATTACACCTTTTTTGTGTGCATTCGTATATGTTGGTTTGTCTTCCACCCGGTTTTCCTAGAACTTATTAATGCATATTTATAACTTAAACAATTTACTTTATTTCTTTTTAAAAATTATAAATTGTTACATGTTTATACGTACTACATATATAGTAAATACATAGTTGTGGAATAAATTAAGTTTGTTTTCGAGAGAAAAAACCAAACAATCGAAAAACTTTTAAGTAAAACTATTTAAAAACTTAAACGGAAAAATTAAATTAACACTGACTTAGTGAAGGAAGAAAACAAGTCTTGTATTTGTATGTGAGTGTTGTAAAAGCCGCCTTAAAATCAAACAAGTCACACTCATGAATATGGAAGTACAGCAGCAGCAAAAATATACCCTGTAGATGAGGAAGTCTATCCCCAACTAGTTACAATTACAAAGACTACAATTTCACAATTCATTTCCATTACAAATTATCAACTGAACTACTAGTTGGGTTAAACGACAACTTTCTATGGTGCAGTGAAAACAAGTAGTTTGTCTCAAGATTACTTAGGGTCACTAAATTGTTTGATTTACTTCCCGTTATATTACTTGGTAACACGTTAAAAATCTGCAGGGCATTAAAAAAAAAAAGATACAAAAATAGTTAAAATGCGTCTTTGGTTGAATGTGCGTGCCAGAATTTGTGTAAGTGTGTTTGATGTTGTAAGAAAGAATTGAAAAGAAAACATGTGTAGTTTATGGCACGTCTGCACTTTAAAGACTTTACAAGGGAAATACCCATGAAAGAGGAACTTTTTAATCACTTTTTTTTAATTTTTGTAATGAAATTATGAAATTAAATTTTCTGTTTCGTTTTTTCAAAGAGTTTCTTTTAATTACAGGTGTTTGCATATTGCATAATACAAATTATAAAATTGTTGTTATTAAAAAATATAATATAGGAAGTATTTATTACATGAAAATACCGGAATGGCTGCTTGATTCTAGGTGAACTTAATAATGGTGCGAAAAATAAACAGATCGAATACTATAGATCTCCAGCAGGATTCCAAACACTTAATAAAGTTGAACATATTGTTTGCAAAAAAAAAAATAAAAATTGGTAAATTCTTTTAAATTTTAAATTCATGTGGTCATCTGCAAAATGTTAAAAAACACATTATTTATTTATATTTTTTCACAAAAATTTAAATGAAAAATATTTCACAGAACTTTAGAAAAAATCAAGTTGGTTTAAGAAGAAACAAAAAACACTAGTAAGACAACAGACATTCATCCTTTTAAGTCAAATTACAGTATTAAAATATTCATTGTTTGTAGAACCATTTACATGGTCCTACGTACTCGTACAAAATTAAGTAACAAACAGCCAACAAACAACAGTATCAGAAGCAGCAGCAGTAGCAAAAACAACAACTACAACAAGAAACTAAAACAGAAGTGACAGTAAAATATAAACTTTCCTTTACTTTCGCACAAACAGTAGTTACACTTGGTGTAACACAAAAAGCACAGACGGACACTTTTGTTGGCATACAAGTGGCTCGTTTATTAAACTTTATTTAGATGGAAATGGTTGTTGTTTTTGTTGTAAATATTTACACACAGCATTTTAGTTTAGAATAGAAATTGGAATTTAAACCCTTAAATAGAGACAGACAGACATAGAGGGAATGTGATGCTGCTGCCAATGGTCATAAAGTTTATTTAAAAAATTCACTTGTTTTAGATTTAATATACTCAAATACTTACTAACATACCAAATGTTGCTAGAAAAATACAATTTATATGGTAGCAAACAATATAAATTACAAAATAATGGACCAGATGTCTTAATGCGTGTCTCTATGTATAGAATTATCACAAACCGACTAAATCCGAAATCTCAGCCGATTCCCTTTTCCTTAGTGCGGCCCTGATCATAGTTTATTTTGACATTTAATAACTGTAAGTTTTGGTCCATCCACAAGAATTGAGGAAGCAACTCACCAACGTTCGGAAAGAGGTTTTGTTTAGTGGGATGATTTTAATATCTGCGTACTTTGAACATTCACCATTTAAAGCATGACTAAGTTCTATGATAGCCACTGGCAGCAACGGAGATTAGCTACTGCTGATCCTTGACTTGAGGAAATTCCACTTATCATCACTATTTGATCTTGATGAAGAAACGCATAAGTTAGTATTGTTTTAGAACTTATATAGTAAGTAAAGTTTTTGCTGGGTTACTAAACCAATTCCTATCTAAATTATGGTTTTCTATGTATGAACGTATATGCCTTGGAACAATTGTTGTATGTATTTTATACAAATGCAATGTAATGAATGTTTTTTACTTACATACCAAACTTACATACACAGATATTTACTTACACAATTAAAAGACAGAATATTTAAAACAGAATTTAAATTGATGTTAGATGAACTTACTTATTAACAGACAATTAAAAGAACTAACTCAACCAAACAAATTTAATTTTTATGTCCTTTTTATACCCTCCACCACCATCAGTGGTGATAGAGGGTATATATAACTTTGTCATTCCGTGTGTAACACCAAGAAATATTCATCTGAGACCCAACAAAGTATATATATTCTGGGTCCTTATGAAATTTTGAGTCGATTTAGCTATGTCCGTCTGTCCGTCCGTCCGTCCGTCTGTCTGTCTGTCTGTGTAAAACACGCTCACGTTAAAACGAAGCAATATAATTTAACCAAATTCACCCAAAGTATTCATTATTATCCGGTACAGTTTGGTATTGAAAATGAGCAATATCGGTTTACATCGGGAAAAGTTATGAATCAAAATTTAAAACAACCTCGAAAAAAATAAGCATTTTTTACACATTCTAATGTAATTTTCTCCAAAACTATGCAAGATAATTCCATGAAAATCACCATACATTCTTTTCTACACAAGATCTTGATCCGTGCAGAAAATTGCCAGAATCGGTCCACAATTTCATATACCTCCCATACAAAAGTACATATTCCCGGAAAACGGGTTTTTCGTTAATAACTTCCATCACAATGTCGATATCTTCACAAAATTTTACAAATTAAAATCTTATGTCAATAGAATTCTTTCAGAGAAAAATTTTCTGGATCGGTCCATAATTGGACATAGCTCCCATACAAGGTCCCCCCCCCCGAAAATCACTTAAACGCGCATAACTCATTACTAAATTAAGATATCGATACAAAATTTGGTATAAGTATTGCCCATATGCATAGAAATATTACTGTGAAAGTTTTTTCCGATCGGTCCATAATTGGTCATAGCTCCCATACAAGGTCCCCTCCCGAAAATCACATAAACGCGCATAACTCATTACTAAATTAAGATATCCATATAAAATTTGGTATAAGTATTGCCCATATGCATAGAAATATTACTGTGAAAATTTTTTCCGATCGGTTCAAAATTGGTCATAGCTCTCCTACAAGGTCCCCTCCCGAAAATCACTTAAACGCGCATAACTCATTACTAAATTAAGATATCCATACAAAATTTGGTATAAGTATTGCCCATATGCATAGAAATATTACTGTGAAAGTTTTTTCCGATCGGTCCATAATTGGTCATAGCTCCCATACAAGGTCCCCTCCCGAAAATCACATAAACGCGCATAACTCATTACTAAATTAAGATGTCCATATAAAATTTGGTATAAGTATTGCCCATATGCATAGAAATATTACTGTGAAAGTTTTTTCCGATCGCTCCAAAATTGGTCATAGCTCCCATACAAGGTCCCCTCCCGAAAATCACTTAAACGCTCATTACTCATTACTAACTATAAAGTTTGGCAGAAGTATTGCTCATATACAGAGAAATATTACTGTGAAATTGTTTTCCTATCGGTCCATAATTGATCATAGCTGCTATACAAAATTACGATATAGATATACAATTTTACTGAAATATAGCTTTTATGTACAGAAATTTAGCTTAAAGAATTTTTTACGATCGGACTATAATTGGTCATATCTAGGTCCTGCCCCTGAAAGCACTTTAACCGTATTTAACTAGTTGCATTATCAATTTGTGTAGATTATATATATGTATTTTGAAAATCCTTTAATTTTCACACACATGCATACATGCAAATTACTAAATATCGCTAAGCGCTATAAAAATATAAAGAAAATTACGTTTGTAATGTTCAATAAATCTTGGAATTGTAATAGATTTAAGCTGTTTAAATCTTGGGATTTTTCAATTTAAGACATGAGATAACTTATTTCTATAAATATTTGACCAATTAGAAAAGTCTTAATATAAAAGTAGCTGGTGGAGGGTATTTAAGATTCGGCTCAACCGAATTTAGCACTCTAACTTGTTTATGTTGTCTTAGTCTTGAATTATACTTTAAAACCTGGTGACTTGTTACGGGGATATTCATATTTTATTCTATGTATATCGAATTTATATTACAATTACAACATTTATAAATGTCCAGAGTTAAGATTCAACTTCTCTAAATTAGAGCTAAAATTATTTAAAATGCTAATATTATTGTAATGAGATTGAATACTTTAAAGCACTGCAATTAAAATTCTCCTGCAAGTATAGAAAATGAGAATAAAAATTATTACCAACTGACTACAAATCATTTTCCATTTAATATAAGGTCATTTTCGTGTCAAGTGATCCAACTCAAAAAATCGGTTTGGATGAAATTTGCACCAAGGGTAGTACCATTGAATAGTAGGTAATGAGTGTAACTTTTCACCTATGGGTCCTAGTAAAAATTATCTAAAGGAGTTTAGATAGCTACATATTTCTTCAATGTTTCAAAAAAAATATATTTTTTTAACTCCGGCCCATCTTAACCGAAAGAACTAAAAATTTGTGTCTGTCCTACTATCCAATAGTCCTAACCTTGGTGTAAATTTCATCCAAATCGATTTTTTTAAGTTGAGACACTTGACACGAAATTGCCCATAATAATATAAAAAGCTTGTTTAATTTAAAATATTTTTTTATAACCTAAAAGTTTCATGGATTTTTTCTAAACAGTATTTTATATGTTTTATAATTTAAAAAAATTTTGAACTAAAATTTCAAATGTTTATTTTTCAAACATTCCAAAAAACCTTACAATGCGTACGAGTAATGAAGTTTATTGAGTGTTTACGTTTGCATTTTATACCTACAAGTTTATTTTTATCGATTTAACCATTAATCATTGTCTTTTTTTTTTGTAAAAAAGGGCATCTTGTTTGTTTGTCCCTGCTGTTGTTTATTTAAAACAAGTGCATCATTTGAAGAGCAAAATTCTGTCTGTAGTCTAATATATAGACTACATTTTTACATAAACATTATTTAATTTTTTTTGTTAGTTTTCCATTTTATTTATTTATATTTTGTTTTAATTTTATTTACATATTGTATGTTGTAAATTTCTTACTACTACGAGGCACAGTCACACAATAAAAGTATTTTGTTGAATCTGGTATAAAACGACTTAAAAAATAAATAAAACAATTGAACATGGAGAGGAACATGCAAGATGGTTGTTATTTTTCTTTTTTAAATAGTATATACATACAGTTGTGGTAATCAAAATAGTGCTTAATAGCTGATTTATTAGTTTATGTAGCATTTTAAATTCCATTATAGTATTTGTTAGAAATTTTAGAAATGAACTAATATTTGTACTAAACTTAATTTGCAATTAAGAAACAAAAGACTCAAGATAAAATAAATATTAAAATTATTTTTTCTGCCAAGTCTGTAATTTTTTACAGAATTATATTTTCTTTTTCTCGTGTTTAAACGATTTAATGTAAATGTCACTGTTATTTCATAGTAATATGTGTACATTTCAAATGCAGACACATTCACACCTCTTCTAAAAGGAAATTAACTTTTAAATTCATATACATATGGGCATTTCCATGAGAAGGTCTACCAAGACTGAACAAATAAAAAACCTTCTAACTTTCGCATTTTTGAAGATAAGTTAACAAAATTGTATACATGGTCTTCTGTTATACTAAAGACGGAGTGTGTTGAAAATATTTAAAATTTTTCCCTTATTTATCTTAGGTTCCATACAACCGGACCCCTAAAAACGCTTTAGAGCTTCTAATTTCGTTAAATATCCCAGTAAAAACTTTCATAACCATGTAAGGTGTTAAAATGCTAAAATTTACTTAAACAATATAATTTTATGTCAAGTACTTACCACATACGATTACAAGTAATAAGAAATGTAGTCATTGTAAATCGCATGAAAAAACAGCATCTATATCTTCACAAGATGACTAATCAATGTGATTACATGTATATCACATTATTAGTAAGACAATATTAGACTAGTTCTATGTAATCCAGACGATATATAGCAGTCATTGTTGTTAGGTAAGTAATTACAATTGAAAGCCATTACCCAGTTTTTGCTGGGATACTACTATTTCTAAAAAAATTGTTACTATAATTTATATAACCGTCAAACGTACTGCCGATTTTTGTAACCGTTTGACCCTAGGCCCCATATAAGATAGTTTTTGCGATCAAACTTAGCACCAATTATAGGGCTAATAAAAAGCTATTGCCAAAATAAAATTTAGTTTTATTTTGAAATTTTTAACACTTTAAATGTGTTCGACTGTCGCGTTCGACATTTGCTTCAACGGCAAACGATTACAAGTAATTAGGAAAAGTAGTCATTGTAAATCGCATGAACAAACGTATACAGCTTCTATAACTTCACTGGCAAGATTACTAATAGTTTAGAAAGTACATATTTGTATAACACATTATTAGTAAGGCCTTATTATACTACTTCTATGTAATCCAGACGATATGTAGTAGTCACTGAAAAGTATGTTGTTAGGTAAGTAATTACAATTGAAAGTCATTTTACCTAGTTTTTGCTGGGTATATTTATATATATACTATCGGCTTATCTTAAATAAGAAAACTATATAAAATTTTACGATATTTTTGGCGTTTTACAATGTCCAATTTGGTAATATTTGTACATACATGTGTAAATAAAATGTATTGACTCTAATACAAAAACTATTCTCAAGCCCCTATCAATGCATAGTTTACCTAATAGAAATTCAGCAATTCTATATATGTACATAAATATGTATGTATGTACATAAGTAAGTAAAATAAAGTAAGAAAATTTATTACAACTTTTATTAAATTCAGTGCAGAGATCATTATGAAGACCATAAAGATAAAACCATTAATATATTTGAATAGACTAAGAAGATTTATGAAAGCGAATATCAGATTTTGGCGTAACAATCAAACATGAAACAATTTTGTTTTTCTACTTTTTTTTTTCAATAATATTACTTTGGAATTCTTTGCGTTAAACAACACAAACTATCTAAATTCTATTATATCTGACAAAAACAGTCAGTAGCATTCAGGGATGGCAATAAAGTTCGGTAAATCACATAAAAAAATATAAGAAAAAACTGTAACACAGATACAGAGCAACCAACACACTACAAAAGAAAAAAAGCCGCATTCAATAATCATGCCGAACGTATGAATGTAGTTGTTGTCATATGTGCGAGTAAAGTGATTTTTATCACAAACTTTTGATCTTTTCTCTTTCTCTATCACTCAAGCTTTGTTTCCTTTTTGGGCTTGGAGACATGAAAAAAAAACAAAAAGTTTATGTATTTTCAGTGACCAATATTAATTTACTGACTAAATGACAATGTGACATAGAATGACTTGTGTTGTGCTAGAGAATGTATCTAAATCAATGGTCGGCCTCCAGAGCTATTAGGGATTAAAAGAAATCAGCTATTGAAAAAACACGACAAAAGCAAGCAAATATTTAGCTTCCCGCAATATCTTATTATGTCCGATGTTTTTTTTTTAAAGGTTTAAGATTTGTTCTCCCTCTGAAAACTATTTATCTAAAGTTAAATTTGCAAACTAAACGTTAAGAAGTAGATATAAAAGACGTCAAAGAGAAAGAACAAAAACAAAACAACAAAAAGCCCAAACAATATCAAAAGCTTAATAAGTGATAAAATCATACAGTTTATCATTGTTGTCTTGTCATTCATAACATGTGCGAGCACTAGAAAAAATTGAAGTGTCCATTTAGTAGTTTGCCGGTATGTACATAGTTGTTATTTTATTTATGTACAATTTTCACATTGACAGAGGGGGAATATATGTTTATTTACTGAACAAGGATGCCAATACAACTACATACTTAGAAAAACGTTAAAAGTATTTTCAAAAGTATAATATAATTTACGAATTATTTTTTTATAACATAAAAGAAAAAATCGTGTGGTTGATAAATTTTAAACAAAATTATTTAAAAATTACCAAAAATTTTTGCATAATTAAATATTTCGTAATTTTCACCTTTTTATTCTAAATTTACATTTTACAATTTATGAAATTTAATATTTTTTTTTGTTTTTGAATTATTTTGCATTATATTAAAATATTTCGTACAATTTCGTATACATTACGAAACAATTTCGTAAAACAAATTTTATATATATTAACATCCGTTGTCAAAGTATATACATACGTAATGTTAACAAACGTGGTAAGCTCACTATTGACAAACAATCCGATGTCAATAGTGAGCTTACCACGTTTGTTAACATTTAGACAACGGATGTGTATAAAATTTAGATTTGTCAATATTACATAGTGTTGTCGTACGTATGTATATTAGACCGATTCACAAAAAATGGAGCTTGAGTTACCCCCCTCAAAATATTCGCTGTTTGTAATATGATGTTTTCCAAAATATTTTGGGTTTAGTGTTGTCCGTTCGTGAGCTGGACAATTTTCAAGAAAATGTCCTATGTGGGACACGATTTTTCAAGTTCAATTCAATATTTTACAGTTTTTTCTTAAACAAAATATACAATACGTGGTATCATTTGAAATGTTTTAAGAAGCCACGGCTAGTAGTGTGCAAAATTTTCAAAATTGTGCATTCATTTTATTTATATTAACGAAAAACCTAAAAAATTAAATTTTTTGGAATATGACAATTATGAGCAGACGGTTATTTATGATTAATACATCATTGGATGCAGCTTTAAAACCCCTTTCAAATGATACCCCATATATTGTTTCAAAACAAAACTAAAATTAAAAAAAAATAATTCAAAAATACCTTTTTTAAATTTGGTCCAGCTCACGAACGGTCGTCGCTAGATTTAAAATATTTTGGGAATCATCATAAAACAAATCAAGTTAAATTTTAAGAGGGGTAACAAAATCACGTTTTTGCTTTCCATACAAAGTGAGTCGAACTAATGTATATACTTTGACAACGGATGTTATTGAAAAATTATAAACTCTTTGGTGTCAATTTGGTACCAGGCGTGTATATTTCCTTTACCCTCTGTGTACATGTATTAGGCACTTAACTTATATAATTTCTTTTTGAATTTAAAATTGGCCTTATCCATAAAGTATAAAAAAAGTTCCAAAAAGACCAGAGAAAAGTGTTTTCGTTGTTAGAACACTACGAATCCTAAGTAGTGGTGTAACCAAAATAACTAACTAATTGTACTAACTTATCAAAAAATAAAATTTTTTTGTCGGTTCATTATTTTTGGCTTGCTATGTATGATTTCAAACTATTTACAGCTTTATATTAACAAATAAACAAATTGTTATTATTAAAAGTTGACATCACTGAACACAAATAGTTTAAATAAAACAATCAAAAATAAGCTACAAAAAATCTCTAGTAGAAGGCGGCAAAAGAACAAAAGTTAAAAAATAAAACTGAAAACGACGTGACCTTTTGCAATGACTTTCGTAAGCAACACATCATCCATTCCGCCAGCCATCTAAGTATTCAATCATCCGCCCCACCAGTACTAGTAGTAGTAGTCATTCAAACATCTCTCACACATTTATTTGCTGTTCATTTAAATTTACTGATTTTAACTGGCGCAAGTTTTATTTTATCACACAATACAAAATCGTTTAAATTTGTTTTAAAATCACAATTGAAACAAACTTAAACAAAATTAATGATCATCAAAAATAACATACTTTTTTCGTATTTAATTTTGCGACCAGTTGAAATTAATTAAAATTTCAAGTCACACAAATTTTCTCCGAAATACAAAACGAACAAAAAAGCAACCACAACAAGAAAGACAACAGACAGAAAACGCCAAACTGGACTTAAGGTTTTGAGTATCCAAGTGAGTGAGTGTACGTAAATTTCTGAATGTGTCTGATGCATGTCTGTATACATACATTTAGTTATAATGTCATAAAATATGTTATTATATTTAAATTATACGTGTTTGAACCAGGTAAATATTTACCGAAATTAAAAATATACAAAATAAAAAAAGTGCTGTGAAAAAAATCACACACAATTTACCGAAATTTAAACATTTTTCGAGGGTAATTCATCAAAATGCAAATCTGGCTGTTTAAAATAAAAATTTTGAAATGAAAAAACTGCTACCGCAACACTACGTTATTTTTGAAACCTGAAGTATGACACAGTATACATACCTTAATAATGTTTAACTAAACTAAGTTTAGTAAATATGCTTCAGATAAAATTCATTTAAGCTGAATCCATTTCTTAACATAATTTAAAGTTATTTTTCGGCATTAAAAAACAAACAAAAAATCTGTAATATTTCCATTTATAGGAAATTTTATCAAAAAGTTCTTCTTCTGAAAACATTTTTGATAAATTCTTCTATTATGAATTATATATGTTATATGTATTTCGTTAATACTACTATGACTATGTAAATCCCTCAATTCAATCAATATTGCCCAACTCATTCGTGTAGCGCCTTTACAAAAAAATCACACTCATAAATTGTTTTTAATTTTTTTCGAACAGAATGCTACTTTTTTTTTGTGTAAAATAAGTTATTTTGTGCTATTTATTCATTCATTCGTTTATATTTTTAGACGGTTTGTATGAGAGTTTGTTTGAATGTCTGTAGTATTTATGACTTATCATAGATCATGCTACGACGAATCATGTAATTTTTATTTTATTGTTTTTTATGTGATTTTATTTTTTTGAAATTTATATTTTGTAGATGTTGTTATAGTATTTAACGTGTCGGCAAAGTCGTTAAATTAAAAGGAAATTACTTTAAATAAAAAACAACAGCAAAAATAATATATGTATGTTGTAGTTTTTATTGTTGTTGTTTGGTTGTTTTGTATAATTTGTTATTTATAAATTGTTACCGCATTTTAAGTAATTTTGTTAACAAATTTACACGTTTAAATGTTTCAACTTGTATGAAAAAAGTACAAGCTGAAGTAAGGTAAAATTATAATTTTTGTGTGGTCTCTGGTGACATTGAAATTTGGAAAAAAACTATAAAAGAACTTATTTATAAAACTGTTAATCGAAATTTAAAAATGTTATAGTAAAAGTATATTATTTTTTCTTTAACATTGTAAGGATAATTTGTAACAGTTTTAGTTTACAGTTAAGTAAGATTGCTGTTAATAATTTAACATTCAACTATCATTACTGTTAAAATTATTAATATTATGCTAGCCCTTTATGCTTTTTTAAATATTATATAAATTCTCTATAAACATTTTAGTTCTTTTACAGTTGTATGTTAATGCAACAGTTTACAGATATTTCCCTATAGCTTTTATAAGGTTTATGTCTTTGCTTTATGTGTAGTTTAAGGGATATTTTAGTGCAATTATTAACCGTAAGAGTAAGTATCCTTCTTACGATTAATTCTTGCAGTAAAATGTCCTTTAAACTACACATATAGCAAAGACATAAACCTAATAAAAGCTATATGGAAACCTCTATAAATTTTATGAAAAAAATCTTTTATCTTTGAAATATTTAATTAAAAAATATACAATCCTTTTAAGTTTTGTATTATGCACTCAAAGCTATTTAGCTCAGCTTTTAGCAAAACCCAAAACTTTTATGTAGTGCAGAAGTCCTCCATAGCATTTATAAAAGCTTTATGTAACGATATTCATACTTTACAAATTATCCTCTTAATGTGTTTCGAATGTCCATAAAGCTTTTTTAATTTTTACCCCCTCTTTTGAACTTTTAAATATTAAGTTATTCTACTATGTTTAGAACACTGGGGTTAGGTTAAAGGATAAACCTACTGGAAGTTTATGTTAAGCTCTTAATAAAAATTTATTTATACAGTCATTCAAAGTTTTAACTTATTATTCCTTAGTACACTTTTTGTATTTTCCTGAACTTATTGTTAATAATTTCACAACAACATTGTTTACTTTTATGACAGGTTTATGCAACAACTTCTAATAACAAACACCATATATGCATATTAGGAAATACTGTCAATTTGTCAAAATTAAAAACTAAAATAAACTTTTAGAATTAAAAAACTTATCTTATACTACCCAAAAGTTCACATAGCTTTTCTTTCTATAAGCCCAAAGTAAACAATGCTTTTTATACCTACCACTTATTTGACACTTTCCCAGCTTTTAATGTCAAGACACATCAAAACTGACGACAAAAAAACAAAAAAGAGTCAACCAAGGTCCATATAAAGTTGGTGGAAAAAAGTACTCACAGCAAGCAATTTAAAGATGCCCTAAAAGTACTAACAGCAACTTAAAACTTTAAGTACAATAAAAACAATTGTGACAAAAATGTTTTTTTTTTAGAAAAGCATTACAAACACCAAAACAGCAAGAAAATTGTATGGTGTCATATTGTAAAGTTAAGTTTGAAATATAAAAGAAGAAAAAAAATTGCTAAAACAAAAGGCAGGCGAATGAACAGAACCGACACATTTTGATTTCATTCATTTGCGCCATTGTCGCGCCAAATACGTACTAGTACGACTGTAAAAACTTCAAGATTTAGGATTTTCACAAAGTTTAATTTCAGCTTTGAACTCTTATATATATATAGTATGCACAGTGATATGTTGAGTTTAATGTTGTATCTAGTTGGTTAAAGAGTTTGCAAAAAATTAGGAAAATGGCTTAATTTATTAACTCGTATAATTGAGTTTAATACTTTTTTGTACTTCTTTGTAATAAATATGTTTTGTAAATAGTCCATCATTAAAAGGATAAGTGAAAACAAACGAACGTTAATTTCAGAACATTTTCATATATTTTTCTTGGTGTAGGGTATCCCTAAAGTGTTCAACGACTTCTCTCAACTTTGAATATTTTTTTGGGTTCACACTCGTTGTAGCTGCTGTTGAGCGGTGTTTTGTAAAACTCCCTCGTTAAACAGATTACGACAGAGTATGGAGTTGAGTTAAGCGTTTCAGTAGTGTTTTTTTATTATTATTCTTCTTATTTGGTTTTTTGTATCTGTTTTTGTGAAATTCACAACAGTTTGTTTTGTTTGAAAATGATTCAAAGTTAATTCGTTCGTTTCTTGAGCTTTAACAATTTAACAGAGCTTTTTGTATTTTTGGTTCATAAAGGATGCCGTCCTTTTTTGTTTGTTCTGTTGGCTGTTTGTGGTTTATTTTGAGAGTGACATATGTATGCACTTGGTTCGACACCATGTACACACGTTTTCACAGCAAAGAGTGTTAATTGTGTCGGTGTTTATTATTTGTTTGCTTTGGTTGCATTAAAAGTTCTGTTGCAAGAATATGAGAATAATATGAAAACAATTGACACTACAAAAGACAATTTTTAAAAAAAGTTTGTTTCATCCAGAGTAGAGCAATAAACGAGAAGAACGTAAAAGTCTTTGATTTCAAAGTAGTTTAATAATCGTTCGGCAGTTTTGGGGCAGTAGTTTAAAAGAGTTGTTTACATTTTAATATATTTCTTTCATAGTTTTAAAGAACTTAAGGTTTTACATATGTATGTAACACAATTATCAGATCATAAACATTAAGGCAAGCTTTTAGCAACATCGATTCATGACACATTCTACCACAGCTTTAAAATAAAAATACAAAAATATTTCTTGTTTCCTCAAAACATTCCGTTTATTAAACCAAGTTTAAACTACAGTTTACTTTATCACAACAAATTCCTTATAGGTTTTAGCGGGTCATAGAAAATTAGTATGCAACACTTAGTTTAAGTAATTAAAATTAAATTTGTTTCGGTTTTATTGCTTTTGTCTACACAAATCAAAAATCAAAGTTGCAACCTGCAAACAACTCAATATGCGTAAATAAACTTCACTGACTAAATATACATATAAAAGCTTATCAATTTAATAGATTTTTTGTTTAATTGCAAATGACTTTTTTGCTAATTCTGTTTTTGTTGTCGTTGTATGTGACTGATTGCGATCATTGAATTGTTGAATTGATCGCATGGACGATTGTTTGTGTGGCACTAATGTGTAAGTTTCAATAAATGTTTGCATTTCTTTGTTGTTGTTGTTTTTTTCATATTAGAAATAAATGAACGATTGACTGAGTGAATGCAATTAATCAATTTTCGACATGTGCATACTAAATAAATACTTAATAATAAAAAATTAACAATTTGTATTGTGTTTTATCAACACTTTGGTTGGTAGTGGCTTCTTGAATTGTTTTTTCCCTTTTACTAATGACAACTACAAACAAACAGACATGCATTTTACTTGTATTGTTTACAATAATTTAAAATTTTTAAATTTTATCGATTGCAATTAATATTTAAAAAAAATCGTGCTACTTACTTTAAATGTGTTGTCTTGGGGGGAAAAGTGGCCTGAGGAGAACTTAAGTTTATTTTTTATTTTACAATCCATTAATTGACACAACAATAGTTTATGGTTTTGGCGCTTAAATTACTGTTTGTGCTTTAAATATTTAATTTATGTTTATAAATTTATAAATAGCTAAAATAAATTAATAAAAAAGTGATATTTTTGCCAGTGGGTGGTCTTTGGTCATATGCATAAATATGCATTATTTAAAGCATTTTTTTCTTTTCAAAATATATTTATGGCACTTATCTCTATTATTGATTGATTGAAATGTGATTTATATTCTAATATATTGATATATAACAAAAGTTAAATTGGAATTCATATTGAGAAATATTAATTCAAATATTTGTCCGAAGGCTATTTAGTGTTAAAAAATGTAAATTTGATTTGAGTTTGAATATTTTTGTTAATATTGAATTTAGCTAATTAAGGGATTTAAATATGTTGTATGTAAACAGAGGGAATATACACGTCTGTTACCGAATTGACACCAAAGAGTTTATAATTTTTCAATAATATCCGTTGTCAAAGTATATACATACTTTAAAATAAAAATACAAAATAAAAATACAACGCAACGTTGTCAACATTGCAACAATTCGTTGTCGAATTCTAAATTTTATACACATCCGTTGTCTAAATGTTAACAAACGTGGTAAGCTCACTATTGGCAACGGATTGTTTGCAATTATAAACACGTTAACACGTGTTGTACGTGTTAACAACGGATTGTATTGAAAAATTATAAACGGTTTGGTGTCAATTTGGTACCAGGCGTGTATATTTCTTTTTCCCTCTGTGTAGATATAAAAGACCTTAAACAGTACTTTAACAATTACAAGTAAACCTTAACTTACATATTTTTTTACGAATGGTAATTTTATTGAAAATCTTTCCATAAATAAAGAATTTATTGAAAAAAAATAATCTGAAATCTGTTTATAGCTGTAAATTTTGTAAAATTTATATTTACATATATCTTGTTTTAACTTAAAAATTC
This sequence comes from Lucilia sericata, assembly GCF_015586225.1. NCBI lineage: Eukaryota > Metazoa > Arthropoda > Insecta > Diptera > Calliphoridae > Lucilia > Lucilia sericata. Next base: position 228,336 of record NW_023994088.1, on the reverse strand, counting down.
TATAAAACTAATTGAGTTATTTCAATAACAAAAAAATGACCTTTCAAAAAATTTTCAAAAACATTTTTAATTATTTTGGATAATAATTGAATTTAATGCACAATATTCTAATTTATAAATTTTCAAAAATAATTACAGCTAATAAATATCTAAACTAAATTATATCTACAATAAAAATTTCCATTTAGAAAATTGCCAAAAATTTAATTGAAAATGTTTTATAAAACTCTTCAAGTTTATAAAATTTTTCAATCTACAAATTTGCATTTGTATGTATGTACACAAATCTTTTTTGTATCTTATCAGAACAGAAACATCAGTTAAAGGACTAATTTTTAAATAAAAAATGCGCAATTTTTTAGTCATATCATCGATTAAAAAGTACATCTCTACCATTTCAGCAAATTTGCAAACTTAAGCAAAATTTCACTTCTTTTATATGAAGTTTTTCATGAAGTTAAGGGAGGGGTCCGTGAGCAAAAATCTCCTGTAGGGTATGTACGTGTTTGTGTATTAAACGCCGCAAAACTTGATCAGGCTCCAAAATTGTACAAGAAATTTTAGTAGAAATTTAATAAAATATACGGGTTTGGGTGTTGAACGCAGCAAATGAGCCTAGTGCCTTAGACAAAAGATACACATGTATTTGTAACAGTATTAATTTAGCCTACAGAACAACAGATGGCGCATCTGATAAATTTTATTCATGTATATGCGCAGTCATCATCATTAAAATACTAAAACACTAAATTTTTGGCAATTCTTATTTGAAACATTCAAATGGTTTTGGTCTCGGATAAATAGAAAAATAGCTTTACATTTGCAATTTGCATATTTACTTTACTAATAAGAAATTTTGAAATTGTTTTTTTTAAATAAAATTCTTTTTTTCTTCTATTTCTTTACAGTTCACACCTCCTCTTTAAAATAGTTTTTGGATTAGCTGTGTTTGAAATTTCCTGTGAAATTTCTATCTTCTTTTCGTTAAAATAAGGTAAGAAAGAGAGGCACTTTACGTTTTATAATCGAATTAAAATTTAAATCATTATTGTACTGATTACAAATTTCCGGTCATACTTTATACTGGAAACAAAAAAAAAATAACAACAACCGGCCACAACTTTTGGGAATCATATGTAAATTTCGCGAAATTTAAAAAAAATCGCTTGGGAAATACATAACAACAGCAGCAACAGCATTTGCAAAGCAATTTTTTTATTATTTCTTAAATGACATTTTTATGTGACATTAAACACAGCTTTAAACGCGTTTTGTTGTTTTATGTTTTTTTTAAGTTTAAACATGGTATGAATGAGCCAGGCTAAAGAAAGACATTTACCCAGACAGACAACGCTTTTAGTTCAAGATTTTTCAGGGCTCTTAAAGAAGATGTTAAAATTGCATATTTAACATTACAAATGCTTAAACACATTCACATATATCCTGTATGTTACACAACCAAACTGCCCAACAGTTTTTTAATAAGTCAATGTATGCCTTTTCGTTTAGAGGAAGATCGTTATCGTTACTTTAGTGACGTTAAGTAATCGAGGGAAATGATGCTTTAAGCTTATATGCAGAGTTATTCAACCCACGAGAAGTAAAATATTTAGTGTCATGTAAATTAGAATATGCCTAAAGTCGCCAATTTAGGATAGACACTCCGAACTGCAGGGCTATTTACGTGTTTTATTTGTTGTTGTCGTTACCAGCGACAAAAGACTTATATGGCCAACATGATATGTTGTTCACATAAACAACAACAATTTAACTTTTGACAAAAGACATTTTCATTAAAATCAAAACAACAAAAGTAACAAATAAAATAAAATAAATTTAACTTAACTAAAACAGGGTTCTAGTATGGGAAATAATATAATAGATCCCTTTCTACACTTATAAAAATTTTAGTTTCAATTGCTAAAACAATAAACAAAAAAATTGTAAGCCATAATTCAGAATTATATATTATTTGAAATAGATATGTTTATAGCCTACAGTTTTCAATACTTTTTAATTAATTTAATTAAGCTTCAAAATAGCCGAAATTTCTCTAAGTGTTAAAATCTTATTTAAATCGAATTATAATATATAGGAATGCTGAAATTTTTGTGCAGTTGTTTGCTAAAAATAATTAAGTTTTCAAAAAGATAAAAATCTTGTTTGCTGCTAATCAATTAGTCTTATTTGGTTCTCTCGCATTTAGATTTCGCTTACATTCCATAAAATGCCAAAATTGAATTGAAATTTACATATGGAAATTGAATTTGAAATCAATATTGAAAGGCGATGAAAGGCAAGGCAACAGGAACACTGAAAACCTGCAGTTTCAATAACAACTGGACATGTGCGTGCGTATATTTGTATAAGTGCGAGATAGATTCATTCATGTTTTGGGTTGGTTAAGGTTGCCTTGCTGATAGAAACATCAGACTTCAGTAACGTAGAGACTATAGAGTTTGTAAAACATTTGTTGCACTAATCCAGGTAAAACTTACTTATGAGGCGAGTATCACTACACCGAACTGTATGTATGGTATGGAAACATGCATTTGAAACTGTTTTCAAATGGGGCCACAAAAGTTTATCACTTGTCTGCCACATTCTGCAAAGAAGATGCAAGCAACGAACGTATGAATTTAGTTCGTGAAGAAAAGAAAAGCTTTATTGAAATCACAATATACTTAAACGTAGAAATAATGTTGTTGCTAGGTTTGATATTATTTATTTATCTTTTTAAATGTTGCGTTTTTCTTGTAGTTGTTGTTGTTTTTGGTTGCTGTTGGTTTTTGGACATCGAATTTGCATGAGTTTAAATTGTGTTTTGAGCCTTGTTAATTTTGTTATTTTTTTACATTCAACTCCAGAACCTAATATTGTGTTTTTTTGGAGCTGTTTATCCTTTTGATGGCGAGGAAACAAAAACAGAGAAGAACTTAAGTTGCGTGCGTGACCATAAGATGGAACAGTAAAAAGTGTACGCATGCCTGCACACATTATCTGTTTGCTTAAACGCAAGCTTAAACATTTAGTACCAGAACAACAAAAACATTAAAAGCATTAACCCTTTAGGAAATCATTACAATTTAGTCATTAATTAGAGCAAAAGTAATTATGTTAGAAAATTGTTTCTTGCTTTGCTAGGAAACGTTTCGTTGGCATTTTTTCCGAACATCCTTTAAGCGAGCAATCAATTCCGAGATCTGAATGTATTATTGCGCAATAAAATTCGAATTTAGATATCTTTTTGAAAAATGTTCAATAAATTTGAATAACACTTTTTTTATTCAGTTTATCGTCACACTTGTACAGTGTTAAAGGGTTAAATTGAAACAAAAACATTTCAGTTTACGCAACGCACTTTATAAGTTAAAATGTTCATCCTTTTTTTGTGTATAAAAACATAATAATAACAACAACGACAACAACAATAATAAAAAATAAATAAAAAAAGTACAATATCAAACAACTAACAAGAGCATTACAAAATGTTGCTTGTTTCCGTTTCAAACTTTGCTAAACAAGACATTTTGTTTGCAGCATGTTACACAAAAGCAACGCAACAACGCTAGCACCAGCAGTCAGCTTAGCACACAGACACTCCAAAGCTGAACAAGCGCTCCATTTATTTGAACTAAACAACATTCCCTTCTTATGAGGAGCCGTAGTAAGAAAATTTGTGTTAGTTGTTATTGTTGTTGGAGTTGTTGCATGTACAACACGATGTATTGTAGACTGCTTATTTCGTTCACTTTGTTGTTCTGAAATTGTACTTGTATGTGCGTTTAGAGAATCGTTTGTTCTGTTTTGTATGTGACCTGGCTTTCCTTTTAAGGTCTGCTGCTAGCCAAAGAACCAACTAACTAGTCAGCCAGTAAGGCTGCCGACTTGCCAGCGAAATGCACATGTGTCTACGACTCAGTCTTCGTTCTTATTTAGGCCTTAAACTTATTTAGCCATTGTTAATAAACCTTTTTAGTTTTTATACTATGTGAGACTTTTTGTCTGTCCTTTGTTCATATTGACCATTTAGTAATACTTAATTCACTGACAGTCTTTGGTCTGTGTTTTTTACAAACAGATCTTGAAGGTGTTTGCATTAACTGTTGACTATTTACTTGCCTTTGCAATGGTTTACTTAGTTGATTGTCGCTTTTATTTTCTCTTGCAGATTTGGTCTAAACAAGTTCAGCTTTTCAGTTTAAAGTGTATTAAAGTAGTTGGTTACAAAGACGTCTTTTGTCTGAATGTATTTAGGTGCATTGAGTACAATTTCCAATTTGCCGTCAAATGAATTGATCATGTTGACGTTGGTCAGTTTTTTTTTGTTAAATGAGCACAAATAATTTGTGTTTGTTTTAGGAACTTGTAAAAAAGGAAATTTATAAGATTCATTCATTTTAACAGAAGCGGCTAAGAAAAAGTTCATCATTCGTTTGCTGCTTTGTTTATATTAACTCGAATAAAAGATCAAAATTATTCAAAATTAGAGCTAAAGCTTTTATAATGCACAGCTTCATTAGACGAGCCAATATCTTGGGCATATTGCTTTATGTTAACTATTAGAGTTAAATAAAATTTTTATTTTAAAAATTAGAAAAATGAAATACATACATAAGTAATATGCGAGGTTTAGAAACTATTAAAAGCTCGATTTTTAAGAATGTCTGTGTTCAAAATTCTGATAAATTAGAGTGTTATTAAAATTCTCCCGGAAAAATACGAACTCTTTTTTAATCTAAAAAAATAACAATAGAATGTAAATGGTAAATTTGATCGATATCAAATGAAAAAACTTGCAAATTTACAAGTGTAATAAAATTAGTTAATAATAATTACTTCGCTTAGATAAAAACTATATGAACTTCACTACAACTTTCTGCAACCAATACCTATAGTATTCCAGTGAGAAAACATCTCTTTTAATATTTAAGAGCACACTTCCAGTCAATAAACCAAAACTATAAAGCATTCTCTTAAATTCTAAGAGCGAGGAAACACAACTTTGGCGGGAAACAGCTGATTAAGTGGCAAACAAAAGAAACAGTTATTTATTTCCTATTTGTGTGAAAGAGACAAACAATAAAGTAATTAATCATTTTTACGCTTACCCACAAAAACACACACACAAACATTTATAATGTATAAATACACAACGGTAAACAAGGATATAACTATTATTACGGAGTTGAGTAAAAAAAAGACCAAGAGAGTAATTTTGCAAACTCACCACCACAACTTCTTCCATATTTGATGTGGCCCAAAATGCACTTTGTTTTCTGTTGGCGCACAGAGCTGAAATTAATTGAAGTTCTACCATTGAAGACACACCACATGCAACACAAGCAGCAAGCGGCACAGCTGTATACGACAACACAACACAATGGTTGTTAATTTTTTTAGTTTTTGCCGACGGCATTCAATGGCTGGCAAAATTGATTCCTGCTTGATTTTCAGTATTGTTGTTGTTTGCACGTTGCCATGTTTACTCGTTTCTCTCTCTCAGTGTATGAGACGGTGAATTCTTTGTTGTGAAATGAGTGCGTTTGTTAAATGTTTGAGAGTGTGTTGTATATTTATGGGTTGATCAATGTGAATCGACGGATGTGTGTTTTATGGAGGTCGAGTAACAAAAAAGCAGCCATTATTCATTTTTCTGGGTATTTAAGACAAACAAAAAGAACAACCAGAAGAAAAACGTAGAATTTTATTGTGTGATTTATTTTGGAATTGGCAAAAATATTTAGGTACAAATAAAGAAAAAAAAATTTTGTACACAAGACTCAGACAAACTACGTAATTTTTTGTTATTTAAAGCAACAGAGTGTTGTTTCAAATACCAAAATTAAAAAATCAATAAAATTATTTTTGCCGACGGTATTGAAGAAAAAAATATTTTGAGTCCTTCTTTTATTTTAGTTACTAAGATGTTGTATTTAAAAATACTTCGCAATTATTATTTAAATGCCTCACTGATTTCAAAACCCCCTCGAGAAATTTTTATGTTAATTCTCTACCACGTAGACGACCCATTTCCAGCAGGCTTTAAAAGCTTATATGCTTCAGTTATTCCAAGTTTAGTTTTGGTTTATAAAAAAGAAACTATGTATTTGAAAACCACGTCTTTAATAATATATGTATAAAGCATTTTATTTATTTTTAACAAAAAAAAATTATGGCGTCTATTAAAAAATTTGTTAAGAAACGCCAAGTTCAAATTTATTTGTACAATTTTGTAGAACACCGAACGAAGTACGTTTTTAAAATCTATTTACAATACGTTAATAATGCAAAATTTCCCTGATTGATTTTAATGATTTCTGTTAATGTGGATTTAAGGATGGAAAACGAAACAAATTGAAAAAAAAATGGTTACCACAACTTGAATTATGATTACAACATTGATAAATATTTAACAATCATGTTGAAATGATTACTGTAATCATTGCCAATCATATTTTTATTGCGTGTAATTAGAAAAAGTTATGAGTTTTAAAATCTTTACAGACTTCCTGACTTTTATTAATTTGTTAAAACATAAATTACAATAATTTATTTCTATTCCATGTTCTAACAAATAAATATCTTTTAGTAATGTTACCAAAAGATAAATTGATTTTTATGGTAATAACTGTAATTTAATGGCAGACTTTTCTTAATTTTTTTCTTCTGATTTATATTAATTGGTTCGAATTAATAAAAAAAATCATTGTATCTAAAAAATCTTATCTTAACTTAACCAAACAATAGTTTTTTTTCGATACAGCAATTAAACAATGGCAATTGCTTGTGTGTTTAACTCATGTGCAACATAAAAAAGCGAAAAACTACAAAAATGAAGTGAAAACATAATTTAAATTATAACGAAAAATTTTCGCAATGCTTCGTTGGCTGGCCACCAGGCTTGTTGTTGGAAAAAATGTTTTTGGGTGCAAATATTACAAGCTCGTATAACAAGAGGCATGTGATAATTACAGTCGGGTTAATAAGTAAATAAAACTAAGTAACAAAGATAAAAAATTTCATACGAATGTTACTTTTATTTTTAATTGGTGTTTAACTAAACGTATACGCTATGAAGAAAACAGGTAGCACTTTCAAGCAGTGGTGATAACTCGAATCCTAAGTGATCAAAATATTTCAGCATTACACAGTGTTACCTTTATGCCATAGCTACCTCCTTTATATTATGGGTAAAGATAGGTATTATATATATTTTATCAGATCTAAACAGGGACTTATGTATTAGTTGAAAATTTTCCATTTAGTTGGTGTAACAACACAAATACGCCGCATTTTTTGTTTAAATACAAAGAATTCACACTTTCATGACTGAGTGTATGAGAGAAGAGCAAAAGTTTCACTTTGCCCATCATTTTACGCTTCGTACCCTGTAACTACGCTTTGACACAAACTTCCTTTTCAACTTGTTTAACTTGAAACAAAAGTACAAATTTTTTTATGTGATAAACAAATTTAAATAAATATATATTTTTGTATTTAGTGTAAAGATTCCAGTTTTGCTTTTCATTTTAAAATTATTTTTTAATTTTATTTCAAACTTTCTAAGAACAGCAGCATATGAATGTTGTTGTTATTGTTTTCTACTAACGAAGAAACTTAAATGTCAAAGTTCTCATTTAAAACATTTTTTTCTTTCTGCTTGTCGTCTGTAGTTTTAGGGTTTTTGGGTTGCCTTTCAAGACATTTTTGTCTTTAGTTTGTTATTTTGGATATACCTTTATTGGAGTTTGTATTTTAGTGATATTTGTTGTTTTTTAATATATTTTGTTGTATTTGTTATTTCTTAGAATTTTTATTTCAACTTGAGAATTTAGCACAAATAACTGACTAAATACGTTTAACAAAGTACTGCAAAGTAAAACAGCAACAACAACAAAAAATACAAAATATTAAACAAATGTTGAAAATTTATACAATTGTTTAGATATTTTAGCACAAATAATAAAATTTGTATACCCTACACCACTACATTGGAGAGAGTATCATGCGTTTGTGTTGATGTTTGTTGTATTTTCTTCTTTGGGAACTCTCAGTTAGTTTAAGGAAATGTTTTGCTTAAATTTCTGGGAATTATATAGTTCCGAAATTAGAAACTTTATCCAATATCCACTTTAACGTATACCAATAGACTCAGACGCCATGTCTGTCTGGCTGGCTGACCATCAGTCGGTCTATATTTTCAACTATCACTACAAAAATCGGCATAATTGCGATTTATATAAGATTTTTTTGTAAGGATTTGGTCTTATTTTGCCTTAACTCCCATTCAAACTCTCCTTTGGAAAATATCTTGAACGTCCACAATTCATTTTAATGAAATTCAGACCAATGAAATTATTACAAATAAATCATATTTTAAATATATTCATAACTGGTGTAGGGTATCATATGCTAGTTTGTGCCCGACTATATTTTCAAATTTGGTTTAATTTCATAATGAAGCTTTTTAAGGTTTATTTATAGTCACTCTTATTTGAAACCGGAAATGTCTTGTCAACTTAATATTGTAGCAAAATTTACAATATTTAACAAGAATAATTTAAATTTTTTTAATTGATATTAAAACGAATTTTAACAATATCCACTACTTATTTTTAATAATTTTAAGAAGTATCTGTAGACACTTATTGAATGTGTGCAATATGACTGTAGTCAAATAAACGGAAACAAAACTAAAAACAAACTCCCAACAATAAAGTGCTCCAATTTCCTGCATATTTTGCACTTAATAAAAAAATCGCTTAAATTGCTTCAAATTGACTCACACTTCAAAATCATCGTTCGTTTTTATTCATTCCCTACAACAAACAAAATTTTCCAAAAATACAAAAAAGTAAAACACATTACAAGTACCGACATAACATACATTCTACCAAACATACATACAAACGTGTGTATTCAGATACATAGATACATAATAACAATTTTTCGCACAAAATTTATAAAATAAAAATAAAGGCAACAACTACTTACATACATAAAAGAACAAAAATTCATTGCTGCCCCTGTCAGTATCAGCTCAGTTCTGCTTGTCTTATTCTTTGGCATTTTGTTAGCTCGAGTTTTGCGTTTTAACGTTTTATACGCTGGCTACGACCACGATGATGATGACGACGACCCTTGTAAATGTATCCCAAAAATATAAGAACAGCAACAATAACATCAGTAACAAAAACAACACCAGAACAGAAAAAATATTTGTAAAGATAGAAACTGAACATTCACAAGTCCAGCCCGTCCGTCAGTTACTTCGTTAGTTAGAAGAATAAGAAATGTTGAGTTGAGCAGTAATTCGAAAGAATTATTTCGTTTAATTTTCACGTTAAGACCAATGAAATTTATTCGAATTTGCCATTTTCGAATGTGTTTTTTTTTTTTTGAAAAACGGTCCATCAATGAATGGAATTTTTAAAAATAATAGTAAATAATTTATGCAAACTTTATTGAGTTGTTTATAAAAATGTAGCAGGCAACATGTTGATTGAAACATATTGACGTTACTTTTGATTACCTTGTGATAGTTAAAATATGATTTAAAATTATAAACATTTTTATAAGTTCATTAATTTAAAATCTGAATTTATGAAGGTTAATAATGTGAGTACGGGTTCGACTAAATAAGCACAATACATATGTATGTACCCACTAAACAATTTTTGCCGAATTCGTACCGACAGTCTGCACAAGTTGCCGATTTCGTATCCGAATTCCGTCAGAATTCGTTACGAAAATCGTATGAAAGGTTGCTCGGAATTCGAAACTCTTTGTTTGAGGTAATTCGGAAAAATGTGCAGAGTTGTCGTTCAGAATTCGGTACGAAATCTGATGTAACTTCCTGGGGAAATTCTGTAGAAATTTTCGACAAATCTTATTGAAGTCGGACAAATGTCTGATACCATGTCTGACATTCTTTCGACATCTCGTACGAAAGTCTAATCAAATATAAGAAAGTCTGATAAATGTCTGATAAAATTTCCGACAGTTCGTACAAAAGTCTGATCAAGTATAAGAAAATGGGCTGACTATTCTGATCAACGTCTGATGAAAACTATTTTCATATACATATATAATTTATTATGGTTTAATTTTATTAATTTTAATAATAATTTATAAGCTTCCATTATTCATGATTTCTTAAGGGTACATAAAAAAATAACAGAAACTTATAGATTAATTTTAAAATTAATAAAATAGTATGGTTTACTATTTACATATTATATACGAAAATAGAGTTCATTACATACATCTATTTGAAATTATAAAATGAAACCATAAAAAATTATGTAATTTTACAGATGACGAATTTCAAAATATAAACAAGTTTGTGCATGATTTTTATTAAAAACAAAACAAAATTTCCTTCAGATAATCTGCAGAGTTGTCGCAAAGTTTTCTTACAAAAGCACTGAAAATGGGAATAAAATGACCGAGCTAAAAATATCAGAAAATGTGCAGACTATTCTAAAGGAAATGTATATTATTCGCTTAATTGTCTGACGAAGTTACAAAAACAATTCTCTTCAGATTATGTGCAGATTTATCGGATATAATTCTTAAGCCATTTTATATTTTACTTCAGAAAATGTACAGACTATTCTCCTTTATTTCTAAAAAATAATATAGGAATAAAAAAACAAATTGTCCTCCGCCATAATTTTCTCATAATTGTCGTAACACTGAAATTCCCTTTCGACAATATGCTGACAAGTCTGATGTTAATTGTTTAATACTTCAGAAAATGTGCAGAAAAGTCTAACAAACAGTTTGCCGATTATTCTGTAAAATGTCTAAAAGAAAATTTAGAAATTCGTTAAAAATTCTGATAAAGTATAAGAATTATTTCAGAAAATTTCTGACATCAGACATGTCTGAAAAAATTGTTTACTGGGTATGTATAAGCGTTCTGTGTATGAGTATGTGTATGATAAAGCTTTTAAATAGAATATACCAGCGTCATCATCATCATTGTCATTATCATCATTTCATGTATTAAATATAAATGTCCACATCAGTCCCTCTATTAGAAAGGATTATTTTTAGAAGTTTAAAAAAGTTTTAGTTTTAATGCTTAATTATTTTCTAAGTATTTTCTTTGCATTGAAAATATCATAGAAAGTACTTGGAATAAATTTAAATTTATTAAGTTGATTAAGTAATTTTACTATTTTACTAACAATGCTCATGGGTAGATAAAAAACAATATTCGGAGTACTTCCATCATAATTTTCTTCGATGGTGTTGTTTTAGTTTTAACATTTTGAGCATTCAATGTAAACAAATTCCAAAATGTATATTGGATTTCTTTACAAAGTAACTAATGTGTCTGGGCCGTTTAACGAGAAATAAGTGTAGCCAGTGACAACAGCAGTTAAAATATTCTTAAGACAAAAGACTTGAGCTGCAAAAAATAAAAATTAAGAAAAATATAACACAAGAATGAACATAATAGCAATAATAACAACAAAAGCAACAACAACTCTAACAAAAAAAGCAAAATGTAAAAAAGGAAAATACTCGTAACATGAATATCAGAAGCATGAAAAGTTTTATGCTTTTTCTTGAGAAATTGTTAAACGCAAAATAATGTGTTGTGTCTCACAAGTCAAGTCTATATACACACAGACGCTAAAATTTACACATTCACATGTATACTCCAACAACTCCTAAAAGTATGTGAGTATTACATCCTAGCAGTTTTGTAAGGATTTAATGTATTCCTTTAAGATCGTATTTATCTAATGTCGTACTTATTGGTTGTGTAAAATTTTAATATTTTTTGGTCATTTGACACGTTGTATGTTTTCTTCGTACAATAGGAATTTAAATGTCAATATAGTGTCCCTTAGAAATTCGTTATATATGTATTTTGTAGCTCAACACAATTATTTTATTAAAGTCATCGATGTATGATGATTATCTCTGAAAAAATTTTAACTTTCTCATAATTGCTAATTTAGCAGATTCTATAACAAACATTATTCTTTATGTCTGGCGTTAATCAGATGTAATAGCACTAGTTCGAGATACAGCCACTCCGAACTGTAGGGATTTTAAAACATTAAGAAAATATTAAGTTTTATTCATCATCAAACAATTTTTGTACCTTATATACATATTTGTAACGCACAAAAATATTGGTCATTGGAATCATTCTTAATTGATTAAGCAGTCCCTTTTATGTGGATGGATCCTCTTTCAGAAAATAAGTTAAAATTCTCTATAAATGCTTACTATGAATAATTAATCACATTTTATATTCATAACTGGTGTAGGGTATCAAATGGTAGGCCAGACCGTCTACAATTTCTTACTTGTTATTATTAGATAGGGTTTCTTTAAGTTTTCCTTATAAAGTATATGCGAGTGTGTGAATGCGTTGTTTCACTGTATGTCAGACCGTCATTTTGTCTGGCAATGTGTCTAACTGTGTGAGGCAGGGTTTGTTGTTGAAGCCAACCATTCAAGACTTCCGAAGCTTCAAACGCCCCGTCTCTTGACTCCTCTTGCAAATGCACGAACACTTCTAAACGGCTTCTGCCATATTATGTTGTGTTTAAATATTTTTTCTTTTTGTTTTTTCTTTAAACCTTGCATAGTGGAGTTCATTCTTTTCTAAAAACTTTCAGTTCGTTCATAGACTAAAACGGAAATGACAGTTCCGTAACGTAAACGTAACGCAGCAGCGGGGTTATAAACACCATACATACCCCCTTGTGCTCTGCAGCGACTGCTATTGTATTCATATTAAAGAAAAATGCTTGTCTAGAAGGAAAAAGAAATTTTCACTTGTTTTATATTAAAATAAAAAATAACAAGTAGAAAACTCAAAAAACAAAAACCTGACGGAATGACGTTTTGCCAGCCTGAATAGCTTTTGTGCTACGCTTGGTATTATATGTTCTTGTTGTGAAAAGTGAAAGAAAAGCAAACCTTTAGAAAGCATAATAGTCTGTCAAATAAGCTAAAAATGTTGTATTATTATGTACTACTGAATACGGAGCTTCATACATGTGTATGTGTGTAATATCGGCAGTACCTGAAACAAGGACTTGGTGAATTCAGTAGCCATTAGGAATTCGAAAAAGTAATTATTTTACTGTTATAAACAAAACTACTTATAAACAAAACTACTTAAAAATTTAGTAAATTGCTAGGTCTTTGAGAAAAATACAGCCTAAAAAAAGGACCAGTATATAATTGTGTTTTATCTTGATTTTTAAATTTGGTTTGTTTTTGATTCAAATGTATCTAATCAAAATTTTAAAGACTACAGGGTATGTGCTAATATTATATGTTTGTTTGCACATCGTTTTGCTTTTTTAAACACCATCTCATACATGTTGAAAATTTTTAACATGATTTTCATTATTCTTTCAAAAGTGTATGCAGCAAAATCTTTACATTTTACAAACAATAAAAAAATATTAAAAATAAACTTTCAAATTATTCACCCACTTTAAAATCATAATAGCAAGCAATTTCTTTAAAAATATTTATTTTTTTTTATATAAAATTAATTTAATTAAAAGTTTTTTATTATTCAATATGTATAATTGAGAATTTTTCTCAAATGACCCTTAATATCCTTTTCTATAGGTTTAATTTTAGTTTTATTTTTTGTTTAAGTCTATTTACATGTATTTTGTAACAAATCTGTCTAATGATAGAAAACAAAGTATTTTCTATTTCCTTAAACCCACACACACACACACATATGTATGTATATACTCACACATACACACATAAATGTATACATATCCCAACATTATCTTGGCGTCTCATTTCCTAATTATGAGGGAAACCCAAAAATTGTGTCATTTTATGAGTGATTTATGGTTTTTGGAAATATGTCAAATATTTATATATTATTTTTAATACATAGAAAATGTTGTATGTATTTCTTTTTGTTTGTTAGTATTTATTTTAATTTTAGATTTGCCACTTTTTTCGCCTTCACTCCTGCCTCCAAAAGTTGCTTAGTCGATTTTTAAGGCTCAATCTCAGACCTTTTTGTTTATTACTATGTTTGTTATATGTATATACATTAGGGTATTGATTTTCTAATAAATATAAAACAGTGCATATGTTAGATAATATACCAGCAATAACATGGTAATAACTTGTACTAAATCAACGACTTACTTTTTAATTATTACTACTTACCGTCTGCATTACTTAAAATGAGTCTATCAATAACCTACCTAATATATCCTATCTTGATATATTGTTTTGGAATCTTGTTTTTAACTCAAATGAAAAAAAAAATATTTTTTTGGCCAAAACTAATACTGTGGGCGTATTCTCGTAGACATTTTTTTTATCAGAAACAAAACTACTTAATTAACTCCCTATTTGCAGGCGATCGTAGTAAGTACTTATCTAACTCCCTATTTGTAAGCTAGCGTGGTAAGTACTTGCCTCCAATGTCATTGCCTTATTAAAATCATTTTAGAAATTGCTTTCGTTGCGGGATGTTTTTTCACCAAATTGACTTAAAAAATAGCTTTACATTATCAGGATCTGGTATTGGCTAAAAGGCAGTGCTGTGGAATTTTCCTCCGCAAAATAGTTATCTCCCTAATGTTCATACTTGTCTTTTTGTATGATTATTAGAAACTTATGTGTGTTGAAATGGTTTGTTTGTTTTTCTGTTTTGCTATCAAGAATTTCAATCTGTTAACTTTAAACTAAAGATTTAAGAACTTTTGTATTTTTCGAGAAATCTTGGAACAACCGTAAATATACAAAAACAGAATTTTTTACTATATTTCGCCTTTATTTAATGAAAAATTTACATGTCAAAGTTTGTTATATTTTCCCCATAATTAAATAAAAAATCTATTGTCTTTGCTGAGGTATCGTCCGTTGACGTTTTTGCAAAATAAAGATTTCGACAACGTTGCGTTGTCAACATTACATAGTGTTATCGTACGTATGTATGTATATACTTTGACAACGGATGTTATTGAAAATTTGGTGTCAATATGGTACCAGGCGTGCATATTTCTTTTTCCCTCCGTGTATAACAGTGGTTTAATGTCGACAGTTTGGACCTTCAGATGACTTAACAGATTTTATAATTTAAGTTATCTTTATTATAAATAAAGTTATCTTCGTAGCTGTACCAGGTATTTGAAATGTTAACCGATTTTCCTAATTTTCAGCAATGATTCTTCCATTTTCATTAATCTCCCTACACACAAATACATAATTCCGTTTTTTATGTTTAATGTCTCACTTTGTAAGTAAAAAAATTAAAATTCTTGTGTGTAGTTTTTATATAATCATTCAGCACTTTGCTAAAAATGTAAAAAAAAAACTAAATAGTTTCGTGCTAAAAGTATTTGAGTACTTACACATTTTCAATTATTCAAAGGAACTTGTATTACGTGTATACATTTGTAGTACAAAGTAAAAGTTTATTAAGAGCAAAATTATTTTAAGAAGAAAAAACTGTCTGAACATGGACATTATATTATTGTTGAACAGATTACAGCAATACCAGAGCTTTTCTTTGAGAGATACATGGAATAAAAAATATTTTAAAAGCACTTCAAAAAGAAAATTTCCTGACAAGGCTGCTGACAATTTTGTCTTAGTTTGCATATTACAGTTCGACACACACTAACACTGAAACATATCTTATATGTCAGTGATGGGCTATGTATTACTATCATATTCAATTTTCTTCGTGGTAGTTTACTTTAAACGAGTTTTAAAAAAATTGTGCAAGAAAGCATTTAAGGATGTTACTTTAATGTCTTATGGAGTACTTTGTTTCTAAAAGTGCCCCTGAATGCTATATTTACATCTTTATGAGTGTGTTAAACAGCTAGGTATTAAAAATTAGTAGACTATGAAAAGTTTTTAATTTGTCTTATTTCACAAAAAATATTTTATGTATATGTATGTCTAAAAGTATGCAATATATTTTTTTAATTTTAAGACACCTAAACTTGTGCCATATAAAGCAAGGGTCTTTATAACTATTATATTATTTTAACTAAAATTTCTTAAAATTAAAATGGAGCTGATAAAAGAGATAACATTTTTTTCTTCAATTATATAAAAGTAAATTTTATCTACAATGAGCGTAAATATAAATTGTTTAGACAAATTTAATTTTAGTTTGTTTACCGTTTGTTTTAATAAATCTTAAAACTTATGCCAGAAGTGTTTTAAAATATATTGAAAATTCATAATAAAAAATCAATAATAATTTACATAAATTATTATTACCCTTCGAATAAGTGTAAGTAACAAAGACTGAAGGACTAAATATGATACGCTGCTTTATTCAATTATTTGATTTCCTTTTCAAGTTTGTTTTTTTTTTTTTTTTTGTTTTTGCTGTTAGATGATGATGATTGTTGGCATCTTTGCCAAGTAAACAATATTTCGTTTTCTATTTCATGGCATCATAAACATTCATTACAATTCTTTATTTTTTAACATCTAGAGCACGTTTCATTTTTTCTATTGATTTCAATTATCAGAGATTTGCTTGCTGGTGTTTTTTTTTGCTTTTTCAAATTCAGGTGACATAGTATACCAACAGCACTTATAGTATTTGCTTCATTGGATGTTTTCTTCGTTCGAATCTTTTTTGTTATTGTTTCTGGAGGGTACTCTACAAGTACATACTTTGGTTGTATATATTTTTTTTTGTTGGGGATTTTTTGGCGCTTATTGTTATCAACACTGTAAATATGGCAAATGTTTATAAAACAAATAACAAAAGGGAACAAATTATTTTAAATTTGATAATATTTCAGACATAATGGCAGTAAAATACCTGCCTGCCTGAATTTCTCTCATTTCCGCTTTCAAGGCGCATGTTTATGATTTAAGAGATCTGGAAACTTATTGTCCAAATTTGTATTTGTTTAAAAAACTCTGGGTAATAAATACGTTTTCATTTTAAATAAATTTATTTCTCTTTTGTATGAAATATGCTCTTGAAACAGCCAGCATCCAGTTGGAGTTAGTAAGGTGACCAGTAGAACTTATTTTAAGGTTAATTTTCTATTATTCCAAACACTTGTAATTGCAACATTAAGTGAGAATTTTTGGTTGTAAAACACTAATTTTTACTTTAAAATGATGTATTAACAAAACTTGAGAGAACAACTGGCCACCCTAACTCTACTTCAAATATTTTGCTCTCTTCTAAGGGCTTCTGGCGCTCACAGTAATAATTATTTTTAATGTTTTATTAACCCCAATATAAACATATAAAAGACTCTTTATAAAAAGATTATTATCTCCATCATCAATGAAATTTATTCTATAAGTTGTTGTATATTAACGGCTCCCAATATTGCCATTTTACACAGAAAAGTTTTATGTTTTCTTTTTGGTTTGGTTCTCCAACAAAATTATAACAATAAAAATGAGCAAAACATTTTCTCTGATTTCCTTTCATAAAATTACCACAACACATTATAGGAAAAATACTACCAAACTCTGGAAAGAAGGCAAGAGGGACAGAGGAGCTGAGAATAAAAATAAAATATTTTATTTTAACAAAAATTCAAGTAGTTGGAAATTTACGAGACTGCGATGGGGTTGACCATAAAATATTAACGCAGAATTATAAATAAAATAAATAAAAATTATTAAATAAATAAAAAACAAAATAAGAATGAAATTAAATGAAAATTGAAACAGTGTTAATAAAGTTAAAAACATTTTGATAGTAAAGCTTAAAAAATAATTTGTGTTCGATCGTAAAAGTTGAAAAGAAATATTAATTTTACCGTCGGCTTTTGTAAAAAAAACATTTAAAATTATTATTGTTGCCCTAAATGAAATCATCATGATATAAAATGTTGTTTCCAACTTTTATCGAGTGTTTTATTGTGCGTTATTGTGGGCATTGCTGTAAATTACGAACATGTTGCTGCCATTATTAATAATTCCTTCAAAATCCCTATTGTCTTCATCAGCGCTATTGTTGTTAATCATTACGACAATATTGAAAAAGTGTAAAATTCGTATTAGAACTAAACGTAAAAAAATTCGTAAATAACGAAGATTTCAAGCGCGAAAAAAGAAAAGAAATATTTAATTTATTTTTCTTGTACGCAAATTTGTGTTTTGATTTTGTTGTTTTTTGTTAGCGCGGGTGCTAGAAACGGAAGAACTGCTAATTTGTATTGGGTTTATGAGATATATTCCAGTTTTATTCGAGTTGCTGTTAATTTACAAAGGTTTGTATAATATTTTCATAAATTTTAGATTCCTATTGGTATATTTCTAAAAAATTACTTAAAACACTTTTCAACTGTCATTCATTTTAAGTTTGAATATTTTCGTATATAGTTGTCACATTTTTCAAAATGATAAATCGCACAATGAAAAATCCAGATCATTACTTACATGAAAACCTATGGTTGCAACTTAACATTAAAGACGATGTTTTCTTGAAAATATAATATTTTCTTCTAGATTGATTAACAAAATGATTCCTTATTCTGTAACAAGTAGACTCAATATTATCTCGCAATTTGATTGAAACTAGATCTCCTTAAAATTTATGGATTCCAGGAAATTGAAATGATCACTTTGGGATTTACATCACTTTATAGCATATTATAATTTCAACTTAAAAATGTCAACACTTTGTACGTGTATTGATGCAACAAATATTTTATTCAATTTTTCTATTAAAAGTTTAAACATGTCCCGACATTATAATAAAAAATATACTAATAAATTGTTCAACTCTAATTATAACATCTTATTAGCCAAGAAACATGTACCAACCTTAATAAATTTTACCTCAAAATCCCCTTAAACAACGTATCAAAAAAATCAGATATTTTTTCGTTGCAAAAACAAAATAAAACTATAACATCAATTTATGTAATATTTTACAATATTACATGGAATTTACAAACATAATTGAGCTACAAAATGCCAAGCAAATCATTGGCAACCAAACCATATTAGCAGCAGTGGCAACAGCGTGATGCCATAAATTTAAAATACTAATGATTTGAAAAATTACAAAATCATGCACAAAATGGTCATTTTAAGTAAGACAAAACAAAAAATAGATGAAGAGAAAAATATTTTTAACACAAAATAAAGAGGTGTTTAAGAGACACACAAATAAACTTTTAGCTATAAAAACAAAACAAAAAAAATATAAATAATAAATACACGACAAATGAAAACCAGCCCCAAGGTCATTAAAATGTAACTAGAAGTATGAAACAGTAACAACTCTATATACATACAAGTTGAAAAAACTTCAGCCAATAGGATAACAACAGGTGTTTTTGCATATAATTTTTAAGAAGAATAGTCAGATAATATTTCACTTTGATTTGGTTTTAGCAGGGCCTACTGTAGCCCCATCATAATCATATGATGAGGAGGAAAAAAATAAAAATATACAAAAGGAGAATAGACAACCCAGACCAAAAAGAAAATCGCAGGAACGACTGAATATGTTTGTTGGTATGTTGAAGTTATATCGACCAGTTTAAGTATTTTACGTATAATAAATTACGTGTAAAACAACGTGTGAACTAACATAAATAATTTTCTTAATCCATCTAGCTAACTTATAGATAGGAGTACTCATAAACACTCACACTTGTACAAATTCTTCATCATCCAACAAATCTGTACTAAATCGTTTAAATGTAGTTTTTCATGTTTCTTGTTTTTTTTTTTTATTTTTATTTCTGATCCATTCCCGCTTTCGTTTGCTTATTTGCTTGATTGAGATTACTGTTAGTCTGCAACAAAAGGGAAGACGAGTGCATAGTAAGTGGTCAGCCCCCTTTAAAGCACGGACGTGTATATAACGTTATTCAGATATCTAAAGGAAAAAGTTTTTAATATTAATTTCTTTTTAAATACATATTTGCTATCTAAAGCAATTTTATGATTTTAATAAATTTAAAAAAATGCGGTGATATACATATTTGAATATATGAATATAAAAATTTTTAGTAAGAATTTTAGCGGCACATGAAGTTGCACATATAAATCGATTTAAGTTATTTGAATACTACAGTTTTTCAAAACTAAAAAAAGAATTTATTCCAGAATAAATTGTTTAGAAATTCCCACAATTTTCCATTAAGTAACTCGAGGCGGACTGCTTGACTTCACTTTATAAATTAGGTTATCAAAATAAACTGACTTTATGCTGGATATCTGGACATGAGGGTCACTCCGGTAATGAAAGGGCGGACTACCTAGCAAATAGGGGCGCTCGTCGCCAACTAATTAGCCCTGAGTCCTTCTTTGACATTCTCCAAGGATATGCAAAAGCTAAATGCGAATTTAGAAATGTTAAAGTGTGGTATCACTTGTATAAGATACCTTTCAACCCATCACGCTTCCCATTTATCCGACACACTCATAAGAGAACAAAATTCAACACACTTACTCTAGGTATAAGGGTTGACAAGGCCGTATACCCCTGCATTCATCCTGTATCATATACAATTAACACCAACTCATTCCCAACGCTTAGTCCCACAGTCCCTCCTCTGTGCGGTATCTGTTGTCATTCGGTAACTGCACCTAACTTATGCCGGAATATAGATTTCAGTCTTTTAAACGCAACTTATTCTTCCCGCGAATGTGAGTTTAAACCACATCCACTACGTGGATCCCGAAGGAAACTCAACCAACTGACCAGCCAGGACAAGTCTTGCAGGCAGCTGGCCACCCGTAGTACCAAATTATGTGATTCTTTGGTTAGACCCCATGTCAAATCAATTCAAGGACTAGCCGAGGAGTGAAGTGACATCACCAGTTTATAGTCCCGGCAGACTAGAGGTACTGGTAGCACCTCTTTCCCCGGGATTGCAATACTCCAAGATAAAGGAAACATGACCAGGGCTCAGATACAAAACGTTCCATAACACTGTCAAAGTGAAAATCCCAAAAGCTACAAAAGACATCATATGTATCTCACTAACTAACCCAGTTACCTTCATGCGTCAACTGAAACTATTATGGTGAACCAACGGGTTGCACAAAAGATCCACACATAGGTTGTAGTGCTTCGTGCCCCCTAATTAGAAAAAGTCATTGAAGACCACATGAAAACACATATACAGAATTACAGTCGAGATGACTAATGATTTGGAAAATATTTATATAACACGTTTTTAGTAACACGTTATTAGATTGCATCTATGAAATCTAGACTATATGCAATAGTTATTAAAAAGTATATTGTTAGGTAAGTATTTAAAATTGAACACATTAGCTATTTTTAGCTGGGTATGAACATTTAAATTTCGATAAAGGTTAATAGAAGCAATTAATATTTTATATATTAAATTAATTCTTTAACAGCTCTGACAATACAAACACACATTCCATACTCATATGTATATTACTTTATGTGCGATTTTTTTATTATCTTTTTTTTTTTGTGGCACAACAATCGATTAAACTTTGATAAAAATCAATTTGCAGTAATAATGAATTGCTTAACTATAAGTGTGCTTGAGTCTACCACTATGAGTGCCTGCAACTCTAGTAGACATGTAGCAAAGACCACATGAAAAAAGAACTCACTCTAAACCACCGACAACAGATGTTTATTTTATTATTTAGTCTACAGATTTTACTCTTCTTTAACAATTTTATTTTAAAGTTTAGCAAATGATTAACTTCTACACTCCACCACCAGCTTGTTGCATCTCAGTTGTTTAAAACTAAGCTGGGTACTTCTCATCATCATTTTTAACATCTTCTGTTTTTTTTATTTTTTTCTTAAATTTTTTGTTGCCCGGTTTAGTTCATTTTGTACAAATTGCCCACAAGGTGAAATAAAATTTACAAACATTATAATCATCGGTTAAGTATCACCATCACACCATTCAAATCTTGAAGACATTAAACAACAACATCAGCAGCAGCAATAGCATAACATACAACATATGTATGTTTGTATGAGCGTACTAGCAACATTTTGTAGTTGCTGTTGCATGTACTACTCGCTTTGTACATACTACACCTTCAGTGTGTTAAACCACAGAAATTAAACATTAACCTGCTTTCCATGGAAAGGCGAGTTAAGCCAGCTGTAGTTGTTTCAGCACTAGAGGAAGATGCGTGTTACTTGAGTGGATGGATTCTGTTTTAAACCAACAGACAAAAAACCCTCTATACTCCACCTTCACTTTATTTTATTTTTTATATTTTTGTTGTTGTTATTATTTGGCCCAAAGGCAACACTTGGCCGCCAAATCACGATTCACAACTTAATCCACAAGTTGGTTAAGGTCGCTTTTAGTTTACTTTAACAATCTTTTAACTACTCGTACTTGTTTCGACTCCCCTTTCTAACTATAATAACTAAAAGCTTAAGTTGAACTAAGTTAAGTTCATACAAAAAAAGTTTATAATATCTAAGTAGTTTAGTCATAAAGTTGGTAGTTTATGCGGAATTTTAGTTTTGTATGTCTACAAAAACTAGTACAAGATATTTAGTCTTAATCGAATAAAATGAATAATACTAGTCTAAATAGGATAATACTATAATTTTAAGATTCGACTAACTTTATCGCGAATGTCCAATTTTTCTGGAAAATAAATATAACGTCTTGATTAACATATTGAACCTTTTTGGAACTGTTCAACTCTTTATACTTCTAAATTAATCCAGTAATAAACCTCTGCAGGGTACTTCTAAAGTCATCTCAGTCTAATAGTTTATCACATTGACTGTTTTTATTTTAATATTGCATTTAGGTGTAACCTTTAGAAGAACTTTTGTTTGCAATCACGTTTGTTTTTATATACGTTTTTATCTTCATTTGTTCTTTTTTATTCATTTTATTTTGGTTTACTTTACTTTTCATTTTGTTTGCGGTTTGTGGCTATAGCAGCAACATTAGGTTTTCAACGTTTGCAGTTGAAACTTTAAGTTTATGAAATAGAGTTTGCATCCTTCTGTTTTTTTGCTTTGTTCCTTGCGGAAATGTTATTCTTAATAATATAAATACACACGATCATTATTTACTTGTTAGAACCACTTAATATTAGACAAAAAACATAAGAAAAACTTAAAACATTTTAGTAGATTTCCAGTGGCGTAAACTTAATTGGAAGCTTAAGGATTTTACTCTAGGTTTAAGTATACCAATTCTTAATAAATACTTTTTTAATATCTGCCTGTTTTACTCATGGGTACAAATTAATATGTATGTTAATATCTTTTGATTTAACAATTGATTTGATTGCATGTTACGTTGGATCAATTACATTTGTTGGCAATATGACGTTTCACTTTTTACTATAAAGTTTCTATTAAAGGTACACAATTTTTATACGCACACCACTGTATTGAATCGGCCTATATTTGACCTTAGCCCCCATATTAAGCTTCTTTCCGAAAATTCGTTTTACGTCAATAAATTGCTAAAATATATCGGCATTAAAGTAAACTCCAACATAGTATTTAACTACAATAAATTAAACATGTTGTAAATATACTCATAATTGTTGTAGGGTATCATATGGTCGGCCACTCTTACTTGTTATAAATTATTTTGTCAGTACTATAATATCAACCGTCACTGCTGCTATTTGTAAAGTCTAACTGCCAAATGAAAACGTCTTTACAATTTGACTAATCCAACAAACATGTCTTAACTATTTCACAATAAAAAAATTTCTAAATAAAGTTATTTAAAATACAAAAATATTTATTTACATTCTAAACTGCCATTTATTATAAAGATGCATCAAACGTCATTTTTTCTGTAAATATTCCAACTTCAATAAAAAAATTTTTTTCATAAAAACGCAAAAAGGTTAGACCAAAGATAAAAAAGTTCAAGACAAAAAAATCCATTTTACAAGAAAATATATACATAAAAATCGCCTTTTTCAATATAAAAGTAAGAAACATTGGTAATGAAGATGTTAAATGCAGCTGTTGCCATTAAAGGAGTCTGAAATGAAAACGAACGAATGAACAATTGCAGTTGGAGTAAATAAATGTTGCAAAGAAAATACTACAAAAAAAACATTTTACAAAAAGTGCAAAGTTCATAATGAAGTTCATAGAAAAAGATTTATTTGGTAAATATTTGCTAAAGATGAACTTCCATTTCATTTAATGAACCCATCAAAATATAATGGAGTTTAGACAAAGCAGCCAATAACAACCTCCAATCAATCAAAGATGAAAGATAACAAAAATTATTGTTTAACAAATAAATAAAATGCCAACAATAACTTTATTAAAAAGGTATAATTTTATTAAAGGTATAAACATTATGGCTAGCTGTAACATAAAAAAATATTATAAAATTTACTTTAAATTTCTTCTTTAGATCACTTAAAAATGTTTCAATGAAAATCAACGAAAAGGGACAATGATAATATAACATGTGCTAATCATGTTTCAAATTCTACACCTCTTTCTGCTGGGTTGTTTTTTAAAGTTTCGTTATTAAAAATATATTATAACAAAAAAATATTTATAAATTTTATTTTCATTTTATTTAATTCCATATTTTTATTTTCTTTCTTTTTTCCTTCTCTTTGTAATATAATTGTCAACCTGTGTTTTTTCCTGAATGTCATTTATTTTTTTTTCAAATATTGACAATTGTAACGGATATAACTGCACATTTCTCATGGTTGCATTTTTTTAAAATTTTTTGTTATTGTTGTTCTTGCAATATTACTATTGACTATTTTTTTTTATAAACTGATGCATTTGCAAAAAAAAAATATATATAGAACATGGCGAAAACATAATGTCCTGTATCCTTGTACACGTGTCCTTTATACAAAAAAAACACATCGAACATTGATTTATGACTGTAAATTTTATAAAAAAAAAAACTGTAATCAACTATAAAGTACAGCATTGTGAAAAAACGCAAGAACATGCAAAAAGTGAAAAAACAGAGTAGTGAAATGTTGAACACATCCGTTAATGTGAAAACGCCATAATACGGCTGATGAGGGCGAGGATGATGCTGATGACGAGGATTGTGTTCTACATATGATGGCAATACCAGTTTATTGTGATGATGACAATTCTCTTAAATGACAAAACGACAATGCGTGCCACATACATATACATACATATGCATGTACATTAAATGCACAGGACTAAGGATTCGGAACTTTCAGACCGCTATAATTTATATACAATCAGTGTGTGTGTATTAAAAACAATACCTTTCGAATACTTACTTACTTAGTTTCATTAGTAGTATGAGTGAGTACTAATGGTTGCATTTATTATTGTGGCAATTTGAATTTTTTGTTGCATATTCTGCGTATGTTGTATTGTTGTGTTTTACCACATTGTTATACCCTTGTATACTGTTTGTTGTTATTGCTTTACTTTTTCAATTTTCCAAAATTGTTTGTGACAAAAGAGGATGTCACCATGTCTCATGTAATATGCACACACATACGCACTACTCACATGAATATTTCAAATGCATTTCTATAGGATATTCACAACTATGCGCAAATGTATGTATGTTGCATATTCCGAAAACCCCTTCTTTGCCACACACCTATCAACTGATTGTATGATATCAATTGTTAAAAGGATGCAGATTTTTTTTGTCTTTTCTGCACTACATGTTTTTTTTTTTTTTTTGTTGCATAAAAATGCAAAAATGTTGAATACAAGTATTTATGCAATGCAGGAATGACTTTACAATTCGTTGTGCATTGCATAAATTTGCAACATACAAAATGAGAGAAAAATACAAAAAAAAAAAATGAAAACGCGTGTCACATGTCGATTTTCAATTGTTCACAAATTAATAAATACATTCATTTCATTCATCGTGCAACACATTGTGCACTATTTTCTTCTTTTCATACATTTATTTATTTTTTTTACTGTTACTTGCCACATAAAATATTGATGATCATGTGTGTCATAAAAATTCAATGTTAAATGTGAATATATTTAATATTATTTTTATTGCAATTTGTAATTTAAAAAATATTTTTAATTTGCATATTTACGGTAAATAACATTGACAGCAGATTTGTTTAATAATTTTATTGAAAAATATTTGGTAGATCTTTTGTTATTGAATCAGATTAGAACAGAATATGAGCGGCAAGCGATTCATGTCTAATTCTATAACAAGTCATTGTAAGTCCATTGCTTCGTAAACCTAGGGATGAAGTTTGAAAATCTGTTATTTTACTTTAAATAAGTGTTTTTAAATTTATTAATTCTACTTTTCCTTTGGCTGCATTGAAAGTTCTTTTATATAAATAGACATTTTAAAATTAAAGTTGCTTTCTTTAATATCCTTGCTAACTTTAAGTTTTCCTCAAAAAATATTTAAAACCTTATTTTTTTTTAAACAAAAACATTGTTGAAAGCATCACATTTTAACACTATGAAAGTTTGTTGGTTTGCTGGTGTGATTGTTTGTTTGTTGTTTTTATCGAAAAGTAATAATTCATTACCAAAAAACACAAGGAAAGAAAGAATACAGATTTTCAGTTTTTTTTTTTTCTTTTACTCCATACACTAACCAACAACCAATGCGTTAAGCACATTTTCTACGCCAGACACTGTGGAGTAGAGATATAACCAGACATGATTGCCAGTGAATAGAATGGTATTTATAGCAGAAATTTATTAAGAGTTGAAGACAAGAGCCAAAAAGGAAAAAAATAACGAATAAAAAAGTATAAAACAGGTGGATAAAAATCCTTTAATTTTTTTATTTTTTATTATTGTTTTGTTCGAAAACTAAGAGGGAAAAAAATTTAATTTGTTTATAGAAATTTAAAATTTTTTAATTTAAAAAAAATCTCTAGAGATTTTATTTTTAGCCAAACTGAAGGACACGTTTTAAATATGAAAAACAAACACAGAGAAAACCCCTTGTCAAAAGTTAACGGCAAAAAACAATGAAAACTTGTTTAATTAAGTTGTGTTAGAAAAACAAAAAATACAAACAAATTCATATATACTTTTATGGAAATGACCTTAAATTTTTTTACAGAAGAAATTTACATAAAATGCTATAATTCCTTTTTTGTTCTAAATATAAAACTCTTCTTTGCGTAGTCTTTTTCATATGCATACATGGTATAAAAAGGGGTCAATTAACTAATTATACCCAAAAGGATATGACGCACTCCTACTACAGCAACATGTCTCTTTTATGTTTGTGACATCTATGGCTTGTTCGACCATGTATTGTATGCCTTCGTATGTGTGAATTGAGGAATTAAGTGGGGGATAGACGTGTGGAATAAGTATTTATTAGAAAACTAAAGAGACAATTCAACCAATATTTTTTATAAAATAATTCATTGTATTTACTTTCAATTGTAATTACTTACCTAACAACATACTTTTCAATGACTACTACATATCGTCTGGATTACATAGAATTAGTCAAATAAGGTCTTACTAATAATATGTTATATAAATACTCTCTAATTCATTAGTCATCTTGATTGTGAAGCTATAGAAACTGTATACGTTTTATCATGCAATTTACAATGATGTAAGTACTTGCCCCAATGATAACACCATGTTAAAATAATGACTTAAAATGCTATTGTGTAAGTACACAGAGGGAAAAAGAAATATACACGCCTGGTACCAAATTGACACCAAACTGTTCAAAATTTTTCAATACCATCCGTTGTCAAAGTATATGCATACATATGTACGACAACACTATGTAATGTTGACAACATTGTAACAATTCATTGTCGAAACAATATTCACAAACAATCCGTTGCCAATAGTGAGCTTACCACGTTTGTTAACATTTAGACAACGGATATTATAAAATTTAGATTTCGACAACGAATTGTTGAAATGTTGACAACGTTGCGTTGTCAACTTCCAAAAAAATAAGTATGTACTTACACTTTTTGGAAGTGCTTATAAGGTAATTTCTTTAGAAATACTCCTTATTATTTTGTTTACCCAGTAAAGGGATTTTACTAAATTCGATCTGAGGGTAGATCAGAACTTCAATTTAAGTTTTCAAAAATATCACATTCAAAATTATGATTATTGTAGTATTTACATACTAGTTTTCCACTGTAAGTAGTCCTGAATAATAAATCATTATTATAAAATTCATTATTAAACTAAATTATTATCATCATTTCATTATAATCATAATAATTGATAAAATTGTCTTACACTCTTTACTCTATAGAATCTATTTCTAATCTTAACATAAAAATCTGCAAACAACAAATGATTAATGTTATTTCATCAGTTGACTGCCTGCTAACAACCCTTAAATTTATTCATACATTTGTACGTACGTATGTAGACACTATTCTGTTACTACTTATGACTACTTATTGACTCCGCCCGTTGAACTCTCCATATTGTTAGTTTTTGTTTTTCATATTATGTCTAGCTACTCATAATCATATTTCCTTTTAAAGAATTTACCAAATTTTTAGATATTTTAATAAGTTTTCTTCAATGTATGTATAGGAACTAGAGGAATTTGAGAAAAAATTTGAAAATTAAATTATTATTTCTTGTTTGCCAGTTGTTACAGGATATTATTGCGACTCAACTCGTCTGGAGATGACTTGAATAATGTTTAGGAACATTTTTTATAAAAAGGAAATTGGATCTTGTTAAAACATACTTATATTTATACATAAATATATATATGTACATATATGTATTTACATTTACACTAATATGTTTGCAATCTTGTATTAAAAATATTCTTATTTAGTTGATTGTAAGTAATACAAAACATGAGTTTTGTAATGTAACTTTTTAGAAAAAATAGTAGAAGTCCATGAATATGTATTTTTCTTATTTTATACTACAAGTATATTTATTTACACTGTTGTTGCTGTATAAAATATTCTCAAGAGACTTTTTTTGCTGTCGGAAGTATCTTATAATTGAAAATGTATCTTAGAATATTCTGGTAATTGTTAATAGAATATAACATAATACTTGATATGAACTTAAAATTATGCCACTTATATTTGTGGGATTATTTAGTATTAAAACGTATTATTTTTAGTTTATTAAATGCATACTTATGAACAGAATTTATTAAAATGATGTTTTTATTTTTATTTTACAGGTAAATTTAATTAAAACAGTTTTTTTAAAAGGTAAATTTGAACATTGTCATCACTTAATCTATATATATAAAAGAGTAGCGTTACTGACTGACTGAGTCATCATCGCACAGCCAAAACGGTTAAACCTAGAATCATGAAATTTTGACAGTAGATGTCATTTTGGTAATGTAGATCCACTAAGGAGGGATTTTTGAAAATTTTTATATTTGGGGGTAAAAAGAGGAAAAACGGGTAAAAAAGGTTTTCTTCATTATCTTACATAATATTAGTGATACAAGAAAATTTGTAAATATATCTGTATCTAGTCTTAAAAAGAGCAGATAAGTGTCTAGTACTTTTTTGAAATTTGTACTTTTAAGGGGAGAAAATTTGTACAAAAGGTGATTTTGGTACCTTTTTGGACCTTTATAACTTTATATATAATAAATATATTAAAAAATTTGTAAATATATTGGACACACCTTTCAAAATTATCCGACACCTGTTTCGTACTTTTTTAGAATTAGGTCTTTTTGGGAGTAAACGAGATAAAACCGTATTTTTGGTACTTTTTTGCACATTAAGATAATTTCTTCTATTTATTGAGGTATACATAAATATATATGTACATACATACATATTTAATTATTTTTTTAAATAAAATGTTTGCTATTTCACTGAGGAAAAGTACCAAAAAGGGTAAAAACGGGAAATTTTTTTATTCAAATCCAAAATTTTTATAAAATCAAAAAAATGTTAACTTACTCACTCAAAATAAGTTATTGGTGTGTTATTTTGGAAATCAGGTACTAAGGCCGATATAGGACCAAATTCTGGTAAATAGTACTTTTTGAAAATATAATTTTTTCTTAAGCAAATGAATGCAGATTTGTATCTTTTCAGCCCTTTGTATCTTTGGAGCCCTTTGCAAACGTAATACTCGAAAAAGTCTATTCCTGGGGAGAAAATTATACTTTTTTATTAGTACTTTCCACAAAGAAAGAATTTATTCCACTTTTTGTGCCTTTTCGTTCTTCAAATGATACTCTTTGTATGTTCTATAATATAATTAAACATATACGGCCCTTATTGAATAAGATTCTTTTAGAGAGAACATTTTAGTACTTTTTATCCCTCAAATAGTACTTTTTGAATTTAATAAAACATTCAACCTAGAAACATAAATTTGAACATGCATTGTCCTAATTGACAAATGGGGACTCTTTGGAACTTTTCTATTCTTGAAATGGTACCTTTTGTATTCTCTATAATGGGGAGCCGGAACATATGACACAAGGTCCTTATTAAATGAGAATTTATTGAGGGAGATTTTTGTACTTTTTCGTTTTTCAGATAGAAAAATAAAATTTAACATGTAGGGACCTAAGTGAATGAAAATCTAATGAAAGGCACTCTTAGTACTTTATATATCATCAAATTGGTTAGGGTAGCGAAGCACCCAGGGTATTCTAGTTCTAAATAAAGTAAAAATTATTTTACATAACAGTTTATTTACGAGAAACAAACATAGCGATTTACTAACAGTTTGGTTTGTTAAATATATTTATTATTTTAATATTACAAATTTTTGAGTTTTTTCCCAAAATAGGTAAATTTTAACATATTATTTATTTGTTTTAAAAAGTCAAAAAGTACATAATAATAGCAACCTTCATACTAATTAACATTTTAAACACAGAAAGTAAAAATCAGACAATTAATGCAACCCAAACACACATGTCTAACAAATTTTAATTACTTTAACCTTGAACACTCGGTTAAAATTGCGCAAAATTAAATAAATTTTAAATTTCCCATGAAACAATATTCAACGGTTATAAAAAGCAATTAAAACTAGAGCACTTAAGGATTTTTGTCACAAAAAGGGACTCTAGTCATTAGACTCATAAAATTATGAAATATGTAATTGTTTTTACATTTTTTTTTTGTGTGTCAACATCAAATGCAATAAATACTGACCTTGCTACAATTTTCCAACCACACACAGATTTTCGATTTAAATCTGGACCGTTTAAAAGTCATCATATAATAAAATAAAAGAGATTAAAAAGAACTGAAATACAAAAGCAAAAACTTTATGCCAACATTTTAGTCTGAGTGTACGACGGACGAGTATTATTGTTTGCAACAAATGTTTTTTTTAGAATATATTTTAAAAATTCAACCTTGACTTTGTTGTTTTTTTTTTTTGCTGTGTGTGTTGCACGACGGCATTATTGCATAATATTGTATCGTTTAGGTTTTTGGAAAAAAAAATAAAGGAGACGTTGTGCATGACTTTCTATGCGTCTGTACTTGTAGGTATAACGTTTGTTTGTGTGTATTTGTTTTGGAAACTGGGTTGGTTTTTAATGGACAAAAAATCCTGTTTTCAGCAAATTACTTAAATATACAATATTTGTAGAATTTTTGTTGTTTTCTTTGCTCCATTTGGCTGTCTCTTACTCAATACACTCAAAAACTTTTGTCTGTTTAACGATTTGCTTTTTAAGTCACAAAATTGACTTTTTAATAACAATGCAAATGTTTGATTATTATAACAATATCTTGGTAATAACTTTTAACTGCTTAAACTTGCATAATAACATTACTTAGAAATATTAAAATAATTAACTTATAAAAAATTTTAAACACTCTCTTTAAAAAACATTCTATATCTTCTAACCAATTTGTTCTATGTACATTTTTTCTCAGTGTAATAACAGTATAACTAAAATGAATTTTATTAGTTGCCTTGAATATACTAATTTCTAAAATTGCATAAATTTGCATAAATAGCTGCTCTAAATCCTTAGTCCTGTTTTCCAGGTAAAATACATAAAACAATTACATATTTGCAGAATCTTTAAAATTGAAGTCAAGGATATTTGCACTTTCACTATTTAAACAACAATTTAAAAATTGCTCTCATTGTATAACGCTGCACTCTTACTCTCTTTCTCCTTGGAATTAAAACTAAACTGCAGTTAAAATGTAGGCGTTGTGTGTAACCTTTCAGTTAAAATATTGAGCCATCTCTGAGTAAAAGGATTTTGTTAGACAATCACTTTTTCTAACATCAAACGAACACTTTTACTGTTTTCAATTCAATTGTTTTCGAACATGATTTGTAATGGGAAATACCCAAGGATTGTGAGTAGTTTAAAGTAACACTTGTTTAAATTGAAGTGTGTAAAGGTTTTGTGTTAAATAAAGTAATAAAACTGCAGGTTTCCCTTTGTTTTCGTACTATTCAAAAGATTTCGTTTTTGAATTCACAAAATAAATATTTACAAACTTCCGACACAAAAATTTGCATTGATGGATTAGCAAATTTGCCATAGAAATTATTCTTTTAGTTTTTGGCAACCGTTTTAAATTGTCTCAACTTCTGTTTGTTTTAAAATGTTGATAGAATTGAAAGTAATAGATTGAGTGTAAAATCGTGTAATACGTTTGACTTATCAACAGTTTCTAAAAGCAACACCTTCCTTAACTATTCGAACAACCTTTAGGATACTTTATTGTGTGTAATTGTAATAAAAAAAAAACAGCTGTCTGTCTCTCTTTTAGTTTTATCAATATTTTCATACTTTTTTTAATTTTTATATCAGCTGTTGCCATGTGTTGTTAACTGTTTTCATTCTTTCATATTTCGTTTTAACTGGTTGTGATGTTGGTCTTTAGCTAACTTTTGGCTCTGTTGATGATGGTCAATCTTAGAGTTCCTTTTCTACCCTTATTGCTAAGGGTTCGATTAAATTGAGCACACGTTTTATCTTTATTCTTACCGGTTGTCGCGTCTGTTATAAGGAATACATGTTTGTATTTTTATTGCATTTGGCCTAAAACACACACAATTTTTTATTTCTTTATTTTCGATAAACTGCAATTGTAATTGTAAGATAACAATTATAATTCTTAGGAAATTTTATTATTATTAGTGTTAAATTTTTATCTTTGTTGTAGGAATAGTTGTAGATTTTTAGACCTTTTTCTACTATTATATTTTAGAATTTTTGTTGCTTTATTAAAAACAAAATGTATAAATTTTTTTTAATCAGAAACATTTATCACCAGTTGTAATTTGCAACTCAAACACTAACTTTAAAAATATTTATTAACCTCTTAAATATACATACAGGCAAATCCCTGTATAACGAATCTCACTTTAACGAAAATCCGACAGCAAATTTTTTAACATTAACTACCTTATATAGCGAACGTTTAAGAAATTTTATACTCGATATAACGAATAAAAATACCTAAAAAAAATCAAGTTTTTGACACTTTATGATATTGTTAATGTCAAAAACTTGATTGATCAATTAGAATATAATCTTAACAAGAAAGAGGGCGTTCATATTCCAAATTTTAGTTATAATGCTTATCTGTCCCATCGATCAATGAATAAGATAAAGTTATCATTGAATTAATACAATTTTTCAGCAAATCAAATTATATCGAAGAGGGCGAAGATTCCCAACATGGCGCAATTATTCCAGGGTTTTGAAATTATCAGCATGAGACTCAGTTATCGATTCTTAAGTTCAGTTTTTCCTAAAACAAGTTTAATTCTATCTTTTAGATTGAATTTGGATCTAACAAATAAAAGTAAGTTAAGGAAATAGCTGGAAATTAAAGTTGTTAGAAAACAAAAATCCATCAGCAAATTTTTCAATCCGTCCAGATGTTCAAAATGAAAAAACATAGTTGATTGAAACAAAATTTAAAGTAATAATTTTATACATTAATTTGAATAGTTTTTTGTCCATTACATAAAGAAATTTACTAGAAAAAATAATTCCGATATAACGAATTTTTCGATTTAACGAAAGGTCCTGACATTATATTATTCGTTATACCGAGATTTGCCTGTACATACATAATTCGACGATCGATTGATATTTCCAAAGATAAAAAACAGAGTATAAATAAAGTTGCTTTAAAATGTTTATAAACATTCAGGTACTTTGCGGATGTAGATTTGCTTACTTCTTACCTACATGTTTATAAACATTGTCAAGCAACATGTCTAATTACAGTGTTTAGAATAAGAGTAATTTGAAAATTGTTTCATTAATTTAACTTTTTTGTAAAACAATTTAAAAATTGTCTTTTTAAAATCTTGTATGTGTTTCGTAATCTTTTAGGAAATGTAAACGAACCGCCCAAAGCTTAGAGACTTATAATCAAATCCATCATCCTAATCTTGCATCTAAACAACGATCTAAATAAATCTTCTAATCTATAGATTAATATTAAAGAACGATGTTATGGTATTTTAAAAATCAAGTATTTAAGGATTATCTTAATTATAAAAAAGGATTACTATTACCATTATCGCCTGATTATTATGATTCAAAAGATAGAGTTAGATGAGAATTTGTGCCTGAGTTCTACAGCAAACAAAATACAAGAACAAAAAGCACGAGAAAGTAAAATTTCATTCAAATAAGCACGAATGAAAATGACGACATCATGTCATAAATATTTAAAATGTTTTCAATTTGTAAACGTTCTTCTCTTCTTAATTCTATAATTTCCATTAAATAGTTTTACATATAATCTCCTCCCATAACAATTTAAGCGCATTTATAAACATGTCATTAATAAATACAGCAACAATGGCAATAATGATTTAATCATTTAGCAATGAAATCCAACAATCTTATTTATTTATACATATTTAAGGAAAAAAATGACTTATTTAGCAATTCATTATTGGTGCACAAAGTGGTGGTGCTTTTTACCTCTTGTATTGAAACATTAAAAGGAACTTCGTATGTAGAAAATCACCATAATTTACATTTTTATTCATACGATTAGGAATTATCAACATTGTCATCTGTAAGTGTTGAACTGCATTCTGATGTGATGTTTTTCTCTTCACTTTACATAGTTTTGGCTTTAATAATGCCGCCAAGAAAAAAAGGTTTGCATGTGTGTCTGTTGTCAGTTTGGCTGGTTGGTTGCTTTGGTTTTAGTTGGCAAAGTGTCTTTTTGGTCGATTGGACTGGATCTTTGTTACCAGACAGACAAACAGATGCACACACAAACGCACTCACAATTTCTATATGGAAATCACTTTGCATTTTGTGATTTGTGTTTTTTTACTCTTTGTTGCTGTTGTCTTTTCACATACATAAATGCAACATATTGCATGAAAACCTTTACAACAACCAGCAAATGTCGCACATTTTTATCACACGTTTACAAAATTCTTAACGTTTTCAACGTTTTACTACTTACACAAAATCAACATCTATAGACAGAATAGTAAGTAAAGAGTTTAAGTTTAGCTACTTTCACATTGATGAAATATTTGATGTCAAAAGCGTAAACTCTTAGTTTAGTAATATGTGCTGCTATTTAATTCAATGTTCTTTGCTTTTATCACAGGTTTTGCTATTACATTTAGATTTGTTTAAAATAATATTGGAAGTTTTTGCCAAATATTTGATCAGTGTGAACAGGCAGTGGCTTTGGATTTATCATGCATTGTACTATAAAAACGGATTCAATGTTGCTAACACTT
Organism: Lucilia sericata; assembly: GCF_015586225.1. Lineage (NCBI taxonomy): Eukaryota > Metazoa > Arthropoda > Insecta > Diptera > Calliphoridae > Lucilia > Lucilia sericata. The sequence continues at coordinate 192,716 of NW_023994088.1, read as the reverse complement.
TTTTCAATGTTGACAAAAATTAAAATAAAAACAAGTAAGAAAGTATAGTCGGGCGTGACCGACCATATGATACCCTACACCAGTTATGAATATTAAATGTGATTTATTTTTCATAATAAAGCATTTATCTTCTATTACCTTGTTCCGATACATTTGAGCAATTTATGGATGAAAAATTAATTTTCTGAAAGAGTCTTTATACGGGGGCTAGGGGCAAATATGGACCAAGCCTGATTAAATTTTGTGAATATATTTATATTTACATAATATTTTATTGTGCTGAATTTCATCGCGATATTTATGTATATAATTTAATTTTGGACATTCAAGTAATTGTTCCGATACATTTAAGCAATTTATGGATGAAAAACTAATTTTCTTAAAGAGGCTTTATATGGGAGCTAGGGGCAAATATGGATCAAGCTCGATAAAATTTTGTGAATATATTTATATTTACATACTATTTGATTGTGCCGAATTTCATCGCGATATTTGTGTTTATAAGTTAATTTTGAACATTCAAGTAATTTTCGGAAGGGAACTTTGTATGGGAGCTAGGGTCAAATGAGGCCCGATCTTTATGAAATTTGGCAAGGTAATCAAGGCTTGTACTTATAAAACTTAGTTGTATAAGCTCAGAAGCCATTTTCCGGGTATTCTGTTGTATGGGGGCTAGGTGAAATAATGGTCCGATTTTAACCATTTTCAATAGGCTTCCTTGGGCCAAAAAAGCGTGTGTGCCAAATTTCATCCAATTACCTTGAAAATTGCGACCTGTACCTTGCGCACAAGGTTTAGATGGACAGCCAGACGGACGGACGGACAGACAGACAGACGGACATAGCTTAATCGACTCAGAAAACGATTCTAATATTGATTGGTATACTTTAAGGTGGGTATAGGACCAATATTTTTGTATGTTACAAACATCAGCACAAACCCAATATACCCTCCCCACTAAAGTGGTGTAGGGTATAAACATCTGTAAAAATTAAAAAAAGCAACTCTTAAACTTTACTTTACAATCACTTGAAATGAAATTGACTTAAACGTAAAGACGTTGGAATATTTTTCATAAGTAGTTTGTTGCAGCTTAAAGTTAAGTGTGCATTTTATATTTTAGTCAATGGTGATGACAACAGTGATGATGATGTGACATTCAATTGAATGTTCATCGTTTTATTTATATTTTTCCAACATACATAAAGATAAATTTATTTAAGCATAAATATGTAAAATAATAAATATCATTATTCGAATGTACATTCATTTCTTTATTTGATTTGAAAGTAGTTGATTTGTGCTTTTATGAACTCATTTTCAATTTATAATCACTTGTTTGTCACTTATGTATGTATTAGTTAGAATGAAGTTGTTCAGTTTTGTAACTTAAAAATGTTTACCCTAGATACGTATTAGAGACGAAACTAAGAGAAAAAAATATTTTAAACGTAATGTTTTATGTTGGTTTACATATCAACTTTGTTGCATGACTAAGATTGACTATAGGTCGCAAAAATATAAACTTTAATTAGCTCTGTTTAGATTATTCTAGAAAATCAAATGTATATTAAATAGACCAGGGTTGATGCGGAAAATTTCAGTTGCAGCAAAGTAAATTGGGTAAGGCGAATAATTTCTGTTGCAACAGAGATTTTGTTAAATGATTTAAAATAACAACATTTTTTGGGGTTTAATAAAAAAATTATCAGTACCATTAATGTTGGTCACTATAACGACATTTCGCTACCCATAACGAATCTGTTTTCCCTATGTGCTGTATAAAATATTTCTAGCTTTTTGTATTGTTTAATACCCATTTAATTCTCTAATTGTTATAACTATTATTTCAAAAAAATTCTTTTTACAAATTTTATAAGTTACAAATTCTGACCTGTTGTTAGTACTATTTTTATTACGAACAATAGCAAAACAATGCAACAAAAATATGCAAACTACAGAAAAACAAATGCAACCAACATTCCATAAATGTTATGATCATAATTCATACAGTCTGACAGCAGCCAATTTCAATTATTTAATCAATAATATTAATTTTCCAATTCATATTTTGTCACAAACAATAAATGTAAAATTTACACTTTACAGCCAAACTCTCACACTTTCAGACTCATACATACATTTACACTTTTATACAAGGATTTCGTTTACATGCCATTCCAATCTAGTCAACCCGAACAAACTCTGCTTTGGCGTAACCTCCTTCAGTTATTGTTGCCATAATCTAGAGAAAAAAATCATAATAATACAGATAACAACTGTTTTGAAAGAGGATCATGGAAAGAGGGACAAACGTCATAGGAGGAGAATGAATATTTAAAATTGTTTAATTTTTTTTTTTGCAGGCACCAAATACCGACATCATCACTTATGTGTGTGAGTGTGGTGGGGGGATGGGCGTTAAACAAAATGTTGCGAGGAATCCTTTAATAACAATGACATTGAGTAGGAGTTTGTAACAAGAGAAAAGCTAACGAATTTTTTGCACAAGAGAATGTTTGCAATTTGTAGTACACTTAGACCTATTTTTTCAGAGGAACAATTTCGTTTCAGTCAAGTTAAATGTTCTGTGAAGCAAATGTTTGCACCTACATATATTAAACTGTCTCAGTAACTGAAATATATTAGATATTGATTGACTTAATAGGTATTCTTTAAAGAGTATTAAAAAATGTGTTACAACGAAATTTATCTAAAATTTCTTGTTTGAACAGGGATAGATGCATTGCAAGCTTATAGTTACATTATGCTGTGTTTCACTGAAATTTTTGCTGCCACACTTGCTGTAGCTGCTGCTGTTGCTAATTTTACATTGTTCCATCTCTGATGTTGTCTGCTGCTGCCAGGATAATAACAGTAATGCTTTATGCATAACTTAGTAACAAACACATTTCTCTATATAGTTTTCAATATCAACATCCATGTAACAGGATATACTTATACTTTATACGAAACCCTGCAGTTCATGAAAGCTGTCCCAAAGTATTGATTACATTTACCATTTAGGACTATCCCTAATGATAGAATTGGTTTTGGTGGCTCGTTATTTAAGATTACTTGTCCGGATTACAATCGCATTTCTTTTCAATTTCCTTTGGAAAATACACTATTTAATTAATTACTTTGTGTGGGTAAAAAACCTTAAATACAAAGCAGACACAAGTTTAAAATGTCTTCTTGTTTATATCACTTAGCGATACTAAAACGAGGAGCTATGTATGTACTACTCTCTGGATTAACAGGAAACTCTAAAGTGATTGTTAGCATATTTCTGTATTACAAAGAGTACAGACAAAAAATACAAATTCGATTTTAACAAATAGTTAGAGATAATAATAAAATTCGTTCAAAAACGAATACACTTCCTTCTTGGAAACAACAGGGTAATGTGTAAGAATGTATGTGTGCAAGTGTCATTTGTTAAATTAAAATTAGCCACTTTAAAGCTTAAAACAGCTTTAGAAGCTTGACTGGTGGCTCTTTCACTGTTGCAAATGCAACCAACTAGTACTCGTTGATGCTGTGTGTTTGTGTGGCTGCAACAATTGTTTGTGTGTTTTAACCGCAAAATATGCGCGTAGATTTAAGTGGATTTTCTTTCTATCTATCCTCCTCATTGCATTTTTGTTGTTGTTGTTGACTGCTTTTGTAATTAATTTGTTATTTTTACTACAAACGAGCGAACTACTTTTCCTGTCACTTGTTGTTGGGTCATTTTAATTGGATCTGTTTTCTATTCAACAAAAATTTTTAGTTTTTTTTTTTTAATTTTTAATCAAATTGTCACTTTACATTCACATGTCACCAGGATAAAGTGTTGCAGTTTTTGTTTCTAATTTATGGCCAATTACTTTTCATTTATTGATACAAGGATGTGAACATTTTTTTTAATATCCCATCTAATGTCAATATTGTTTGTTATGCAGCAAATTTATAAACAACTTTATTGGATTTTTATATATTAAAAAAATTATTTGCCGTTTGTTTTTCAACACTTATAAAGTTTTAAAGGACATTTTCATTGGTAACTAAAATTAATGTATGGGAGTTTACATAATAAGATTGATAATATAAAAACTTTCAACAAGATTTAATATAAAAAATTTAGATCAAACAAATATTTAAATTAAATAATTAAACAAATTTACAAACATATTTTTGACCCGATTTTTTAAGATTTCAGTTGATTGAGTACAAATTTTAAGTGCCACCAATCATACATAGTGTAGCAACCCATATTTTTTTCAAAATTCTAAAATTGTATCACAAACTACAAAAAAAAATGCACAAAATTTAAAATTGTTTTTTTGCTGTTACTTATTTTGTTGTCTACAATTTATGCAAATAACCATGAAATGGATAAAATTGAATGCCAAAGCAAGGATTTCTTTGCCTTTCTTTCACTTGTCTCCTCTCCCTCCTGTAACTGCTGCTTTATAAACAAATGTAAAATGTGAATTTCAAAAGAAATTAGAGAATTTTTCAATACAATATACTAAACAAAATATGTACAATAACAACAAAAAAATATCTGTCTGCATAAGAGATGCTCAAATATTTGTTGATTAAATTTTTCATTTGGGACTTAATTGAATTGAATTTTTGCTAAAGTCACACTTTAGGTTGTTGATTTAATATCTTAGACAAGAGGGTGTATGTATGTACATATGTATGTGTTTTTATTAATAAAAAAAAAACTCATAATTTTTATATGAAGTAACAATGCGATTGACATTTTGTTGAGAGTATAAAGAAAACGACAGAATTGAAAAAAGTAAACATAAAAGAAAAATGAAAAGATTATGATCCTGCTGTGTAAGCACACACATCCAAGGAAGACATCCCAACAGCTCAAGATTCAAACAGGGAGCACACGTGAATAAAGGTACTCAGTGACTTTACCACACACACTTTCTTGCATCATATATGGAACTCTAGCCACTATGAGATAATAACGGTGAAAGATCTACAAACAACATGTGACTGAAAAGCAAGAGCAAATTGTGGGTGGTAGAGAGAATACATACATATGTAGCAACAACAATAACAACATGCTGGGGTATGAGTATAAAAATATGAAAGTATTTTACATCATACCTAATGAAATAAGATTTATGTTTAAGTGAGCGTATGTAAAAGAGTACACAGGAAGAGGTGAAATAAAAATAAACAAAAAGTAAAAATGAAGGAAAAAAAACTCTCACATTTTACATTGAATTGATTTCAACTGAGTTGATGGTGTTGACACAAAAGCTTTTGTTGTAACAATGGATGATATTAACGGTTTTTGTTATTGCTGTTGTTATTATTATTGTTGTTGACGGTGAAGATGATTCCGGCTGATGTTGCTGATGATGACGATGACTACACAGACGTAGTATGGTTAAGGTAAAGTCTACTTGACTCTGGTATGAATAAAGATGATGTTGCATCGCGTCTGCCTATTGACCGACCGACCACCCATTGAGTGTATGACTGTGGTAAACCATGGTTGGTTGGCTGGTGTTATATATACATATATACACACAATTAAACATATTCAAATATACATACATACTTATTTTATATTAAATGTATTTTTTCATCATCATCTTTTTGTTTTGTTTCAATTTCCACACCCAGTACTAAATATTGCAAAATGCTGTTGTTGCTGTCTTTTTCCTCATTCATCCATACATATTTTACATACCAGTGTATAGAAGGAAAAGTTACAAGCATTCGCAATGTAAAGAATGACTGAAAACAAAAATAAAAACAAAACCATCTGTGGTATGTTTTGTTGGAAATGTTTAAAATTTCAGTTTCAATAAGGTATTTTATCTTAATGTTATAAATGTTTATCGATATAACCATAATAATGATTTCGCTACGATCATATACATACATAAATACTATTATAACTGTTTACTACAACCATATTTCTAGATGCTGTAATCATTTTATGTAAAAATGTTCACTCATTATTAAAATTACTGCGAAAGCTGTAATTATATTATATTTATATGGTTGCGACAAATAGAGTTATGATTAGAGATACCAAAATACATATTCTTGAATTTCGTGAAATCATAATAAAATATTGAAAATGATTTTAAAATATGGATTTTAGATCATATCAAATCCGTTTATTTTACGATAGTATTATCATCAAAATTCTTTTGTATTTTCGATTTTGAAATAAAATGCATAATTCAAGTATAATAATTAAAAAACTCATTCCTTTATATAGCTGTTGAGAGTTTCCTCATCCTGCAAGTATGTTCGAATTCTTGTGTAAAGCTGTAAACAGAATTATAGGAACTGGAAGCAAATGAAATGTTTGCATATACATTTTTTTCAACGGATATCCTGGCGGGTATATCCAACTTTGCCTGGTGTGTATGAGTATGGCTTTAACGGAAATTACAGTTATGACAATTTCAATCCTCTTTAGTACATAATAAAAAGTAAATATTCTTGGTATGTTAAATAAACAAACAAAAGGAAAAAGTTAGTTTTTTGCTTTATGCCCACTTTGTAGTATGGAAATTTAACCATAGTTGGGCTTCCACTCAAACAAAATTTAATAAAAACTAATTCTTATAAAGATGTTTGTATTCTTAACATTGTAATTTGAAATTTACTTTAACACATCTAATATTTGCTATAATTGTTTATTTGTATTGTTTATTCAATATTTAGTTAAACTTGAAAATAAGCTTCAAGAAACTTAAATTTTTATCATTGTAATGGATTTTGCCAACAGACATCATCACCAACATCATATAAATATTTATGTGTAGCGTCATCATCGTCATCATCATTATTATTGTTCTTGTTGTTGTTGCTGCTGCTGGAACTGTTTGTTGATGTTGACTGTTGCCGCTGCTGCTGTTGTTGATAATATTGCCCTCCAGCTGTGTCAGTTTCCTATTTAACCAGTCGTTGCTTGCCACAGCCGACACAGACTTTTGCCTCAGATGCCTGCTTGCCTCATTGTTCGCCGTCAACTCCAACCATATTATCATCCTTGTCATATATGAATGTATACGGTATCTGTACGATTGTGTGTACTCTTGTTCACTTCGCTTCACTTGTTTTTATACTGAGTTTTTTTTTTTCGTTGTTATTTTATATTGTATGCAAAAGGTTAAAATTGTAAATACGTAGTGAGTCCAGTATGAGTATCAACGAACAAACTAACTAACTTTACTAACAAACAAATAAACGAACCTTTCCAAACCCATTCCCAATCAACCAAGCAACCAGCCAGCCAACCATGCCACTCATACCATTCATACCCAACTCATTCCCAGCATGCCAGAAATCACAACGTCACAAAAATTTCCGCCTTTGTCTGTTGTTGCTGTAATCATCCATTCTCTGGTACACTTCACTCGTCCGTCTCTCGCCCTCTTTTAGCAAATTAAATTTTTTTCTTTACTTTTTTTGCAATATTTTTGTTCATTTTCAAACAGTGCGTTCGTTATACTTTTTTCATCATTGTTTTTGCTGCTGCTGTTATAGTGATGAAAACAGCAGAATTCATATTCTTTACTGAATTTCATTTCATAAAATGTGCTACATTTTTCCCCTGTATGAAGTTCCAATCATGATATAAAACCCACTCTGTTTTTTTTTTCATTCAAACGACAATTCCTTTTAAAGGATACAACATTTTTAGCACGCATCACTGCCAGCCACTGTGATGAAAAGCATTATTCAATTGATTCTTACTCTACACCACTTCCACTTTGCCTGCACTATACTACTTACTTCATCACGCTGTAGATGTATGTATTTTGCAAATGGGTGGGTGGGTGTTATGCTAAAAGCAGTCTGAAATTACAACCAAGGGGTTGTTGCACGATTAAAATCAAGGAAATTAATATTTAAGGGAGTTTGTGAGGAGCTGTTTTTTGATAAAATACATTTTTGGGTAAATTGATTGCGAATAACAATGTTGAATAGGTAGGGTGAGAACAACTTTTAATTTTGTTAAAAGTTTTTTCCATGATTTTTTTTTGGAATTACTTTCTTTAATTACAAAAAGAAGTGCAGGTTGAAAACAAAAGTAAATCAGTTTCGTTTTGAGTAAAAAGAATAAGAATATTAAAGCAAATAAAAAAACATTTTAAACTTTGATAATAATATTAGAAAATCACTTTGTCCTGTATTAATTCGTAGTGAAATTCATAATGAAAAAATAGCTTTCAAACTGAATTATACATATTTGTCATTATATGGTTCTAAAGTAAACAGCATCGATTTTTTTGTATTAGGGCAAAATATAAAATTATTGTATTAATCAACGTTTGCTTCTTTTGGGCCCGAATTTCAAAGTCAGAAATAGATAGGTATATTTTCCGAAGAGTACTTAGTCGTTTACGGTTCACTATTTGATAATATTTGGTGATAAATAAGTATGTACATTTTAAATATCATCCTTTATACATATGTATGTATGTTCATTGGGGTGGTTTTAAAAAATTGATGTCCGACATCGATTTATTGCGTAGATTATAAAATATTATAAACAGTATGGCCTTTAATTTGATGTATGACACGGTCAAATCGCTTCAGCAGTTCCAGAGACATGGGTCGCCGAAGTAGCCAAACTGCAAACCGATATTTTCTAAACTTTGATGCCCCAGTGGCACGGTGTAACATCTCCCAATTGTGCTCAAACTTTGAAAATCCTTAAATCTGACAGAAAGAAACATTTTAGGGGTATGCCCCTAAAAAAATTCTGAAATTTTTGTTTTCACTATGATATAAAACCACTCTAATGTACATATATATTTATACATATCCCAGCAGTTCGACAAAGAGTCAATGCATCCGAAAAAGACAGCGGAAAGCAAACTTAAGCTTTTTGCATGTCTCTTCGTAATCTGTGGGGTGACGATTGACTTCCTCGTAGGACAAGCACATATTAAAATAGCTAGTCACCTGTGCAGTCGGTGGCTAGGGGCCACCATAAGTGGTAGGTTAAGCGGTTAGTTTGGGAATGTCCTGCCGAACTGCTGGGTATTGCCTACTTTATCAAAAATCATTTACAGATATTATGTATGTATGTATCTCAAATCCCACAAAGATAATAAATATACTCATTGAATTAATACACACATCTTGTATTTAATGATAAATTAAATGACACTTTATTTTTTATGACCATAAAATTAAAAAAAAAAAAAAAATACAAAATATTAAATCGTAATAAACATTCAAGTCAAGTGCAACCAAAAATATATAAATTGTGCCACAACAAGAGAGCAACAGTTTCCTAAACAGCAGCATAAATACAGACAACAAACTTCAACCAGCCAGCCATCCAACCATCCAGCAACAAGAAGATAAATGTCGACAAAACCATTTGTTGTATTTAATTTTATGAGGTCATAAAAATGTTTGTAATCATTTTGCAATTTACAAGCAACTTACAAAATCAACAACAACAAAGACAAATTATTATAAAAGAAAGATAGAGAGAGATAGAAAAAAACAATACAACTGAAGACTACTGAAATATAAAAATAATTTAGTAGAAGAGAGACACTAAAATCCTTTTACTTTTAACAATAATAAAGGAAATACTAGTGATACTTTTGTGTGATATTCAATAAAGAATGCTCCATAAATATCGATAAGTCCAAATTTTAATAATACAAACTTTTGTTTAATTTTAAAATATTGGCGCCTAATTTTTGTTTTTATTGTTGTTTTCTAATAAAAACAAAACATATGTTTTGCCTCATTTTTGATTTTCCTTTTTTCGAAATAATATTATGATGTACATACATATGTGCACATGTATGTATATTTATATTTTTAACCAAAAACTTTAGCGTTATATAGTTTTCTCGTTTATTCTGTTGTGTTTTTATTTTTTTAATAAAGTTTTCAGACGCCACTTCCTAAAACTATAGGTTTTATTTCAAAATACTTCGAGAGCAGAAAAAAAAACGAACTAAATATGCCTTTAATAGTGTGATCTTCAATTATGATCATAAATCAATCGTCACACCGTCCCTTTATTTGCTCTTTGTATATATGTATTTTACATTCCGTTCTTTTTTTGTTATTATTTAATGTTCTTTTTCTATAGTTCGTTTTTTGTTTTTATACAATTTTCTTAATTATATTCCCATTTAGAAGTTTTTTATTTAATGGCGTATAACACTTTACTTAAAGGGTCGACCGGCTGGCTGGTCGTTAGATTTGTTTTCATTCAATACCTGGTGGTGGTGAAATTATGTTTGAATATTAAATACTTCTGTTATAAAAAGGAAGTGAGTTTTTTTGTTAGGAAACAGTGAGAAATAAAATTTTCTTACATAACTTTTCTTATACAATTTAAAAAATTATTTTTAAGATAAACATTTTAGAAAATATCTTATTCGCCATAAGATTGTAATATAATACATACACAGAGAAAACAGATTCGTTGGAGTAACCGAATTTGTTTCCAATCGAATTTAGTCGGTTTTAACAACTACCACATAATTCTATTGCAGTAACTGAAAAATTCGATTAGTATTTCCGAATACATGAAACTCCGAATTATTTTAAAAAATAATTCGGTAATGAGAATTGAAACTTTTAGTATTTACAACTGAAATATTAATTATTATGCATTAATTTGTGGATTTTATTTATAAACAATAAAATGTTATAAAATATGTAACATGTGTATTGAACATTACCTTTTTCTATTTTATTCGCCTGTATCATTAAACATCAAGCCGCAACAGAAATTCCATTTATCTTTTCCAAATATTTGAAAATCACAATTTTTTTAATAAATATTTTTGTAGACGTCAACAAAAACTACCAAATAATCGGTTGGAAATTTCGAATTTATTTAGACTCTTTAACTTTTTCAACTGATAATTGGTTGTGATGATGGAATAATGTTTATTTAACTAAAAATTTGTAGCTTCAACCTATTTTTCGGTAACAAATACTAATATTTAAAATAATTACATTTGAATGTTAAATTTAATTCGGTTGTATTTACCGAATTAATAAAAAAATTATATGAAAGATTAAATTGGTTAATATAATAATTTGGAAATTGTTAAAGCCATAATTTGATTACAATCATAGATTTTCAGTTCTAAATATAGAAAATCACTTAAATGTATAGTTTTTTTAATAGCGGCGATGGAATTTTAGTTAACTTTACTAAATATTTATAATGGAAACCGATTTCCTATCGATCTTTTTTCTGTTTGTATGAATAATAACCCTGTAAAAACTTTCATTACCAAGAGATTAAAATGCTAAAATTTACTTACACAATAGCATTTTAAGTCATTATTTTAACATGGTGATGTCATTGGAGGCAAGTAATTATCATAAACGATTACAAGTAATTTGAAAAAGCTATCATTGTTAATCGCATTTTACAGCTTCTATATCTTCACTAGCAAGATAACTAAAGAATTAGAAAATATTTATATAACACAATTTTAGACAACATCTATGTAATCCAGACGATAAGCAGTAGTTATTGAAATGTATGTTGTTAGGTAAGTAATTACAATTGAAAGCCATTACCTAGTTTTTGCTGGAAAGTTTGCTTAACGTTTAACATAATAAGTGAGAATGACCATAGTATTGTTAAATTTCTTGAAATTATTTTGGAACAGTATCTGTATTTCCTATCTAATTATATATATTTTATGTCGATGCGTTTATTTTCTGAAAAATTCTAAATCTTTTAAAAAGTGAACATCGTACTTTTATTTGCAACAAGTTTACATATCGAAGTAGTAAAAAACATTATCTTTTGATAGTCACTGTCCAATTGCTGAATAAGACTTTGTTTTGTTTTAAAGACACCAACTTATATTTTTTGGAATTCTGCATAATTTTAGATAATAATAGAGTTCCTTTTTCATTTTGTTTTTTGGCGGTATGAAACAAGAGTGAAAGCTGTAATTTAAATGATTTATGTCTAACGTTGATTAGAGTGAAATTTCATTGGAAAAGAAACTAGCAATTTCTAAGTAAACTTAATTTAACTATACATAACAATTTAATATCAGAATAAAATTATAAAAATATAGACAGATATAGTTCTTGAGTGTCGAATAAATATGTAGTTTGTGGCTAAATAAAGTTAGTGTTTTGTTAAAAAAAAGTATTAGTTTCTCTGGAAAGAAATTTGTTCTTTACGCTATTCAATGATATTATAAATATAATTTGAGAAAACAGTTTTATACAAAATTAAATTAAATTTAAATATATACATATAAGCATTATGCTAATTTAAGCACATCTGTAAGCAAAGTTCTGATTTATATTTATAATTTTAATTTCTAACAATAGTTATATATTGTTTTTAATTTTGCCACCTTCAATTAACTTGACATACAAATTATTTTGCTCTAGTTTTGTGGCAAACAAGACCTAAAGGCATTTCAACAAAACTGCTTCCATTTAAGCATAGAGTTCAATTATAATAATCGTTATATAGTAGAGAAAACAAATCATCAAAATAAAATTAAACATAAAAGGCGTTTAAAAATGATTGAAAATCGCCCAAGGTACAAATGTGACACAAGACCTTGAAATAAAACAAACGTTTTATTGAACATACTGGTACGTATCATATTTAAAATATAGCATACCTGAATAAGTGTATCGAATATACATAAGAAATGGTAATAAATAAAAGTATTTAAACAATTTTATATAATTTCAATAGACAACAATAATAACAATAAGAAATATTGTAATAGAAAATCAAGCCTTTTAAAAACCGCATTTGAGTAAGTAACATAACCAAGAAATTCAAAAATAAAATACAAATATTTTAAAAAAGAAAAATTAGCAACCCGGTGGTAATGCCATGTTTTATATTGAAATTTTATTATTTTACTTCTACATCTACATATATATAAATTTGACTCAATCAAGTATGAGTATATGCAGGCATGTGTGTAGTAGTCCGTCAGTCATTCCTTCATTCATTCAGTCAGTCACTTTATGCCAGGCATTAGACGCATGACACGGACACGTACAATATCGTTTGTTATACAAACACATGGCCAGGAAGACAAGAGCAAAAATAAAACAAGGAATCGATATGTTAATATACTGCAAATATTAGATAGTCATGCGTTAGCAAGAGCTTTTTCCAATTTTTTTATTCGATATTTCTGTTTTTGTTGGTTCAAAATTTTTATAACAGAACACACACTTGACAGGTAAGCTTAGAAAAAATAAAACTACAACAACTGCAGCTTAACAACGACTCCAACTAGTAGTGAATGACCATGATGTTCATGAGGAGGGAGCACCACAAAAAACTAAAACAGATCTTAGACAGGAGATAGTGAGGCGGACATACACAGGCATAAACACACTTCTAAAAATCACAACAACGATAGCAGCAGCAAAAAAATGGAAAACACAAATAATATCAAACAAAACAAAAATGTTGGAAAATGATTCAACTAAAGAAACCAATAAGTGTTTTTACGCTCAAAGTAGTTTGGTTCGTAAAAGAAAGTTCTAATCGATTTTTTAGATTTGTTAGTTACCGAGGTCAAATCAAGCTAGAATTTCATTATATATTTAGTATTTTCATAAGTATTTAGGGGAAGAATTGTAACCAAACTGACAGCAACAATTTTTATTTACTAAAAAATTAAAAGCGCTACCAATCCTATATAAACTTTGTCACGTTTCAAAGAACATAATCTGCAGGGCTTGTCTTTCGAATTTTGAATCCCTAAAGTAAAAACTCAGTAGACAATTTTCCTATGGAAGTTGTGCGTATTGCTTTCGACAATTGACCTCAAGTCTACCATCATATCTAACTATATTTAGGTGAAATATAACAAGTAATATAAATCTACCAATAATTTTGTCTTGAGTGTACATTAAAGCAAGAGGGTATGTGTAAAAAAAATTACACATATACATACATACATTCAAAAAAGACGGACACATGGACATGGAGTCCGATGGACGGACAAACAAACAGAATAACAGAGCAATTTTAGTTTTAGCCAAAGCGTTCGTATTTTGATTGATTTTAAATGATTATGGCTGACATTGATTTATGTTTTTAAGTTGCATATATTGGGCCAAAAGTAAGACAACGGCTATGACGATGATAATGATGATGACGTCGGCGAAGGGGATGTCTACTATGACTAAAATAACGTTCTCCATGATGATGGTAATGATGACGATAACAATGGAAATAATGATGATAGTGATGACTACAACATTGACCGCTTACAAATAAAACTAATGTTTGAAGTAGATCCCAAAACAAAAATCTACGAACAAGTGGAGCAAACAACAAAAAAGAATATTTGGAACAACTTTTACAAGAGAAAATAAATAGAACACTGAATTTTAATGCGATTACGCATTCTATATAAAATTCAAAAATAAACAGACGGACGGGCAGACGAACAAACTTTTATTAATAATAATCAAGTCTCCCTCCTCCCCTAGTGTTGATTTGAACATCAACTAACTGCAACGTCACACACAAAAAGCCTTCAATAAACTTCCTTCTTTCTACTCCTTTAAGGTTGGCGGTATTTGGCAAACAATAACAAACCACACAACAGATCATACGAATACATGCACACACTCACAACGTTTGGATTTAGATTTTGAAGACAGAAATTTTGAACTAAAAAAGTTTTATATTGAAATGTATTATGAAATATCAAGTTATTCAAAGCACGTTCTTGACCTAATATAAGTAAAAACGCCCACAAAATTACCACAAGCTGAGCCAAGAAAAGAAAACAACAACTGCAAAAAAAAACAGATACAAATTGTATAAAAAATAAAAGCTGACCATTTGACTGACCATGCAACGACATGAATGTCGTCCGTCGTACGTTCTTTAGTTTGTTCATTTGTGCTGTCTATATGGATTTGATTTGATTGGCTTTGGGTTTCTATTGCTTGATTGTTCATGGGTTTTTTTCCCTTCACAAAAAAGGGATTTGCCAATTGTCTTGCGTTTAATACATTCAATCAATGAATAGATTTCTTTTAAGCCTTTTTATATCTTATGTTGCAAGCTGACTATTGCAATAAATATAATATTATTCAAGGTCTTTCACTCAGATTGGTTTCTTCTTAAGCAGGATGTTTTAAGCAAAATTGTCAATATTGAAGGGTTTAATTATGTTTTGAATAAATTTGAGAAACTAAGAAATTTGTTATTACTTTTTTATATTTAAGCGATAAATCATACTTTAAAGGTATAAAAACTTTGTTGAATTGTAACGACAAATTATTGCCAATCCTGTTAAATATTTAATTACAAGATTTGTTTCTTATTCCGTTTCTTAAATATTTTATTTTAAATCGTCAAATACTAAGTTTCCTAATTTATTGCATTACGTTTAGTAATTGTAGGTGTAAGAAATTACAAGAAAAAATGTCATAAAGTCATTAATAATTTTTTTTAACAAAAAGAGCTAACTGCAACAGTAGACTCAAAATATGCCATACATTTTACAATGGAATAAAAAAAGCCGACACAATGACCACATTAATACCGGCAGCTCAACAGGTTTCAAACTTCAAGTAACAGATATTAAATTTTAACGTGAACATTTTTCTTATATATAATTGCTGCGAAAAACTACAACTTACAGTATACATTTATAAATTTATTCACAATGACATTCGCAATTCGTTTTCTCGATCATAGTAAAACCTATCAAATTGTTTTATTTCAATGCATTAGTGAACTGTTTAATCAAATTAATAATATGTCGGGTTATTTGCAGAAATAGTACAGATAAGTAATGTAACTTTAATGTCTATAATTTTTCTAAGGGTTAGTGATCCTCTGATGGCTGCATTTTGTTGCCGCAATTGTGTTTCTTGTGCTCTCAGTAAATATTTGTATGTGCACTTGCGCCTTAAGTTTTGCTGACAAAATAAACGCACTTTTTGTGTTTTTCCTGAATTTATTTAAGTCTTGTTTTTTGCGGTTATTCATTTATTGTCCAAACAATTGTCCTCTTTTCTTTGGTTTTTATGGGCTTGTGTGTAGTTTTTTTTTAATATTTTATTTTTCATTAAAGTAGATATAATTTTTTCACGTACAATACAGTTGGAATTTGTACCCCCATAAAGAAGACAATTCTGTTTTTGTCATTGGATTTGTGCAGGACTTACTACTGTGCTACCCACGAATAGAATAAAAAAGCAAGGTTTGTGTGTTACTTAAAGTAAAGACGTAAAAGACAGACATTTTTTGGATCAGTTGCTATGAAGACTGATGCAGATGCTACAACTAATGTTGCTGCTTCTGCTGTAGCTGTTGTTGCAGCATCATCATCATCAACAACAACTGGTGACTGACTTTAACACACGTTTTCACGACAATGATGACAACATCTACAACAATTGTTTGCAAGAATTGTTGTCTTTTGTAGTTATTTACAATTTGACTGTGTTGCTGTTGTTGAAATACAAAAAAATGTACATACAAAAATAAAAAAATTAAGTTGGTTTGGGTGTCTGGTTGTAGTTAAAATGCTGCCGTTTGTGGCATGACCAGCAAGTGGTAGTATTGCATTGCTTTGGAAGGCATGGCATCTTGTAAGTTATGTACTCACCGTATGTATGTTATCAGTTCAGGTGATGTACTGCGTTAACTTGCTGCTGCTGTTGTAGTCTCTTAACCTGCTGTTGTTTTCTGTTGCAGCAACAAACAATTGATGAAGTTGTTATTACTGTTGTTTTGTGTTAAGATCATTGATCTTAACAAGTTTATAAATTTATTATTATGAAAGTAATTGAATGCAATTGTTGGCATGTTGTACATCATTGAATTTGATATGTCTGTCTATTGAAGAAGAAACAAAAAATCATAAAGATACGACAATAACTTGCAGTATACATATACACTTATAATAATGCCAATAATGATAAAATGACAAGAAAAAAAACATCATTCAGTCATGTGGTCCACATTTCTACATTCACTGATCGATCGATTAAGTCTTCACAGAGTTTTTTGTTATTCAATTACCAAAAGGAATTTTTATAAAATTACTGCTCCTAGTTTAAAACAAAATTAAATCAAAAATGTTTAACTAATGAGAAATTTGTGATACAGATCGAAAACATAAAGGAATCAAAATTCAAAAATTTTTAAATTGATGAATAGAAGTTAGCGCCAAGAGAATCAAATACAAATAAATGAACTTTTAGCAAAAACGCCAAAAAATGTTTAATACATATCAACTATGTATTTAAATTTTTAAACATTTCTTTTTTCAACTTTCGTTGATTTTAATCTCAAGCCGTTTATAAAACTTTTGTATGCATTCATCAGCTGATTACACAACAGGAACGTCGAATGGTCCTGTATTGTTCAAATAGTGGTCCTGTATTATTCAAATAGAGGTCCTGTATTATTCAAATTTACATTACACTTTTAATTTTAATAAATCCTTTTAACTTGAACCAACCACAATATACACCCTAATCCTTCTACGTTGTTGCAATTTGCTATACAACCTTCATGAAATACAAATTCAGAATAAAAAATAAACAAAAGAAACATTTCAGTTTTTTTTCTATTTTATGTTTTGTTAAAAATTTTGATGAAAAAAATACTCGACCGACTGCAAATAATCGAATTATTTACAACAGAATAATTTCTAATTGAAAAATATTGTAACTTGACTATTGGTATCCATGTATTTTGTATGTGAAAAGTTGTAGACAAGAAATGAAATGAACTTAACAGAACAGAACAACAAAAAAATATTTAGCTATTGTTATTGCTGCTGCTGTTCTATATGACAAAAATAACTTTCATATGTACTCTGTAATGTGAACTCAATACCCCACTATATATATATACATATGTATATGGCCATGGAAGTGTAAAAGTGGGGTATAAATACGCCTCCGTTTATTCGAAATGAATGATAAACCGAAAAAAAAGTTTTAAGTAAAATGAAAAATTTTTCGTTCGGGGGTTTCTCATCTCTGTATATGTATGTGAATACAAATAATATTGTTTCAGGGTGCTCTTTTTTGGATTTCGTATTAAACCCGATAGGAATATTTCTTGCATATGTACAATCTGTATAGAAAGTTTTAGTGAAAAAAGTTTCATTTGAATTATGATTAAAAAAATAATTAACCCTACACAAAGAAATAATACTTAAATCGCTTTAAAATAAATGGTTGACTCTGTAACTTTATATACATTATATACCCAAAAAGTTATAGCGACTAGACTAGATCAGTTGGAACACTTAAGTTACGATAGATTTATCAGCATTAAAAGAACCCCAGAAATATATGAGATCAAGTCAACCTAAAAATGAGACATTATCATACAAATATTCCACTTGGGTATTAATAATTTTGCTGCTTTTTGATTGTGTATGATATTTTGTTTTTGCTATTTTTTTTTTTTTTTGGCTTAAAAAGCATAAAAAAATGACATTGTTGTCATTTTGAAAATTACTTTACTTACGACGACTATTGTTGCCAACAATGTCATATAGAAATGTTTGCAAACTCCGACTCTATGTTTGTCTGTCTCTCTGCCCGTTCGTCTGTCTTTTTGTCTAAATGGTAAGAACACATTGAACCATTAATATGCTGGATTACATGGTATACAGGGCGGATGTAAGGGAAAGGAAACTGTTGCCAATGTATGATTTCGACATTTTTAATTTCGAGAGAATTGTTAAGATATTTTCGACATGTCATGACAAAAATGCTCATTTAAGCGTAATAATAATAAAATTAACAAATACGATTGGCTGCTTATTTAGTTAGACTAGACATTTAAGAAATAATATTTAAGAGTATAATAATGATTTAATAAAATACGTTTAGGATTTAAGAATAAATTAACTTCCGCTTGTTAAACAGATAAAAAACAGCATAATAATGTTTTAATTTTCCTACTAGAGATTTTGTGTTATAGATTATCTGTTTTATAAATTAACTAAATAAAATATTAATTAAATTTATCTTTTCTGTGTCTTTTCAGGTGTGTTGGTTTATAAAATATTATGTATGTATTTTTTATTTCTTATTTTATTGTTGGCCAGCTGGGTAAGCCATTCTTATATTTGTTAAAAAAAATATATTTTGTTCAATGTTGACAGCGGGGAGGGGGAATATTTAAACTTGTTCGCACATAATAAAACCTTAATTTTAACAAATTTGTAAATATGTACAATTTTACATGAAAATAGTATTACCATGTTTACTTGTGGCCTTTTTTCTATATTTTGTACCTTTTTTGTTTGTATTAAGGTGTTTCGAACTTGAATAAACCTTAATTAATGCTTATTTTTTGGGGTATGTTTAATTTCAACAAAAAGAAAAATTAACAACAGAAAAAAAAAGAAAACCCAGTTTTAAGTAAAAAAGAAGTATGTCTAAAATTCCAGCGGAACTAACTAATAATTCAAACACATTCTCTTTTTTATTTTGTTTCACTCGTAAGTAGTTGACTGGGTGAGTTTTACTGTTTTAATTTTGTTTTCCGTATTGTGCTCTCAATGGCCATCAAGCGCAACCAATTTAAGACAAGCGTTACCCCAGAACCTGGCTAACGCTTTGTGTGTTATTTTTCCAGTAACCAAAACCAAACTACGCATCTAGTCTATCTATGAAGTGAACACTTTTTACCCCTCACCTTAAAATTTGAAAATACTTACGTACTGTTCATTGGCAATGGCATTCTCACCTTAAGTTATTGGTGGTTGTTGTCTTAACAAACATATTTCCTTTTCTTATTTTTTTTTTGTATTTTCTAAATGTTAAACCTGACTGATTTTTCATAAATGCGTAGACTTGCTATTTTAGTTCAAATTAACATTTTTTCCTATTTTCCGCTTATGATTTTGTTAGAAATATTTCTTAGTTTTTCTTATTATTTTTATGTTAACCCTCAAGTAAAATGATACAAAAAGTATAAAAATTTTCAATAAATTTTATATCAAAACAGAGTAACATGTAACAATCTTAATGTATTTAGAAACTGGAAAGCATTTTTAAATAAAAAATATTCTTGTTCCGATATTTAACGTATTTATTAACTATACTTCTCTACAGTATTTTATATTTACGTTTGTGATTGAATTAAACCACGAATATTCTAATGACAAATAGGAATTCTCGCAATTTGTCACTACTCAATTCTCGTGATCTATTGACCGAAACCTTTTTTCTTGCACAATTTTTGATAAGATTTCTACTTGTTTATAACAAAATTATCGTGGCCTCTGGTAGAGTGGTTAGTGTTCTAGTCTGTTAAACCGAAAGTGGTGGGTTCGATTCCCACCTGAGGCACTGGTAAAGGAGCGCACAACAGGACCTATACACAGAGGGAAAAGGAAATATACACGCCTGGTACCAAATTGACATCAAAGTGTTTATAATTTTTCAATAACATCCGTTGTCAAAGTATATACATACGTACGACAACACTATGTAACAATTCGTTGTCAAAATCTAAATTTTATACACATCCGTTTTCTAAATGTTAACAAACGTGGTAAGCTCACTATTGGCAACGGATTTAGATTTCGACAACGAATTGTTGCAATGTTGTCAACATTACATAGTGTTTTCGTACGTATGTATATACTTTGACAACGGATGGTATTGAAAAATTATAAACAGTTTGGTGTCAATTTGGTACTAGGCGTGTATATTTCTTTTTCCCTCTGTGTAGAGGACTAGGTGTATTTCTTCGGAATTTTTATGTATATACATTCTCTTTTCAAACTAACTAACTATAGAATAATTATTAAAAAATTTCAATTTTTATCAAATAACGCATGTTTCTAAAAACTCATATTTAGATTTAAAAACAGAAAAGCTTTCCGAGTCTTCTGCTACAGAATTCTCATCCCATTCTCTATAAACATTCCTTAAGAAAAAAAAAAACTCAATACTCTCATGATAATCGTGGGCATAGTATGATATTGTACATATAAATCGGTAAGAATAGAAGAAAAAATTCATAGTGTCATTCATAGTGTTGTGTGTGAAATGTCAGAGACATGTCAAATGCAAAAAAATTTAATATCAAAAGACAAGTCAAAACAACTGGCCTGTTTCTGTTTTACTACAATTTTATAGTGGAATAAAAAATGGAATGAAAACAACAAAAAATCAATCTAAAAATTGTTTTTTTTTTTGTTTGCTTTTGATTTCATTCTGTTTTTCAATTGAATATTCACCATGAATGAAAGGAGCGAAACACAGCAACAATAACAACAACTTTACATTGTGTTACAAAACATGAGATTCTGGAGCCTTTTTATTTAGTCCATGCCCAACAGTTGTGAGAGACCGACCTGATTTTGTCATTAAATCATTAATTGTTACAAAATTAGCTATACTTCTAGAAAACTTCCATTGTCTTTCTAAATTAAAACACTCTTGATTTAGTTTTAATCACTTAAAAATAAAGCAGCAATTTAAAGTAGAAAAGTTAGGAAAATATATATCTACTCTGTAGTTTACTTAGGGACTGTAAAGCTACAATTTAATCTTTATATGTATTTTTTTAAAACACATAGTACAGAGTAATGTTCAAAGGGGTACTGCAGGGTAATTGTTTCAAATTATGTTCTTTTTTGACCCAGTATCATGTTTTCGAGTTATTAGCATTTGCTCTTGTTGTTTTTAGATGGCTGCGTGTAAAAAGTTTCGATTACATCATGTGCGTTAGATACAGTTTCATTTTCTAGGTTTTTTGCTGTCGCTTGAGATGTAGATTTTTTTTAAGTTCACTTGAACATTGTTGTTGGCAATACAGTAACAATTTGATAAAGAGGAATTGTTACATTTAAAATAAGCAAAATTCTATTATATTTCTTAATTTTCTCATCTGCATTCCACGAAATTGGCATATATTTAAAGGTTCCACTGTAGTACTAAGTCTTTTTCAAGTTCCATCATTGATTGGCTTTTTGTAGGCGTAAGACCTGACAAAATGACAGGTTTCATTTTTTCTGGTTTCAAGAAAGAACAATTCAATTTACACTTGAAGTTATTTTGATCTAGTAAATGCATACACTCACTCACACATATCATGATGTATGGGAGGGAATACTTTTCTTTTCGCCTCCATGTTTTTTTCCCACTTGATGTTTACTATCCATCATCTTCAATAAGAATTTGTAATTAATCATTTAAAACTACAAACAATTAATCATTTTTCAGCTCAAAAATCAACCACCTTGATAAAAAGAATGAAAGAAATTGTGTAAAAAACCACCACCATTTAACAGCTTATGTGTAAATTATACATCATCCTCCTTTTGTATCGTCAGTACCATCTTACACATCAATTTTGATGGCAACATGTCAAGTTGTATGTCAGTCAAATTTGTTTTTAAAGCAAATCAAATCACTTCCATATACAACAGCCATTAGAATTTTTTGCATTTGTAGTCATGCTTTTGAATGTGTTTAGAGGGAGATAGCTGAGCGAAATGAGATGGAAATACATATTTTTATGTATAAGATCCCATCATGAATTAATGACAGTTGTAGGAAGCCATGCAAAATTTTATATCCCTTAAGTTCCGTTTCTAAAAGTCATGACAATACAAAATGGGGGATCCGACTTGAAATGCAAGGCTGGTGATGAAAAGCTCATTTTAGTAAATGATTGATTCTATCAAAGCAATTAACTTTAACAGATATCGGTTATTAAATTTTTATTAAAAAAAGAAATTAAAAAAATTGTTAGATACCATCGAATCAGAGTTTATTTATTCTACTTATATTTTTCTTTTTTTATAAGGCATTTGGTGTATAATTAAGTTTTCGTATAAATGCCAAAAACATTGCAGTTCGAAACGGTATTTTTTCTCATTCATCCGCATGTCAGTCAGTCTGTCCTTCATTTAATGAAAAACAGACAATGTCAAATAATAGTTTTAAAAACTAAAACTATTACGTCTGTCCTTTAAACTAACCTTCCAAATGTTATTCTCAACGTCTGTCATTTAATTTAATATAGAACGGCATCTGTTTCAAAAATCAAAAATATAAAAAAAAACATGAAACTACAAAAATCATTTAACATCCATTAAGCAGGCAATTCTCTTAATTGAGCACACAGTAACAATAATACAGCAATGACAATTGTACATGATTGCAGACCCATTTAAAGTCCTGACAATACCATCATCATCGATGCTCAGCAGCATCATATGTATTATGTAGTCAAAAACACCCTCCAAAGAATAAATGCTGGCTCTTATTTAGAACTGTAACAGTATGTGAAAATAAGGGAAATCATAGTTTTAACTTTGTAAATTTTTACAAGTAAAACTAAGTGGTAATTTAACTATAATCTTATGTAAAACTGTCTAAAAGGCAAACAGTTCTATGCTAAACTAATTTTGTTTGTCAAAAAATATTCCCCCACAAAAACGGAAATTTGCTTAAGAGATTTTATTTGTTTTTCTTTTCTTATTCTTCAGTTTTTTTTTTTGCAAATTCATAACAAAGTTACTAAAAGTATTATAGTTTTTTGTTTTTCTTGCTGTCAGTTTGATTGTGGTTGTTTCAGTTTTAGTTTCAGAAGTTTTTTTTTGGGTGACTGTTAAAATGAAAAGAAACAAAAATTCCAAATCATATATGAAATGGTTTTTATTTAGATACACTTTGTTGTTGTTGTTGCTGTTATTCAGAATTCAGTATTTTGGATATTGAACGATGATATGAAATGGCCATAAATCAAAATGGCAGGACGGACATGTATACACATTTACACATACATACACAAATAGAGAAGATTTCAATTCAATTTATATGTATGTACATATGTGAGAGGTATAAAATTCGCAGGCATTTAGACAAAAACAACAAGAATTGTTGTTCATATGTTTGAGCGAGGGCAGGCGTAAAATGTGCTGTGATTAAAAATAATGTTAGCGATTTTAACATAGTATATTGCAAATCACAAAAAACAACACTCTTGATAGTTTTTTTTAAATTAATCTAAATACGTATTTAGTTATAATACCAAAAGTTTTTTAATTGTAAACAATTTGTTGGAAATATTAAAATTTTGAATTAGAATAGTTTGAATTTTTACGGAATCAAATTGTTCTCGAGTTCGGCTTAAATATGTTATGTGAAGCGCCACTACAAATTTAAATATTTTGTGCATCTAAATTGATTTTAAAATATGAAGCTTTCATTTAAAAAGAACTTTTCATTTTAACCTCGTATGTAGTCTATACATGTGTGAATATGTGTTTGTTGTTCGTTTTTTTGGTGGTAACCACTTACGGGAAATGAAATTGTTAAGGGTATAAATGGGACATGTATAAAAGGGACAAGAGGGAGTTTAGCTTGAAAAAAAAAAATACAAAAACAAGAAATGCCACAAGAGAAGGGTGTTGGAAACAACATACAAAAACGGAAAGAAAACAAAAATGAAATAGTAACCAAACACGAATTCTCTCTTACAAACAAACAAATGAATGAATTTGTGAAAACGCAAAAATTAAGAAAAAAAAATTTCAAACAAAATCAAAATCTCACATACAGGGAAAATATGAACACGAATACAACAAGAACAATAGAAACAAAAACAGCAATAATAAAAAAGCTATAGAGAAATAGAAATGAAATGACGACGGGTTGACTG
Organism: Lucilia sericata; assembly: GCF_015586225.1. Taxonomy (NCBI): domain Eukaryota; kingdom Metazoa; phylum Arthropoda; class Insecta; order Diptera; family Calliphoridae; genus Lucilia; species Lucilia sericata. Next base: position 168,052 of record NW_023994088.1, on the reverse strand, counting down.
CTGTCAAAAGAACAAACATGGGCGCACATCATACTCACTTAAACACTCGCTTACACACATCATGAAATAAACCCTACAATTTGTTCTGAAACCCCATACTTCTGGATATATAATAGAATACCGTACCCAAAAAGCGGCCTTAAAAACTAAACGAACGAATCAAAAAAAAAACTAAAAAGAAACACAAACATTGTTGTACGTTCGTTACTGCCAAAACTGTAGGAAATCATGCATACATGAAATGTGAAATGTTCAGGGAATGAACGAATAAACGTCCACCAGGCCCAACAAAACACAAAAAACAATCCTAAAACAAAAACCAAATAATCATCAAAACATGTGAATAACAAAAAATGGAATTAAACTTATCATACACACAGTGTATCATCACCCCCACTATGTTCAACTAACGAACTGTCAGTTAAACAAAAAATAATAACAGTGCAAATTTTCATCATTGTAATCATCACTAGGACTAATACCATAGTCAAACATATCACATGTTTGCTATGGATACATTTGCGTTTTTTTTTTATTGTTGCTTTGTTGGATGTCTACTAATGTTGATGTACATAGTTACTGGGTGTAGTATAAGGAATGTGTGTGGCATGCAATATGTATTAGCTACTTTACAAAATATGTATGTTTATATGAACATAGTTTGTAAATTATGGAAAAAGTATCAATGCTAATCATAGTTTTCGATATTTGCACAGAGTACCTTTCACACAATGTAAACGTTATATTGCATTTTCATTGAATTTATTTTATTTTGACAAGAAAACCCTGATTAGTTTAAATACTAACGAATGAACATATTTAGACTGGTACGAATTACGAAAGCATACCAAACTTGAAAAATTCGGTGAACAATATAAAAAGTTCCCCTGATCAATGTAGAAAACAAATTTAAGAATAAAACAAGTAGAGAAGTATAGTATGGCCGACTGTATGCTACCCTACACCATGAGTATATTTGAAAAATTATTTATTTTTCATAAAGAAACTTTTATGTTGAATTTTACCTTAATTCCGATGTATTTAAGCAATTTATTGAAAAAAATTTCTAAAAGAGGCGTTATATGTGCGAGTTATGGTCTAATATGGGCCGATCCTTAACAAATTGGGAGGAGGGATGTATTTGTATATAAAGGTTAGTTATGCTGAATTTCATCGCTTACTAATTGTTATAAGTCAATTTTTGGACGTTTAAGTTATTTTATAGTTTATATGGGGGCTAGGGTCAAACGACGGCCGATCTTTATAATAATCGGCAAGGTCATTTATGCCTATATAAAACTATATATTTGGCGTAGTTATGAGTTAAATAACCTAAATCGGAAGGTCAGATTGTATGATGGCTAGGTGAAATAATGGACCGATTTCAACCATTTTCAATAGTCATCGTCCGTGTGCGGAAAAACACGTATGGTCCAAATTGTATCAAAATATCTTGAAAATTGTGGTCTGTAGCTTGCGCACAAGGTGTAGGAACAATATTTTTGTGCGTTACAAACATCAGCATATACAAGTAGTGTAGGGCATAAAAATACTGAAAAATACTTCAATGGTATTTTTTTTTAATTTCACAGGAGGCTTGGATTGAATTTTATAGAAAATTAATTTCAATTTTTTATTAATTATGTATTTGCATTATTGAAAAACTTTTTGAAACACTCGCTGTTTGAACATGTTTTTTTCCAAAAGTCTTTAAGATCTCATATTCCAAGTCAATCACACTTCGTTTTTTACCACCAGTTTAACATATTATCCCTCTTATACATAAATTTATACGATACATACATTTATACGATAAATACGATAAATAAATTTGCACATTTCCTATAGAATTATGCAGTGTTCAAAATGACTTGTTTAATTTCACTTATCTGAGGCCATAATTTTTACCAACTAAAAAAGCGAATCCCCTAGTCAAGAAGAATAAATAAGAGAAAAAATTTTACAACAAATATGTATTTTTAGGGCAACTAACTACTTACTTCACACGATGGCTGAAAACTTATTTAAACTTAAAAAAATTGTTTCGTTGTTTATAAAGTTGTAGAAACCCTTTTTTAAAGGTCTGCTACTTCAATTCAGTTATAGAAATACATACATATGTTGATGTAAGTAGTACATACATATGTATGTAATTATGAATGAAATTTAAACTTGATTTTATTCGTTTGTATTTCTGTAGATTTTGTTAAGTAAAAACCGAAAAAGCACTCAACCAAAAGAAACTGAAAATCACATACAAAAACTATCAGGGAAAAAACTTAAAAAAATACTATGCCGTTATTAACAAACAAACAAAAAATTTAATAAAAATAAATAAATAAATTCATTACTATAGAGAAACAATAACAACTACTACAAATAACAACAACCATAGTGGAACGGCGACAACAACAAAAAACTACTAATGAATTAAAAACGTGTACGCACAGCATTTTTAAGATTTATGGCTTTTTTGTTGTTGGGTTTTTATATTGTTATTGTTGTAAAAAATATAAAAAAAAAACAAACCAAGGAACCAACCATGCCTGCCTAACAGCCAGCCACACCAATCTCTGAACTCTAAAGTGTAAGGCAGGGAAACGAAAAAACTACGAAATCTTTTACTATAATAGAGCTCTCTAAAATTTGTGTTTTTTTAATAAAAAATTTTAAAAATTAAAAATCACAAAATTTCAAAACTCAACAGAAACTTTCGTTTGAACTGAAAGTGAAAAGCATAGAAAAGTGGTTGTAGAATGTCACATATAGCAACAAACAAAGTCTGGCTGCTGCAGCAGCATCAGTTCCTTTTTTTCTAGCAGCAAACTAATTTCAATTGTATTCCTTTTATTACTTTAACTTTATACCCGCAAAGAGCCCTTAGTTTTCAGTTGACTTTGAATTTTTAATTTACGCGCTTTTTTGTCAACCATTTCCAAAATGTTACAACTTCATTTATGCATTAATGAATGAAATGGAAAACTACCTCCTGTTTCAGTTGTTTGTCTCTTTTTTTTGTTGTTTCAAGTACATTTATTTAAATATTCATAATTTTTCTGAAATTTTACCATGCATCTTTTTTAAGAGTGTGTTGATCCGTAATGTGTTAATTGCGTGAAGCAATAAATTTTATTTTTTAATGTTTTCTGTTTGTATTTGAATAAAAAATATTTTTTTTTTTCTTAAGCAAAACTATTTAGTTTGATAATTTAATTAAATAGAATGTTAAGTGAAGTATTCTTGATTTTTAAGGGGAAAATAAAATTTACTCCTGATAATATTATATAAAAATACATTATGTATGTATGTCTTTATTTATATTCTACTGACTGAAAATTGTCAACTTTCGTTTAGATCAATGAAAGCTTGTATATTCTTCAGTTGTGTTTACATTTGTATAGTTGAGGCAAACAAAAACATTTAATATTTTTTATTCAAACAATAATTTAAACATTCTAATAACACTCTTCAACATTTACTTACTGTTGTAAAATGTTTGTAAAAGTATAAAAATATATATACATACATAAGTACATATCTTTTATTTAATAATTTTCCTTAAGTTTTTATTAAATTTATCTGATGACATTGAAATGTTTACACCAAAAAAAAAACTGTTTTAATCTCTTATTAAAAACTTATAAAAACAGTCCTTTTTTCCTTTAGCTCTTCAAAATTATCCTTTTGCAACAATTATAAGACCATAAATTGTGAGTTTTCAACAAAACCATATAAAAGCGAAAGTGTCACACAGGCCAACAATGAAATAAACTCATTATTATTGCCAACCAAACCTGGTGAGAAAGAGAAGACAGAAAAAAACGCCAGAAAAAAACTCAGCGAGTATTTGGAAACATAATAATGCAAAAGAATCAGTGCACGTGCTACAAACATATTCTTTTTTTCTTCTTATTATTATTGTATTTTTATTGCCATTTATTTGAGGCAGAGTGTTTGTTGTTTCCTTAAAGTTGAAAAACGTAAGATATACACGCATAAAAGTACAAAAAATAAAAACAATTCAATAAAATAACATCAAAACAGAAAATGTATTTAAAATACACAAAACCAAAAAGTTGAGATACTTTTTAACTTCCAAAGCAACATTTTCAATTCCAGTTTACTATCTCAACATTTGTATAAATTATTCATTACTAAAAATGTTGCAGAAACATGCAGCTAAGCACAGAAAGTAAACTTCCAACTAGAATTGAGTAAACACAATAGCTGTTGTTATTGTTATTTCAGAGTTCAAGAGAGTGTTTCTGTGTGTGCGAGCGAGTGCTTTATTTTATTTGTATTTCCTCAAGCAATTCATCATTTTTATGTATATGCAACACACACATAAACAATGTTGCTGGAGTAAATATTCAATTGTTTGGTTGTTGGTTGGCAACATGCGAAATAGATTTATTGGAATGTTTACAAAATTGTAGCTCATTGTGAATTCACTGTTAGCGCGTTTGTTTAGTTGTTTTTGAATGAACGTGCAAAATAGACGTATTTTCACAGTAAAAACACAACGGGCGCGCTTTACGACCAAAATCCAAAAAATTCACTCGAACAAAAAACACGCCATTTCAAAATAAAACATTAAAAGCGAAAAAATTATTTGCTTTTTGAATACAAAACAAAAAATATGTGAAATAAATGTATATTAATACTTTGTATAAGCAAAATGAAAAGTATATTATTTATTAAAATGTGTATTTTTTATAATTTCTTTTAAATGTCATGGAAAATATGTGAAAAATATGTATTTATTTGCGTGACTGTTTAACACAAAATAAAAATTCCAACATAAATTTATTAAAAATAAAAAAAAAAAAACAAAAATTAAAATGTGTGATTTTATATAAAAAAGTTTTTGTCATCAAAAAATATTTTAAATACAAACAAAAATCTAAACTTTAATACAAAGAAAAGAAATGCTAGAAAACGTAACAACAAAGCATTAAAGTGATTTCAATTCTTATCATTTATAACCTTGAACTTTTTAGCTTTTAAACACACCAAAAAATAATTGTGTTTTTTTGTACAAAGAAATTGAAATCAAAATAAAAAAACAACCATTTGCAGTCTGTAGCAGATAAATGGAACTGTATTTTATGGATTTAAAATTGAATAAAAACAATAAAAAGTGTATAAAATGTCATCAACACTTGATGCTTGTTTAAGAAGGCCACAATGTTGCCAAAATCTGTGCGCAGCAGCATCTTTCCCATCATTATCACCAGCAGCAGCAACTAAAAGCTTCTCATTATTATCATCATTAGTAGCAGCAGCTGCAGCCGAAAACCACTGATAAACTTCTATACTTTGTGTCTGTGTTTTCTTTTCTTTTTTTCTTTATTTCGGCACATCCTATTAAACAAAATTTGTTTAACAAAATTAAATGTTGTGTTTGCTGTTTGAAAAAAGAAATTTATTTATAACATTTACAAAATTCTCCATGTTTATGGGTAAAAAACGAAAATTCTTAAGATATTGTCGAAATTATTTACGTTTGCATTTTATCATTATTATCAAAACGCTTTATTATCATCATTATTATTACCGTTATTACTCCAAAACAACTACAACAACAAAAACCATCTCTGCAACAAATACAAACTCTTATTTTATTGCTACGAGTTCTTTACGTTTCCTTTGCTGTAATACGTTCAACAATTGCTATTACTACGACTACTACAACAATTATAATCTATTAACAATTTATCGAATTTTATATTTGTATTGTTTTAAAAATTATAAAAAAATTCTAAAACCTTCAACGTTTCGCTGGTCTAGCATAATTAAAGAAATTTGAAATATTACTGAGTGTAGAAATAATTACATAAATTTCCACGTCCTTTATAATCGTTAAAAGCGAAAAGTGTAAATATTTAATTGTAAAATAATATAAAAAAATTACATGTGTATAAAGTAAAATATATTGTGATATTAATTTTAAATAAAAAATCTACGTTTAAGTAAATTTTGTTGTAAATATTTAAAACAACAACCCAGCAACCCTACAACAACAACCCGTTTAAAGAAGCAACAAAAATTATATCAAATTTTAAGCCCTTTTGCTTTATTTTTTCTACCAACCTTAAAGTCAACTTTAAAACAAGCACAAAGAAAAAAATCAACAAAAATTTCTTCTACAAATCCCAACTAAAGGTATGTATCCCATTGTAAATATAGTCCTTTTTATATACATACTTATACACATGTATGTATATGTGTATGTTTCTATATTTTTATGTAAATGTAAATTTAGTCCTTTATTTCAATTTCGTATTTGGGTTTCCTATATTTATTCATATTTGTTGTAGAATTCTTTTTTCACACTCAATATGAATAAAATTATATGCAGGATCTTGTTTACACAGGCTGCCTGTTCAGACTTTATGCGCTTTATAACTCTATATAAAACTGATTTAATAATATTATACATTTTTATTTATAAATATAAATATTTGATTTGTACAGAGAGTAAGTTTTTCATGGAAACGTTTTAATCAATAAAATTTTACATATTAAACAAATTCAGTTATTAAAGCAGCCATCATGATGTTCATAAGATTAACGCCATTTTTGCACTACTTAATATCTATTTTGAAACTTCCTTTTACAAATATGACTCATATTTCATTTTGTAAAATGTCTGGCAGTTATTTTAGAATACTTGTTTATGTGATCTGATCATCAAAAGGGATTTTAATTTTCAGATAATTTCAAAAATTGTTGTACAAATAAAGAGGATGGATGCTGAAATTTTTAAGAATTATTAAAAAAATAAAAAATTATCGAAAATCTTCATTATTAAAAAATTATAGAAGTCTTGTTTTAAACAGAAATTTTATTAAAAAAGATTAGATTTTCAACTATGAAACAGAAGATTGTTTGAAATTAGTCCAAAATTTTATATTAATTAGTTGGTTAGTATAAAAGAAGGAAAGGACCACTGTCTTGACTGTTGTACGATCTTTACCAGAGTCCCTGATGGAAATAGAACCAACAACCTGACGCAATAGAACACGATCAATTACACTGTGAGACAAAATAAACGAAAATTTAAATACTTGGAACTGGGTTTCTGAAAGATGATTTATATGGGCGATACAAACCTTTCTTCAGAAAACTACTTTAAATCCATAATTCTCTTAATTATATTAATATCACGATAAAATTCAGCACAAATAACTTTTATATAAACATAAAGAGTTCCACTAAATTTTATGAGGATCGGCCCATATTCGAAATACGTTGTAAAAAAATCTCCTAAAAAAAAGGTTCAAAACTAAAATCCAAAATATGTTTGCTGATGAAATGCACACGTATTTCTCTAGGTTATTTAAACATCATATATATATATGATATTATAAACATATATAACATATATGTTATTATAAAGACCACGGTTTGTGCTTTCTATATCCGTTGAGAAACTTAAAATCGGTTCAGATTCAAATAAGTTACTTACTTATAAATGCTTAAAGGCATGAAAAACCTGTTTTTTATCTGTATCTCAAGATTTTGGAGGTGTTTGGCAAATTTCAAAAACAGATTTTTGTTCTACTCGGATCCACCTTTCAGAAAAATTGTATCACTTATCAGGTATTTATTTTTGTCGCATAGTGTTATCCTACCGGAGGCATCAGCAATTTTGTAAACATTCTAAAAAATTTCACATCATGTTCAAAATTCTAAATCGTTTATCGCAACGAGAGCTGAATTGAAAACATGAACGTTAGGTAGAACCAAAGAGATCCTATAGGTGATAATAAAGAAAGGAGGACGAGAGTCTTCCTCAGAATTACCAAGTCCAAGTTTAGTATGATAGCACATATTCTGAGTAGACAGACTAATGGCTAAAAAATCCTTCGAAATTTTAATCAAAATATCTAATTTCGATGAACGGTGTTATACCATACATTCCCCAGTAATATGGATGGAAAAATTCTAAGAGACGACGTCTAGGAACTGAATATAAGATGGTAATATCTTCATAAAACAATATTTTATAATTTTCCACAAATATTTTCCATACAAAGGAGCACTTTTCTTCGGACTGATGGGGTATACATGTTTCATTTTTTCTAACCTATTTAAAATTCTACATATAAAAAATACTTATAATTTATAAAAATTAATTAGGCAATTTTTTAAAACAAAAATTTAAGACAATATACAACATGTATGATTATTTGAATGAATTTCAAATAAATTTGTGTGAAATTAATAAAAATCTACATTTGTGTCTATATGTATTTATTTAAATGAATAAAACATTTTATGTGTCATTTTAAAAAAAGCATTCAAAAAATTCTATATGATTCTTTAAATTTTAAATAAATATTTGAGCGTATATTGATTCAATTTTGACCAATATATGTGTGTATATGTATGTATATACAAACACACAATTTGCATAATCGTATAAATGTTGTTTGGGTATTCAGATTATTATCAGCGATGACATTTAAAGTAACAACAGCAGCAGCAACAACAATAACAACAAAAATTATCAATAAAATTTTAAATGAAGCTACAAAAATAAAACTGAAAAAGCAACATTTTAATTAAACCATTTCTTAAATTATCAGCATTTTTTATTTTGTCTTTTTTTTTTTTTTGTACTAAGTGAAAAAAATATAAATTTTATAAAAAAACATTTGAGAAAATTTAAGAATATTGTTTTTATATTTTTCATTGAGTAATAAAATTTAAAACCTACAATAAATTAACATAATTAATTACAAACATGATAGTTAATCAAATTGTAATTATAATTACAATTTAATTAATAAGAGCGTTTAATTGCAAACATAAATCTTTTCCCAACACCCATATAATCCAAAAGGGGCCAACAACAGCAACAACAAAAATGAGCACAACTAATAAAAATAACGCCTTAGAAAATAAATTGATTTTAATCTTGTCTCTCTAGTGTTCTCAGTCGCGGTTGATCTCTTTAGTAAATCATCCATACATAGTGTTGGAAATTTTCGTACTAGTTTTGGTACTATTTACTAAATGTGTGGTACATTTATTTAAAATTATCAATACAAAAATATGTTTGTTTTTCAAATTAATTAATTTTATGAATATGAATAATTAATATTGGAAAAATGGAATTATAGTGAAAGTATATTCGGAAGTGTTAGAATTTTTAAAAATTTAAGAGAGATCTATAAGTGCAACCTATTGAAAATGTTAATTTTAGTATCTTTCTATCCAATAGCATTCAGTTCAATTTTCCCACTTTACCAGAAATGTACTTTATGGTACTTTTTTTTGTACATTTTCTCAGCCATCCCTGTTTAAAAAATTAAGTTAATGTACAATTAATTAATAATTGTATGCAATTACAAATCTTTAACTAAATAAAAACGTGTAGTATTTTTCAATATTTCATTTTATTTATTTATGTGAGAATGACTATTTTTCTGTGTTCATTTACGAGTATTTTTTCCATACTATTTTTATTGTTGTAATTTCATATTAACATGGGTCAAGAGAATCAAACAAGTAGTCGTCGTTGTTGTTGCACATACACAATTTACAAATGAATAAAAAAAAAATAAATAATTTATTATTTATAAAAAATACTACGACAAATGGGTAGAGTGTAAAGAACAAAAAATATATATAAATTTCCATATGAAAATGTAATTGATAGTTTCCACACATACAAAGAGCAACAGACATACATACATATACATATGTATGTCTGTACATTCACTGATGCAAACATACTTAAACAATCATTTTAAAATAATTAGCAACAAAAAGGAAAAAAAACAAACAATTTAACAAGTTTAATACTCAAACGCTTAATAAATAATAAAAACATATTTGTATAGTATATCATCCTTTTAATGCCAGTGTGTCAAACTACTATTTAATTCCAGAGAGATCCCCTCTAGTACAACAAGGCAGTTAGCCAGCCAGTCAGTAAAACTTAACTTGCTCATCTTCTTTAGTAGATTCCAGCCACAAGAACTCTGTCACATGTATACGAGTACACTGTGCCACAATAATACAACTACAGCAACTACTATACTCATCATTGCCGGCAATAAATCATTTTTCGCTCATATTTTTACAAAAAAAAAAACGCACACTCATACATACTTGAACATCTATATCATTTTATTGTATTTGCATTTTTATAAAAAGCTACATATTTTTTGCTGTTTTATTAAAAGACTTTTGTTTTTGTTTTAACTTGTTTCGAGGTTAATTTTTGCTGCACAATCAAAGCCAAGGTTCACACTTGCAACGAAAAATTAATTTTCTAACTTTTTATATCAAAAATAAGATATTAATAAAATCAATTAAGTATTTAAAGGGCAACAATGAAATGTTGGTGGTTGTATATTTCATTATTTCAAAAAGTTACTTACTAATCGAACTTGACTAGATCCAGTAAGGTCTCATTTTTTTAAAATCTCTCATTTTGATGTGTAAAATTTTTGTACAGCATAAACGTTGTTAATTTGTTCTACAATTAAATTGTTAACATTGACAAGTTAAAATGTCATAAACAACAAACTTCACGAATTTAACCAAATACAATCTAGAGTAAAATTCGTGATCTGCGTTAAAAGAATAAAACATGAACTTAAGTACAAGTTGCTGCTACATTTCAAAAGTCAATCAATTCACTACAAATAACCCAATTGGAAAAGTCGATTTGTTAATGTTGAAGTGATAGACATTGAGATTTTTACATAAATTCTATGCACGATATTTCAGCAGTTTGTTACAACTGACTTCAAAACTATTTTCTTAGATGTTTTAAATTGCTGCAATCGTATGTAAAATAAGAGTGAAATAACTTTAAGAACATAATCTCAAGACTCGAACGTTTGACTTTGTTTACAATCTTATTCCGTGTCTTATATTTTTGTGGTAACTTGATTACTTTTATCTAACCATTCCATTATCTCTAAATTCCATTAATGGACCATAATCGGAAAAATACAAACCAAACGCTTAATTCTATTTTTGTACTACATTTTGTCTACTTTTTTAAACTGTCTTTAGTACACAGAGGGAAAAAAATTTTCAATGACATCCATTGTCAAAGTATGTACAAGGGTGATCCACTCGGTTTTTCAACCGGTTTTTTCTGTTATACCAGTGTTGGTTTTTTCTAAATGTTGATTTTTCGAATAACCCGTTTTTTACTTTTTAAACCCCGGTTTCGAATACTTTCATTTGCTTTGTATTCAAAGATTACTTAAATTAAATTTTGAAGTAAATAAAAATACTGCCCGTCTAAATTTTAAAAATATTGTAGTCCAGGAACTAGAGTATATTTTTCTAACGATTTTTATTTGTAATATTTATTGGAACATCTGTTTGATAAAATTTGCGGCTAAAATAGGAAGTGTTAGAATGCCTATGAAAGTGTGTTCCACTTTTTACCAATTTTTTTTTACATTAAAGAAATAATGTAAATCAGACGACTAGGTCTAAAGTTATAATCAGTTCGGGCCAGGTTTTATTAATCAAATTTAAACATAAACGTCAATTTTTTTAAATTAAAATAGATTTTGTTATTTATAAAGAAAAATCGGTTAACTGATTTTTTCTGGATTTGAAAAATGTCAACCGGTTTTCTTCAAATGTCAGCTATTCAAAAGTATGTACGTCAAACCAACAAAAAATATAAAAAATACACGACGTTATCAAATCAGCAAAAAATAATCATAATGTGTTACCAAAATGACAACGCTAAGTTGTCAAACAGAACGTTGCGTTGTCAAAATTGTAACGGTGGTTGTCAAAATGATAACTGGGTGTTATTAACATTAACACAAACGTCGTAAACTCACTTTTGACAACAGATTGTATCAATTTCGGTACTTTTCTACCGGTTTTTCCCTCTGTGTGCGTTTTAATAATATTGCACAAATTTCCGCAAGGTTACTAGTTACATGTACATTTTAGAGAACTATTTCGAAAAAAATTAAGTAAATGTCAAAGTCAAATTTAAATAATTTATATGTATTTCTTTGACATTCAGGTTTAAGTATAATTTTGATAACTTTCTCAGTGTGCAACAATAAATGTGTATATATTTTGAAATTTATTAAATTCTTAGCTTATTAATATGCATCATATAAGAATGTTATTTAAGTAAATTATAATGTTTTCATACAATTATTTAATAATTGATTATAGTCACTGGTAAAGTGTTAATTTTGCTGTGAAGTACTAAATTGTAATTTCGATACGCAATATAAATAACAAAAAACTCCTATAATTAAAGTGAAAAATTGTACATTTATTTATATGAAGCAAACAAGATTATTTTATAAAATCAATTAATAAATTGTGTAGAGTGAACAAGTTTAAATCGGTTATTATGATGAGAGATTTAAAAAATATTTTAAGTTTTTGCGCAAATTTGTCAGTTTTGTGTAAAGTCTTAAAATTTTTGACACATCATTTACTAGAGTAAAAAAGAGTACACTTTACCGGAGTTGTTATGTGCCTGATCAACTAGTATAGAATTTCTAAAAATCAACCCCGAGACAGGGATAACATTGTTTCCATATATCTATATAAACATTTTTAATAAACATATTTATCACAAAAATATATCTTATTGTTTATGACAAAAACATGAACACATCATGTAAAATAAAAAAAGAAATAAACATTATGACAATAAAATGATGTTAAATGAAATTTACACACATACAAGTACTTTCACACAGATACTCTTATACATATATAAACATATATGTAGGTATGTGTATATGTCAGTATAAAAGTATGTATATTTGTATTAGATAATCACAATTTAGTACAAAGAAAGAAAAGATAGATGTTTTTCAACAGATTACAGTGACAGGTGACAATGACAGCTCAATTATTATTATTATTGTTGTTGTAGTTTTTGTTGTTATTATTATTGTTATTAGTAGGTATTATTATCATTATTTTCATTATAACTTCAAATGAAAACAATTGAAAATTTAATAACTACAACAACAGCATCATCTGAATTGTAGTTTTGAACTCAACAACAACTAAAAAACATGTTGATGGTGTTAAAATTGATAAACAAAAAACTAGTTGTTATGACAACAACTTTACAGCATGCTATAGATTTTTAACTTTAACAAATAATTTAAGCAAAAAATCAACTAAGTATAAATTTAATTATTATACATATTTTTGTTGTTTTTACAGCAAACTATAAAAATCAATTTGAAAAATATTTCAACATTGTTTTAGTTCTTTATATTTATTTTACTTTTTTTTATAACGTCTGGAATCTGAGGCTACGAAAAACTCTGAAAAAAAAACACTATTCAAACATTAACTTAAGTGAATGACTGACTGGCTGAATGAATGACTTGACTGACTACGACTCTGAGTCTAACTCTGAATGTGTTGTATTGTTGTTAAAACGTCACTTGTAAAACAGCAAACAGTTAGTAAAAAGTTACTAAGTTGCATAAAAATTTGCTTAACAAATGCACAAAAAAAAAAAACTACAATACAAAAAATACGAAAAAACTTAGAATAAATTGTACGTATAGAAACAAACAGTTTTTTTTACATTTTTCATCAAGACAACAAACAAGAGTTTTTAGTGCAAAAAATAAAATCATACTCAACTTGTATTTAGAATGAAAACATGCTCATGACTTTTAAATATTCAGCCCGATTCCGGTAAACAAGTTGCACGGACGAAATAAAAACTGGTAATGGAAGACTTTATAAGTGATATTTATTAGACTGTTTTAATAAATTTATAAATTTTCCATTGAACATTCATCATAAAAAGTCTAAAATAGAACAGTCTTCAGATAAGAACCAGATCACCGAAAAAAATATAAGGTTGATCTTTAATAATATTTGGCTTACAAAAAATAATAAAAGATGACTTTTCGTTATAATAACAAATCGCTCTTTTTTATTAAATGTTTTATTTTGCCAAATAGAGCTGAAAAATCATTTTGTTTTTATTTTGCTGATGTTGATGTAACACAATTCTAGTAGATAATTTCAAAGAGATAGAATATTCCCTTTTTCTGTCTAAATTATTTTTTTTTGCAAAATTTCTCACTACGACTTCATATTGTAAATGATATTTTGTATGAGTAAAAATATAGAGAGTAAAAAATACAAAACGGAATAGAACAGAAAAATGTCAGTCAAAATGTCGCTTCCAACACGCGCTTACAATATTCAGTTTTATTGTCTACATATGTTTGTCTAAAAGTTTCTACGTTTCTTTGTCTGTCCGTCTATCCGTCTGTCTGTATATCTGTTTATTTCTTTTCTACAGAGTTTATTTGTTATTCATACAAATATGTATATACACATGTAAATATGTATATACATACCTATATATGTATGTATAATTGTTTGTGTTAATGTATCTATGCTTGTCCGTCCATCTGTCTGTTTATGCATGCATCTCCGAGAAACTGAAATTGAGAACTGGGACTGGGTAAAAGTGACTTTGTAGTCAAAGTACTTGACTAACTGAATCACTACTATGACTATAAAATAACGAAGAAATAAAAACCAAATGCTTGGTTGGATTTCAAAAATACGTTTTATAATCAAGACACTTTGAAAAGCTTCTACACTTTGTGATGGAGATAATGTTTTACATAAATTCTTATACGTAGACTATGTATTTCAATTTGTGTACATTTTAAAGTACTTACTAGTACGTCAATATTGATTTTTATTATTTTTAAAAAATGTTTATAGAAAATGTATTCATTGTACTTTTAAACTTTGCATTTGTTTACGGAATTTCCCTTATTTAATATTTGTCTACAAGTATTGAGTAATTTTTTTTTTATATATATATTTTTTTCGTTTCTTGCCAGTAGTATCGCAAAATTCTAATGACGTTTTGTGTTGTTATAAAGAATAGTTATTGCCTAAGGTTGTAGCAAAAATGATAATTGCTAATATCTGACAGAAACAAACTTAGGCCCCTGATAAAGATAAAAACCAAAATCCAGTTTTATTCTAGGACTCTAAATAACATTTATTGTTACATTAAAGCTATAATAAATCTGGCATTTACAGTAGAAAGTTTAATAATAATGTAGTCCTAGTGTTTATAAAAAACCGACTTTTGGAAAACCCGGTTTTTCGATTAACCGAAAATTTACCATTTCTATAAAACCGGTTTGTCGGTTAACCGAGTTTAAAAAAACAGTTAACCCGGTTAACCGAAATTTTTGGAAATCTTTAAAATATTATAATATTTAGTTGAAAAATGTCATTTTGCGAAATATTATGAATTACTTAATAAGATATTTGCACTTTTTAGTATAGATATGTACATTAATATATCATAAGGAACAAACTATACAGATCTGAAGATATTATTGATTCTTTAGGTATATGGAGTTACCATAGGAGGGATAAATTGACCTTTGAATATATAATGCATCTATGTATATCAATAAAAAAAATGTATGTCCAGGACTATCAAGTATAAATAGTGTTCAGGCTCGCGACGATTCATCGGGAACGGAAGTAGACGACAACTGTGTCGACATAGACATTGAGCTCCTGCTTTAATTGTGGCCTCCCTCCGCTCGCTACGTCTGTGGTTGTTCAAATTACTGTGAATGAAACTTATATTGACAGGTGTCATTCTGACTTCCTCTCAATCAACCTAAGCGCCATTACAGTTTGTGAAAATCCCCAGCACCATAAATTCTCGGAATCTCTTATGTTTCGATAAATAAAGTCCGTTTTGAGAACGTTTGAGAAACTTCTCGATTTTTATTATACTCACGAAGTAAACAAGTAAACATGCATTTTATTTTCAAAGTCAATTATTCGTCTTAATAAATAACAAATTTCTTCATATAATGGTTGAAATTTGTTTAAATAGTCTATTTTTTATTAGTTTAAATTTCCTGATTGTCTGAAATTGTAAATCTCCATTTTATATAGATAATATATGCATAACATTTCCTAACATTTGTTTAACAATTTTCATATGCACAAACGGAAAATAATGTTTAGAATTATCTATCCAAAATTTTTAAAAATCACAATAAAAAATCAAATAAAACATACAATTTTATACTAAAACTTAGATTTTTTAAAACTGGTTAACCGAGACTTAAAAACCGGATAACCCGGTCAACCGAAAACCAACGTTTTAAAAAAACCGGCTTGCGAAAAACCGAAATATGCAATAAAAACCGGTTTTTCGGTTAACCGGTTTATAAACACTATGTAGTCCACATTAACATAAATTAATGCCTTCTTTGATTTGATTTTTTTACTGGAAATGTTTAAATAATCCCTCTTTTAAATGATTAGCAGGATCTACATTTAGTTACATTCTGAATTTTTTAATTACTATATAGCAACTCTTATATACAACATGTTGCCCAAAAATTGTATTTAGGCAACATTGTCTTGTGTTGCTAAACCTTTTATCAAAAATTTTACTTTCTTTATTCATTTTATATCAACATTTGTATTTAACAAAGTTCTTTTTTGTTGTTATGTTTATTTGAGTTTTATTTTATGGGGTTCTTAAGCCAAAAAATAAACAAACACCCAACAACTGTGTTCACCACTTGTTAAAAAGGAGTCTTTAACCAATGTGGCAACTGCCGAAACCATTAAATTTTCCGAGTATTTTTCTCACTTTTTGTTTTTGGAATTTATATAACAACAAATATAAACAAAAGTGGGAAATATGACTGGAGTTGGTGTACAGAATGACACATGCATATGAAGTTGTATCCTTAAAGTAAATATGAAAACACAAATACATTCAGACATACAGACATAGATACATTTACTCACATGTGTGAATATTTTTAAAAATGTCAGATTTGTTGTATAAATCAGTGAAATTAACTGTAAATAAATATAATTAAAGCTTTTGCAAAACATCGTTACAAAACTCAAAAATTAAAAAAAAAACCCACAGCAGACCATTTAAAATAATAAATCATAATTTTGTTTTTAAGTCAGCCTCACCAGTATGCAAAAGTGTTTGTTTTAAATATGTAATTTTTTTCGTTTTTGCCACCATAATTATATTTTTTTTTTTTTAATTTTACTGGTGCCTTAAAACTACCACCTTCAATTTTAACTAGTATTTGCAATCTTATTTTATTTAGTATAAATGTGGCGTTTGCAATTTTTTTAGCTGTTTGTTTTATATTTTCAGTAAGTATTGGCATGAATGTTGGTATTAAAAGTAAAAAAAAGAAAAACTACATAAAAATTGCATGATAACACGCAATTTTAAATATTCTTAGTGTTTTTTGGTTTTACCACAATTTTGTACTTTGCTATTTTTTCTCCTAAACTAAACACCAAAATATTATAAATCTCATGTTAGCAATATTGTTTAGAAAAACTAAAACACTTTAGGTTTAGGTTGGTTTTAAACTATGTAAAACTACAATTAACACGACAAGCGTTAAAGCTACTAGTTTAGCAAATGCCAACTTTAAAACATGTATTTTGTAAGATAGACAGTTTATATGGATTCAGTGTCCCCTTTAGTAATGTTCACTAAATGATAAACTTTTATTTTAGTCTAAATCTCGCATTGCTTCCAGTTGTCGTCTGTCGCTCAATTTGTATTTACGCTTTTAATATTAGTTCTAACAACTGTTTGCATTTTCTAAATTTTTGAACTACGCTAGTTTCCTCATTATTTTTGCTTGCAGTAGCAGATATTTAGTTTATTTTTTCTAAATAAATAAAATAGCAAATCATGATGGCAACTTAAAAGAAAAATGCGTTTTCAGTAATATATGTATAATAAAACTAAAATAAACTAACATTTTTGTAACTTAGTTTTTTTTTATTATTATGTAGATAATTCGTGTTTTTTCATTTCAATATACAATTTATCTTTAAAACTTTCATGCAACTTGGGCCTATTAAAAAGTAATAAAAAATTATATGGTTGAGAAATTTTCATAATATTAGTATACGTTTTTGTACAATGTTACAAATAAGCAGGTGTAATTTCCAACATTTGCATAAACACTTTGTTTGAAAAACACACATACATACATACATGGTAAACTGAATAAATAAAAATAATAATCATGAATAATAGTAAAAAAATATATTATAATAGTTTATATACGAAAAACATATAATATTCAGTAAAGTAAAACATGTAATGTAGAAAAATGGAGGAGGAAACCTAAAGTGTTGAAAATTATCAAACATGAGAATAAACAAAATGTAGAAAAAACATATTAAAAGATTTTAAAGTTAGATAAATTTTAGAAAGACCTTTGTTTGGTATTACTCCTTTATAAAATTGTTTAGAATAGCAGAATTAAATGAAACTTCACAAAAATCATTAAACATTTTGTAATTTAGCTTGAAAACTATTGCTTTAACTTTAGCAACATGTTGCTAAAAGCACAATGTTTACAATACATTTTATGGTCCTTCCATTTGTTTAAAAGCCTAGTAAAAATAAATCTTAACAACTATGTACCTGTAATATGTAGTTCTTTCTATTCACATTTTTACAATAATTTTTATTTTTTGTTAATTTTTTTAAAATAATAAATTTTAATAGCACGTGTCCTTTTAAACTCATTTTGCTTGTGTCTAAAACCAGTTTAACCCACAATAAAAAATACATAATGTTTATAAAATTCCGTTAAAAACAAAACTGTCTTTTTTGTTAAAAAACATTTTGTATATCGAAAAAAAATTAAGAAAAATAAGAATTATTATGTGTTGAAAGGGTTAAAACTGACCAAATAACCTTTAATTCAAGTTATTTATAAATTTCCCGGTTGCAACAACAATAAAAACAAACCAGACCATAAGAACAACAACTGCTCATGCGCACAGTTGGCGGTATAAAAACGTTAAAGCAACAAAAAAACATGGCCAAAACCCTAAAACCAAACGAGAACAAGGTTTTAGTCAACCATCCCTTTGTTTAAGAATTGGTAGACGAAGACTGCAGAGAAAACTAACTGCTGCCGGTACAATATCAAATGAAATAAAAAAATTGGTTGACATTAATGTAGTCTGAAAATAAGAAGAATAAACTAAATAAATGATACAAAACGTTAAAAGGACTAAAATTTTAAAAGCGCGAGCGCACATGTTGTGTTTTTGTTTTTGTTTTTTTATTATTATTATTTCTTTTCATTACAAACTTGAGACAATAGGAATTCCCTTTTGGCAGACGTGTTTTTTAGTTTTTTTTCTGTTATTTTTGTAGACGTTTATATTTGGTTTCGTTTGTTTCACCAACCATGGCATGTGTTTGTTTATTGTTGTAAGAATTAAAGTTTAAACACAGTTTTTGTTTAGTGTGTTTTATTAAAATAAATTAACATATTTACCGCCATATAAAAACACAAACAAAACCCAACTTACAGCCATAAAAATTAACAATGTGCAACATGTACTATACACGTACAAAATATCATGTTCCCGTACCAGTAGTAGTAGTTAGTTAGTTGTTGCAACATAAAGTTTTACAAACAGTGAGAGAAAGAACGAGAGTATAGTTTTATTTGTATTGCACCCTACACCACTATAGTGAGCAAGGTTTTATAGGCTTTTAAAGTTGTTTGTAACGCTTTAACATATTGGTGTTATGTTCATCAAATCAAATATTAGTATGAAAATCTCATTTTAATATGAAAATATTAAAATAAAATTCGTTAAAAATTTGTTTCACACAACATTATTCACTAATAACAACTACATACATACGTTAGTATCCGGCTTAAAGTTCAGTGGCTTTCGAAAATTTCACATGTAGGTTAATATATGGTCGCCCATGCCCGAATATAAATTCTTATTTGTTTTATTTTATTCTTAATTGAACTTAACAACTTAATACTTTACTTTTTATTTTTCAGTTGTTTTACAAATAAGGATTAACAATACAATTAACAATAGTAGCAACAAAAATTAAAACAATTAGTAAATGGATTTACAATTTGTTTAAACAGAAATAAAAGTACTACATTTTTGTTAAGTTTTCTTACCAGAAAAAATGTAAAAATTTGTATTCAACAAATAAGAAGAGCATTTTACAGAATTGTTTTAAATTTAAAATCAGTTTTACAAAATAATTTAAATTTATGATTAACTTTTATATAGAAAATGGGGAAGTTAGATTACATATGTACTACTGCAAACTGCACAAACCAAGAACGATATACAATGTTTGGTTTAAGGCAAATATCAAAACATTATTATTATTTTTTATTACAAATTTCAAAAGAAACATGAATTAAATTTGTAGCCGTCATAATTAGAATTTAATCGCTGTAATTTACAATTTTACAACTTTTTGTTTCTTTATGTTTTCAAATCCAACTTAAATGTATGTTAACTCCATACAATTTCGACATAACCACTCCCCAGAGAATGTTTTGTATTGAGTTGAGTATGCGATCGGTTAGTTAGTGGCTGCTGCTGCTGCTGCTGCCACTGATGTTGCTCCACAAACCAAGTTGTGACTACTGATGTTGCTTTAGCTGTTGCTGATTTCGTTTCCTTTGCTTTATGTTTAGCTGTTTTTGTTGTTTGTGTCGCACGAGCTGATCTTAACAATGGATTAAGTCAATTGTTCAATTGTTTTACAACACGATAACTTAATTAATGTTACGAAAAACTACAACAACAACTACCGGCAAAGAAGATGAAGCAGCAAAGTATTGAATATTTTGTAAAACTTTACAAAAAAACTTAAAACATGACAAATTTTCAAGTTTAAAAATACTTGTACTTGTGTGTGTTTTGTATTTTTATTATTGTTTTAAAACTTTGATCTATAGCGCCAGTAATTTGCTTATCTAAATGTTTTATGTTTTTTTTTTTTGTAACTTAGTGGTCTTTATAGATTTTTAGCAGTACTAAATAATATGTACTCGGTAACTGGTAGTCATGTTTTATGTAGAGGTATTAAATGTACAAAGACTTTGTTGGATTTTTTTTTTTTTTTTGGTTTTATTGTGTCTGTTTAAATAAGTATTGTTTGAAATTAATTAAAAATTCACTTGTTCAAAAAAGCAATACAAAATACATATCAGCAACAAACTGCTAAACAAACACAATTCCTCATACAACATATTGTGGCAAACATGTGTGTATACAACGATTGAAAGACATACAGAATAAAGAGACTTAAACTAAAGGACAGATAGACGGACAGAGAGACAAAAACACAGTCAATATTATACAGTTTTATAAAAGCGGATACCGAAATTGCTGATGGCGCTGATAAACTTATTAAAAGCACATTAAATGCCACCAGCGCAGTGGCAACACTAAAATATTTATTTATTTGCTGCAACATACGAATGACACATACTCGAACAACATTTTATTTAATATACAATTTACTACACTCAAATAAAAAAATAAGATTGATTTGGATTTTCATTAAATATGACTTAATTTATTTGCAATATGGACCAATAAAATTAATAACCTTTAGTCCATCTTGATTTTCATAAATTATTTAAAATCAAAATTAAAGCTTTGTAAATATTTTTTGGAATTTGCTTATTGTGCTTTATATCTGCAGATACCGAACGGTCTCTACAATGGAATTTAAGTGGAAATGTTGTTCGCTGCATGTAAAATATTTTTAAAAGAAAATTACACAATAATTTTCTTCTCAGTGTATTCCCTCAATTTGCACTACTCGTTTGTATATCATTTGTTATTCTAGTTACTACTACTATTTTATTTTTCAGTTTTCTTATTTAATATTGCATGTGAAGTTTGATTGACAATTATTTCAAGATTTCTATCAATAAACACGTTTAGTATATATGTATATTTTTTTCATTTGCAACAAACTGAATATTCCAATTGCTTCTCTACTTCATTTGCTACCGACTGCTGTTGGTTGCTATTACAATAAAAGTTTTTAGTATTCGCCGTGTATGTTTGAAAAGTATTCATTTCACGGCAGCAAACAAATTGTCATGTTATAGTTAGCTGTTGCTTTAGATTTTTCATGGCAATGATGTTTTACAATCATATGTATTTATACATTTTAATTTGCGATCTCAAGATGTCCTACAAATTGGCTAGAAAAATTTTTATATATGGCATATGAATTTAAATTCGTGCAAATCACTTTGTTTAAAATTGTTTTGATAACTAACTGATAGTTAGATTATTTTTAGGTAATTTTATATCATTAAAAATACATTTACTTAAATTATAGTTGATAGTTAAAATAGTTAATATTGAAAACTATTAAAATAATAGTTTACTAAAATGAAAATAAAGTTAATATGAGGGCGTTCCAAGTAAAACATATTTAAAACAAAATTATAATAATTTTATGTTTAATTTATTACGCCTTAATTTGACACTCAATTTTATAAATAAATTTTATCTTTAACATTAATATTTACATTTAATAATATTTTCAATATAATCAAATATTTCACATATGTTACCCACTGTACATTTGTATTGTACATTTACTTAATTTAAGTTTGCAGTTGACATTTTTTTTCACAACGTCATTGTTTCCATTACACTTCATACATTTTTTTTCCATCTCTCTTCAAAAACTTAGCGAATCATGACGATCATTGCGATCAACTGAAAATGATGTGTAAATAAAATTGTTGTAAATTATATTTATGATGATGATCATGTCTCTTGATGAACTCAAATATTGTTAAATCATTCATTTTTCGTTTTATTTGTAGAGCAAAAATATAAATGTACAACAAATAAAGTGAAGAATAATAATAAATAAATGGTTGTAATGTGTTGAACAAAGCAAGAATGAGTGAAATGAATTAATGGCTTAATTGAAAAATTTGTTCTGAAAATGTTGCTTATAAAGTGGGGAAAAAACAAAGTTTAAATGTATATTTAACGAGAAGAACAATGAAATGTTTATTGAAAATACACTCGTAGAATAAATGTTAATAAGATGTGACAGCATTGGAAGAAACACAGATTCAATGACTCAAGTTTTGCTCAAATATTGTCCAAAGTTTTCGGGAAATCTGGAAAACATTAGACAAATAAATTATCAATAATTTAGCAATATAGGCTATATTGCAGGCTGCAAGAATATCTGTAAACTGATATGAACCCAAGTAATAAAACTTTGCTGTATTCTGTTGTTTTAAACATCTGGGGACTCCTAACAATGAAATCTCAGAAATCGTTCATTAAAATATTGAGGAAATTCCAAGATATATTCACCAGTGTCTAGGCATCATTAAGTACATAGTTTTTTAAACCAATTCATAAGAAACAATTCATAACTAAATCAGTTCATAGTTATTATTTTTGTATAACAACATTGTTGCTGTCTTAACCCTTTAATGCCCAAAGCTAAGCAGCAGAATTTTTTATAGATCTGAGTGCACTACATATTAATTATTATATACGCTCTATATCGGAAAAATTTAAAAAAATCACCTTAGGACACCGGTGTCATATATACGTGAAAGAGTTAATGTTGTGGTTGCTTTAATCAATAAATGCGCATATTTAATGTCAAAAACATTAACATTTTACTGAGATAGTAAACTGACAATCAATATTTCTGCTGTTTTAAAACTACAGTTTCTTTCTTTAAGATTGAGTTATAAAATTCGTTTTATAATTTTAAATGTGACACATTAACTAAAATTTTATGATAATTTTTTTATGTTATTTCTCTTGCGGTCAACACTGCTGTTTGTTTGTATTTAATTCTTTTAACAACATTCATTATTAACACTTTTAATTTAATTACATTTAATTATTAAGACTTTTTTTGCAGCAGTTCTCGTTAGCTGTGTTCTGAAATGACCGCAATGTTAATTTGAAACCAAAAAAGGTTTGTAATACAAAAAAAGTGTTGCTGGTATTTAAGCGCGAAAAAAATCACTTAATTAAAAATGCTGTTATTATCACTTTTTTGTTCACAGCAAAAAAAAAAACATTTTAAAATTCTCACCATTATATATAGTGAGTGAAGTCTGCAAGACAAGAGGTATGAAGAAAAAGCAAACAGTGGAAATGGAACAAGTTTTGCAACATGTTGTCGAACAAAAAGACTTTAGTTTCAGTTTGTGAAAGAATAAAAATATTATTTTTTAAATTGTTGGTACAAACATTTTTAGCATTGAAAACCAAATATTAAAACATTATTTGTATTTGTCTTACTCTCTAATGATGAGTGAAAACATTAAATAATAGCAATGGCTATTTACATATTTTGAAAAATATTTATTTACTAACTAAAGTTGCAAAAGTTTTTCTTTTTTAACCTAACAAATTTTAAATTTTATTCAATGTTAATTAGTAAACAATTCATACTTTTAAACAACTGTTTTGAATGTTTTTCCTCCGCTCTTTCCATCACTTAACAATATAGTCTTCCTGACTTAATGGCACAACAACAGACACAGCTTCAGACAACAAACGACAATAACAACAACTAATCAATTTCATATCAATTTGTAAATTTAAGCAATAATTGTGATAATTAGCTAAGCGTTCCTTTCATATGTTCCTGACATACTACCTCGACAACATGGTATGCAACATGTGACCGACCAATGAATTCGCTGTTTCAAACATCACATCATTGCTGCAGCACTGCTTGGCACTTGTGGGCAATACATATAAATATTTCTTTGCAGCTTCCTTTGATTTTTAGTTTAAAAACTGAAATGAAATTGAAGTTTATGTGGTTGGAGGTGATAATGAGTAAATTCGAAACGAATAAATATCAAAATGATTGAATTTTGAAATTGAATGAGCAGCAACACAAGCCAATGTGAGTGGAGTGGTAGGAATGGATGAATGAATGTATGACTGAATCGAAAAGTGAGCGAATGACTTAATGAATTTTTCATTATTTCAATTTACACCTTAAGATTTTTCTTTAAGTTTTTTCGCGGTATAAAAAATGTTTAAAACATATTTCTATAGTTTGTGGCACAAAGTTGTTTAAATGGGGATTTTTTGTTGTTAAGAGAGGTGGTTTTAATTGTTGTTCATGTACACGATTAAATGTGAGTAAATGCCATCAGTAATTAAGCAATTTTTTTTTTGTGTTTGTAATAAATAATATTTCATGTACGTATTTTTTATATATTTCTCTCACTCACTTTTGGTAACACCTTTTTACGGTTAATTTGAAGCTAGAAGCCGACAAATAACAAAATATTTCGTTGTTAAATTCATTGACGTGTGTTTTAGACGTTCTTGTTTTTTTCTTTGTTTCTAACAACTACCTCCCTTTAGTTTTTTTTTTCCAAAAAAGTTGTGCTTAATTGCAATTGAATTATTTTGGTTGTAGGTAGTTAACTCCTGTAGTAACAGGAGTTTTAGTACATACTCTAACTAACTGGCTGGCATTTAGTCTAAGTAAATACCCATTATATGGCTAACTATTTTTATTTTCAAAATTAATTAACTCTAGTTGATTTAGTATGTCGTTGTTGGTCATTGGGTTGGGTTTCATGTGCCATGTTGACATTCCAATTCTGTTTTTTCTACAATTTCTATCATATTTAGGGTGGGAATTTTCTTTAATTGGGGTAATTTTTATTCTTATGTAAGATTTCATTTAATATTTATGCTGGAATTTTAATTATGTATTAATGTAAATGACATTTAATTAAATAATTTTCCTTTTTTTTCTATTTCGTTTCAGGTAAATATTAAATAATACTTTTGGGCAATTTATACTTCATAAACAGTAAGTTTTTATTTAGGTTTTTGCTAATAAGTTAAGAGAAATTTGGTAAAGGCGATTAAAATACGACAAATGTGGTTTATTATTGCTTTTGTCAGGCACTTGTTTTTATACAAGAATGCGGAGACTTGAAACGTAATTAATGTTCTACTTAAATGGTTTTTTGTATTTAAATTTAAGTCAAATGTAGAAAAGAAGACAAAAGTTTAATTCAACTTAGTAAGGCAAAGTTGGGTATTGATCTGGTACATTTTCAACCATTTTGGTAGATCCATTTTATATAGGTAGTTCCCGGAAATTCTTATGTTTTTTAATTAATTAGTTTGTTTATAATTCCAATTATACAAACACATGTCATAGTTTGTTAAAACAATTTAATCCACTTTTAATTAAATTAACAAACATTTTTTTATCAAACATTTTTCATCTTTGCGCAAATGAGAGTTTTAACACAAACAATTCTCACATATAAATTGTAGTATTTTTTTTATAATTAAACACACAAATAGACAGACATTTAACTAAAAATAAAAGTTATTTAAAAAACACACAAAAATTTAACTACAATTACGTGTTATTTTAATGACTTCATTTAATGTTTTTTTTCGTCGAGTTTAAAACAAAAAAATACTTGAGTTACCGACACATTTGCCCTATTAGCTTTGGAACATTTTATTTAGCAATTAAATTCACTTACTTATGACTTATTAAAGGTACTTTAAGTACTAGCAATAAACATTTAAACCGAGATACACATACTCTACACATAGACGGAAGGACAGACGGACAATGCCAAACAACAATATGATTTTTTTTTAACTTTTCTGATAGAGTCTGTTGGCAATAAAACAAGGTTAATTACTTTATAACTCTAAAATATATAAAATACTTTTCAATACTCTCAGTTTTAAGTGTTGGGTTTTGTTAAACAAGACATTAAAATTAAGTAATTTGTTTAAGTTAGATAAAAACATGGTTATGTTTGTGTTTTACCTGACTTTTTAAGTTCAACTTTTTGTTCGACAGAACAAATCTGACACTGACCTTGATCTATTTAGTTAAACCGACATGCAAAAATTGTTTATTGCTTTTACTTCACACACCTATTATTGTAGATGATGCAATATTAAATGCCACACAATATTCTATTCTTAAGATTTTTCTATACACTTTCTCTTAGAGGCATCGTGTTTCCACCTCTATTATTTCTGGAATCTTTCTATCTATGTTGCTGTGTTAGTGTGTTAATAATATTAAAACAAAATATATGGAATAATATTAAAAAATGCCTGCTGGGCAGGCGCAGTTGTTTTGAAATGAAGATTGTTGCCTGCCCGTTGTTCAGAAGAATCCTAACAGCAGCAGGTTCGGCAGGTTTTCTTTTCTCCATTAGGCGAATGTAACGCAAACTAAAAGTCATAAACTACAGCTGTTCCATTTAGTCTAAATATGCATGTTTTATTAGTCTTACAATAGTTTAGTGAGAGTTACATTTTGTGCTATTATATAATATTATACAATTTAAAGGCGAAATAACAATTTAGATGATTTTGTTTGCGTTTTTTGCCTAAACGCTAGACCATTTAACAAAATTCAATGTATAAAGAGATGCTAGATGCTGTGTGTAAGATACTAATTAAATCTTACACAAAATGTGTTTTTATACTCTACACCACTTTAGTGGGGAGGGTATATTGGGATTGTGTTGATGTTTGTAATTGGTCCTATACCCACCTTAAAGTATATCAATCGGCTTAAAATCATTTTCTGAGTGGATTTAGCTATGTCCGTCCGTCTGTCCGTCCATGTAAACCTTGTAATCAAACTACAGGTCGCAATTTTAAAGATAATTCAATGAAATTTGGCACATGATCTTCTATGGTACCTGTATGGTATGGACGAAGCCTATTGAAAATGGTTCACATCGGTCCATTATTTCACCTAGTCCCCATACAACTGAACCCTCGAATAGGGCTTGTAAACCTTGTAATCAAACTACAGGTCGCAATTTTGAAGCTAATTCAATGAACTTTGACACATGATCTTCTATGGTACCAGAGACGAAGCAAATGATTAACATCGGTCTATTATTTCACCTAGACCCCATACAACTGAGTCCGCCGAAAAGGGCTTTTAAGTTCATAATTATGTTTAATATACTCGTATCTCGACAAAAAGCTACAAAACCAAGTTCTATACTTGCCTTGATGACCTCATGAATTTTATTATAGGGTCTCATTTGACCCTAGCCCCTATAGAAATCCCCCATCAAAATTTGACTTAAATGTCCATAATTTTATTCAACAATAACTGGCTTAAGTATATCTGAGGCAAGGTACAGTTCAACTTAAATGCTTTATAATAAAAACCTAATCACATTTTATTTTTGTAACAGGTGTAGGGTATTGTATGGTCGGCCACGCCCGAATATAATTTCTTACTTGTTCTTATTAAATAACTTTATAAAAAGCAAAAAATAAGTAAAATTTAAAATTATAAAAAACCAAAATAGAATTAGTGTTATTTTCTATTTTTCTATGAATATTGCGATTTCTATTTCTTTTATTGACAACACTGTTCAATCCAATAGTCATGCTGTTAATTTGCATATTGTAGGTAAAAAATAGAACATGTTTCCTGAAAATTTTCCTCTATACACTACTTATGAAATATGAAGAAATATTATCCCTAAAATATGAATTCATGTTCTTAAAGCATAAAATATGAAAATTAAATTAAATTTCAAAACAGAACATTAGAAAAATGTTGAATATTTTAAATCTGTGTCACACATGTCAAACGTATGCACTTGTTAAAAACGAAAACACAATGGAAACCTAAAATAAAAAATCTATGTATAACTTTTATCTTATTTCTTAAAATGTATTTGTCTGTCAACTTTGAAAAAAAAAACAACAGAAAAGAAAAAGTTTTTTTATTTTTGTTTAATATTGTTCTTTTATTAAGAATTAATAAAATACCAAAAAATAATAAACTTTTTGTGTGTTGATATATAATATCAACTCCCTAAAATCAAGCCAAAAAGAAGGAAGAAACACAAAAAATCTCTGAAATAAAAAATAAAAATAACCTAAAGTTAACCTACAGAAATGTTAAAGAAACTTATAAAAATATAAACCAAAAAAACAAGAACATGATGATGTATTTTTAAAGTAAAATCTAAAGATATAAACATATTTACTATACATTCGAAGTATATAATTTTTTGTATCCCCAAATACCCTTAAAAAATAAAAGTATTTTTCTTTTTTTGTTCTTTTTTTCGCAGTCAAGTTCAGTTTCACAATTTGTTTGGCGCGCGCATTAATTTCATTTATTTTATTTTCTCAACATCACTTGAGTATTTTACGAATCTTTTTTTTATGTTGTTGTGAAGTCTCAGGAAAATAATAACAAAATCATGTGATTATAGTAGAAATAACAAAAATAAAAAATGCCTCCCATTTTTTCAAAAATAAAACCCAAAGTAAAAAAGTTTCTGGATTAAATACCCAATTTCTGTTTCTTTTGTATATATATTTTTATTGAAGTAGAAAATTTTTTGTTTTAAGTTTATTTTTATTTATAAAAAATATTTTTTATCATAATCTTTAAAACAGACTCTGATGACAAGCTGCAAGCAATATAGTAAACGATTTCATGAATAAATATCTACCCAGCAAAAACTGGGTAATAGCTTTCAATTCTAATTACTTACCTAATAACATAATTTTCAATGACTACTACATATCGTCGGAATTACATAGTCTAATAATGTCTTACTAATAATGTGTTATATAAATACTTTCTAATTCATTAGTCACCTTGCCAGTGAAGATATTTTCATGCGATTGAAGAGTTTTTCATGCGATTTACAATGACTACTTTTTCTAATTACTTGTAATCGTTTGTGGTAAGTACTTGCCTCCAATGACATCACCGTGTTAAAATAATGACTTAAAATGCTATTGTGTAGGTAAATTTTAGCATTTTAAGCCCTTACATGGTAATGAAAGTTTTTACTGGGTATATTCAAAATATTTGATTAAAATTATAAATTTAATATTATCTACTGATATAATACATTACGATTTTGTTTATATTTTCATTACTCATAAACTCCATTTCTCATATTTTTGGTTTATTTTACATTAATATTCCCGGTGTCTTTATAGACTACGGAAGGCAGCGTTCGACAGGCCCGATAGTGGCCTAAACATTTTTCTTCGGATCTGATGTAACATACATTCTCCTTTCAATTAACTAACTAACTATATTATTATTTTGCATTTTCAAACAATTCATAAAACTTGTTCCTTTTATTCAGTTCAGCTTTGTTTTAAGGAATGAAATCCTAGTAAATCTTGCACACAGACTATTTAGGAATTCAATAAATTATATATACATACATACATACATACATACATACATACATACATACATACATAGTTGTTTAATCGATAAACCATTCATTCATACTTTTATGCCAATTGTTTTTGGATTTCTAGAACTCTTTCTATTTAGTATTTTTTTCCTTCATAACTTCTAAAAAAAAACTCAACCGAGAAAAAATAACAATTCCTGTTTGGTTTTGTGAAGTTTGGGTTTGTTATTTTCAACAGACAACAAATATCTCTAGGGAACCAACAAAAAAATCATTAGAATTTTTGTTAAGTAACCAAAATCGAAAATAGAAACCTGATAAAACCTTGACTACTTGGAGGGTGTTTTTCAAACTGAAATTTAAATAAAAACACCAATAAACTTTTACTAAAAAAAACTAACAAAAAATAAAAATTCTAATAACAACTCACCCATATGGGATATCGGTTAGAAAAACATCTCTCATGCTACAGTAAAACCTTGATATTGGCTTTTAATTTATAGTAAATTTAAGTCCAACAATTAGAACAATTTCTTTACTAAATTTGTTTTTTATGTAACATATTTTATCTCAGTATTTGAAAAGTAACAAAAACAAAAAAACTACAAACGCCATTGTAACTTTACACTCCATTGTAGTTTTACAAGTTTTACATGTCAAGTATAGAGGGAGGTTTTTCCAAATGAAAAACAAGTACAGACATCACAACATTTTTCCTTTAACTTTCGAATTCGAAGCAACGCTAATAGTGTTGGTAAAAGACTGAGGACGTAGAAAAACATCCCCGACATATGTCGGTATTCGTTGGAAAAATCTATCGACATTTGTACACACTCACATACTCATTCTTTTACGATTAATCGCATTATATGAATATCAAATGTGAACACACAAAAAAGCATTGATATCCAGAATGTGAGAAAATAACAAACAAAATTGTTAGTTTCAATTTCAAATTGAACATGAACAGATATTTTCTAATACTGACAGTACTTTAAAATAATTAGTTTTATAATCTTTAAATAATTTTTAATGAATTTTTCGTTAATATGGCGGACGGAAATTCTAAGAACTCAAAAATTTTAGAACTGTTTTTTATATTTTTTGTATATATTTGAAAAAATAACAAGTAAGAATTTATAGTCGGACATGGCCTACCATATGATACCCTACACCAGTGATTATGTTACAAATTTTGATTATTTTTTTATGTTTACCTTAATTTAGAAATATTTTATAAGTGAAGTTTAACCATCAAGTCATTTTCTGAAGAGGACATGGTATGGTCAAATGAGGCCCGATCATTACAAAAATCAGCAGTATCACTAAGACTTATATAAAACTAAGTTTTGTCGATTTTTGGAGTGATACCAGAACATTTAACATATTACGGTTGTATGGGGGCTATACGAAATAATGGACCGATTTTAACCATTTTCAATAGGCTTCGTCAAAAGAAGAGTATGTGCCAAATTTCATATAATTATCCTGTAGAGTGCGCACAAGGTTTACATGGAGACATAGACGGACATAGCTAAATCAATTCCGAAAGTGATTCTGAGCCGATTGGTATACTTTAAGGTGGATGTAGGACCAATGTTTTTGGGTGTTACAAACATCAGCAGAAACGCATTATACCTTCCCCACTATAGTGGTGTAGGGTGTAATTACGAAAACTGAATTTTTTACTTATAATTTGATATTGTGCCTTAGAGTTTAATATTCAGATGATATTGAAAATTAATACATTCTTTTTAATATATCCCTCCCCCTAGTAGATTCTCATTCAAATAATCGTGTGTGCTAGTATGAGTGTATCTGTAACTTTAATATCCCTGCAGTCCTAAATTTGTGATTTTACCCAAATGTGTAATCATCTTAGTTAGAAGTCCATTGACATATTGCAATACACGTCGATAACGGATGGGCAATTGTCTTCGCGATAGATTACTTCTGGTTTGGTAAAATATGTAACTAGTTTATAAAGTGCAGTACTAAAAATATCTTAAAAGGGTACCTTGAGTCTTTGTGAAACTACTGGGACCCAAATAAGTATGTGAGTGTGTGTATGTGTGACTTTAATTTCCATTCGATTTGATTCCTTTTCCTTTTTGTTGTTTTTACTTTTCCTACTATTTTCTACAGTATTTGTTATCATGTTTTTTTTGTTGTTGTTATTTGTTGTTTTTAACAGAAGTTTGCTTTTTCTTAATTTTTGCTGATGTTGTTTTAAAATAAAAACAAAAACCAAACAAAGTTAATAGTAGAGGAAAAACAAAAACTTTAGTTTTTCCTTTAACCCCCCAAAAAAGTTCTGAAACAAGTTTTTCACACTTTTCCGCAGACGAGTTCTTCTTTAATGTTTTTCCTAGAAGAGATTTAATTGTATGTAGATGAGTTGTATTGAGATGAGATGAGTTGAGTTTTTTCTTAAAACAAACACTTAAGAAATTATTTTTTTGTTTTAGAAATCGAAAACAGGAATGCGTTTTTGTTTCTCTTTTAGAGTTTGATTTACTAAGCAATAGCTTTATAATTTGTTATAAAATTGATTTTAGATTTGAGTTTTTTATTATTTATATTATTTCGAAAAATTAATATTATTGTACTCTATGAATTTTTTTACTTTATAGTCTTATAAGGGCTAATTAGGAATTTCTATTTGAACTATTACGTTTTTCATTAACATTGTGCTACCACATTTTTTTTGCTTTGTTGTATTCAATGTCCTTATAGACTAAACCCCTAGAGATTTAATTTGGTCATATACAACTTTTGTGTTTTTTTTTTTGTGTTTCCCACATTAATTTAATTGCGAATGTTTGCTGGAGTGTGTGAGTATTAGTAAGTACAAGGTTGACATTTCATTTAATCAAAGTAATTTTTTGCATTAAGACTGATTATGCTTTCAGTTTGGTAAATGTGTTTTATGTTTTTACTTTTTTTCATACATTTCATTTTGTTTTGGTTTTAATGGGCGTGTTTGTAATGATAACCAAAAGTACATTTCAGTTAACTTCGTTCACTTCACTTCATCATGTTGCCAGCTAAACAAATTTTATGAAAGTTGACATAACCACACATGTACTACGAATAACCCCCTACAACACCCCCATCCAATTGAACTAAATTCAGACGACCCACAGACAACCAAACATCCTGTTTTAATCCCTGTACAACTAAAAACAACAAAAATTTAACAAAATAAAACTATTCATAAACAAGAACAAAAAATAAAAACAATCCTATTTAACATTAGTAACATTTACAAACAAAAACCACAACCATAACAGAACTACAAAACCCGGTAGTTGAGTTAAAAAAAAAACTGAATGAAACACACATGAGCACACCACTCTTTGAATTAAATGCCCCATGGAATTGCCCCATGGTTGCCTGTTCATTTATACGTTAGTGTTACAGTTTTTGTTTTGCTTTTGACTGAATTAACATTGACGTGTGCTATTTGTGCAAGCTCTGGCCCAAAAAACCCAAAAGCTTTATGGCCAAGTCAGGCAGGCTGGCTGTAGCATTGTTACATTTGTGTATTGTAGTTGTTGCTGGTTGTAATTTTTTCATTCCAGCCATGTTAGCAAATGAGTATGAATGTCTGTATGTATTTCGGTATGTTGGTCTAGAGGAGTACATTACTTTTACATTACATTTTGTATGTATGTATGTTGTGTGTTAATATTTGTAGGATCTTTCTTACATTGATGTAAAACCCGGCTGTTTTACAGGGTGTAAATGTATACTTTTTCCCTAATTGTCTAACAACTTTATATATTTTCCGTAATAAAAATATAAATTCATATTTGCAATGCAGAGAGAATGACAATCGCTACTTTAGTGTCCCTTAGTAATCAAACTTTAAACTTTTTTGTACTGCATTTTAGTAGTAGTAGTTTATTAAAGAACCAAATATTAATTTTCAATTGAAAAAGCCTTTGGTTATAGTCGGCGAATGATCTATTGACCTTTTCTTATTAGAGGCACATCTTAAAATAACTAGTTACTTAGCGAAATCTGTAAACGGGCATAACCCTTAGTGCTAGGAAATTCCGTACTTTAAAACATTCATCTGGAACTACGGGGATATGGGAGTACATTGTTTTGGTGTTTATTTGTAAAAAAAATTTTAAAAGGTTTACCACAACAAAACATAATTATCAAATTAGTGTGCAACCAATGGAGGCTAATGAGTTTGTGGTTAACACATACATTTTAATCAAAATACATACAGACACATAGGTATGTACAATGTACATATTTAAAAAAATATATGTATAATCGAATAGGAGCAAGCTTTTAACAGGACATTTTCAGCCTAACGCCACGCATTATTTTTCATAATAATGGAATGCGTGTAATTTGTCATATTTTAAGGGCAAGTAGTTTTTTACATATATAATAGTTGGGTAAACAAATTTTAATCAGTATTTTTTTATAAAGAAACACCTGATACATTTAGTAGAATAATATACATGCTAGAAATATAGCATATATATAATTTTCTTTCAGTGTAAAAAAAAACGAGGGAAGAAAATAGCGGTAGTAGCTAAAAAATATTTTTGTGTTTTCTTTAAACTTTTCTTATTGGATTGTTTCTTTGTGTGAGGAGGGTAAGTGTGTTATTCACAACGTTATTTGTACGTTTTGTCGTTCATGGCCTGTCACAGAAATGTCAGCCTTCAGTAAGACAAGCATAAGCAAATCTTCTAGACTTAAGATATAGTTACTCATTCTTACACATACAATATTAGCAACACATTATATATAGCAGTGGTCGGCATAAAGAGTACATGCCCTAAAAATTTCTGATAAATAAAATTTTGTTTTAATTTAGATTATAAATTTCATGGATTTTTGTGCTGTGTACAAGTAAACAAATGTTTGCACTCGATCTCTGATGACTATAATTGACGACCACTGCTCTGAAGAAAAAAAAAACTGATAAAAAATTAAGCAAAATAAAAATAAATGAATTATTTAAGTCTTTAAATATGAAAAACGAAAATAAACAACAAAAGTAACAACTGACAGTAAAAATTTTCTTTAAGTGGAAGAGCAACAAAAACTCAGCAACAACAACACAACACAGAAAGTCCAAAGAAAAGTTGTGTGAAAAAAGAAGAACTGAAAACATGCAACAAAATATTTGTCAGTTTTGTTTCATGAAATGGTGCCAAGAATATTATAATTTCTTTCAACTATTTTGTTGTCATTGTTGTTGCTTTTGTTGTTTATTTGTCATTTTATTAAACAACAAAGACGACATATTTTGAGTAGGCTTCTTTTTCATTTCTTACGCCAGCAGCAGAAATAAACATATATTTTATCATTTTTAATAAATGGTTCTTTAAAGTATGAAAGGCAAATGAAAAAAGCAAA
Source organism: Lucilia sericata (assembly GCF_015586225.1). Lineage (NCBI taxonomy): Eukaryota > Metazoa > Arthropoda > Insecta > Diptera > Calliphoridae > Lucilia > Lucilia sericata. Next base: position 132,575 of record NW_023994088.1, on the reverse strand, counting down.
AAATATTAAAAAAAATAGATGAAAAATTAATCTTTAATATAAAACAGACAAATGACAGTTTCAAAATGTCTTAAAATGTTTGTAACATTTAATCTCTTGTTGAATTGAACAATAATTATTAATGTTTTTGCAATTGCTGTTGATATAAGGTTTAAAATATTATTAAAAAAACAAATTTTTCAATGTCAAGGTCAAAAAAATTTCTTAAAAAGTCTCTATAGTATAAACATTTTTATAAAAAGTTATTATTGGTTCTATATTATATAGTAACATTGGTTTCATATTCGATTGAAGTAATATTTAATTTAATATTAAGACTAATTACAACCAAAGTCGTTTATCATTATTTTTACAATCCATGTCTAATATTCTTTTAAACTTGGTAAATTTTATCTCAATATTTTTTTCGAGTGTATGCACAACTCAATCAAATCATGTCCACTATAATTCCCATATTTCTTTCACTTCTAATAAAAAGTGTGTGAAATACGATTGAGTGCTTTTGTTACTGCCTCGAACATATTATTATTCTTTTGATTGCATTAAATCCCTTTCCTTTTCGATTCTAAAAGTATTTTTATAGCTATAATTGGCAAACGGTTTCAAAATTAGCATTTAAAAATGGTAAATATAATCAATCACCTACGGAAACAGCGGGAAATATATTTTATTTTATTTAATTTTTTCAATTGTTATTGCAACGTATCATTCATTGTGTTATAAAAATATATGTACATGATTTTTATTTGATAATTGTATTAAATTATAAATAGTAAATGACACCAAAGCTCAATAGCAGCACCAGCAGTAGAGCAGTGGCAGCAGTAACTAATAATAATTGTGGCACAATCAAAACAACAACAACAACAAAAACTAAATAAAACTGACAAAAAGGACACATTTCAACAACATTTAAAAATTTCAAGCAAAAAGTGCGTCGTTGTCGACGTCTTGCAACCATAAACAGTATTGGAAATTGCCACAAATGACGGACTTGCTGCAAAAGTATGAAAGTATTTTAAGGAAACAACAACAAAAATATAAAACAAACCCAAACATTAGCCAAGTGGTAGAAGTAGAAGAAGCGAGCTGTAGTAGAGTTGGAATACTTGAAGTCAGAGTTTGTGTATGGAATGGCAGACAATCTCTGCTTGCACCTGTTTAAAAGTTCAACACCACTTCACACAATCAGTATGCGTTGTCAAAGTTTGACAGTTAATATACTTTAGCATTAATAGCAAAGAAGTACCAGAAGAAGTATAGAGTGGTACTGGCACTAGCACTCATATGAATAGTTGAGTCTGGTAGTGGTTGTTGGCTTAACATGGCTGGTTGGCTGATCGTAGTTGTGTGCTGGAGGAGGCTAGTTAACCAAACCATTTCAATTCTTCTACACACAATATGTGAACTCTTTTTCTATAAAAACTCTTGCTGTCGAAGGAAAAACTAAACATTTTAAAGTTAAGCTTTACTAAATGATTGCGTCAGGGGAGAAACAACTACAAAGTCTAGATTTTTTTATTTCAGCTTTAGCTTTTTGTCTTCATACTTTGCTGTTGTTGAATAAATTTTTTTTCTTTTAAATCAAGACGTGCATCTTAAAGATTGTTGAGTTTGGTTTTATAGACAAACGTACGATGTAATATTATTACCATTGGGAATATCTATCTACATGTAGTAAAACATACATACCAACATTTATATTTCATAAATAAAGCTTTGTTCGTTCGGATGTATGTATGTATGTGAGTACGAATAAATATTTAGTATATTTAACTTGTTTAAACATTTTATAACGCGTGCACAAAGTTATGAAAACAATACAAAAGATCAACTGCTGCAAAGCAAAAAAAAAAACACCAAACAAAATCGAAACTCACACGAAATGAACTGAAAATAAGAAGAAAAAAGTAACGACAAGTAACAGTCATTTGGACAGTTAAAGTTAAAAACTGCATAAAACTTCATCCAACAAACGAACAAGTAAATTGAACAGGAACAAAAAAAGCAAAATACACAAATCACATCAACAATTTTGATCTGTAATCATTTTTTTCTCCCATTTTTCTTTTTGTTTCTTTTAAACTGTATTAAATACAACATGCATCCAAACATTGGAAACACATCAGAATATCTTATCTTTGACAGTGAATCAGTTAAACAACATTTTCTGATAATAAATCTAATTGTCACATAACAACAACCAACACAACGAATTGAATGAAAAACCCCCCAATTGTTTATCGATCGATATCTCATTATAATGATCGATTAGTCAGAAAGAGTTGCAGAGAGTGAGTGAACGAGAGGGAGACTGACAAGACGAGACGTTGTTTTTTAAAAATATTATTTATTGTTTAACATCAGGTAATTACGTTAAAAAATCGCAAATAAACTATTTTATCTGATTTTTAATTATATTAAATGATTACAATCTTTTGTTGTAAAAATGTTTTTAGATTTATTGTGAGAGATTTGCGTGAGTGTTTGGTTAATGAATACCAATTAAATCAAAATGTTTTGTTTTTATGATATTTTTCTATTTTGAACATTTTTAATTTGAAAAAGAAATTTAAAGAACCATAATAGGAATTAAGTCCATTCTAATACAACACATCACAGCCGCTAAAAAAAACTTTAACGGGACTTCAAGAGCCCTTTTAATAATTACAATATTTTGAGGACTTCTTATCCATAACACTTAATTGTTATGGATAAGAAGTCCCTCAAAATATTAAAGGTTTCTGGAACAAATTTTGTATGAATTATTTACAAACCTTTGATTATAAGGTCATAAGTGTAAATCTTGGAATAGGTACAAGTTGAAAGACTATTTGTAGTAAAACTTTTAATTCCCTTGCTGCGTAAATGTCTTTATTTTTTGCGAATTCCCGTCCAATTTTTGTACAATGTATAAGGGAAATCATAAAATTTACAACTATTGAAAGTTATAAACTCTTATAATTCTGAAAATGCTGCAAGAGGTTTTTCCGAAGAAAAAATCTATTCAAATACTAATAAAACAAGCACAACATTTAAAGACGATAATGTAAAATGTCCTTCTTTTAAAAGATGTTTTAATAAATTTAATTTTCATATAATTCATTTTATTAAAACATACATCAAGCATACGATCAAAATCGTACATACGATCGATCGATCGATTGCATTAAAAAGAGGAACAATCAACCAGGTTGCTTATTTACAGATACAAACCGCAAAACCAACAACAACACAGATTTCTTCAACTGATGTGTTATTGTGTTTGCTGTCTGTTTTGTCCACACTCGCGTCTGTAGCGCCTGGGACGACTGGGCAACATAAAAACGTATAGAAAAAAGAACAAGAACATTTAAAGAAATTGTAACTTCATCATGGCACTTTGATTGGCACATGAGCACGATTCATCCAAAATGCAACAGCAGAGAGCATAATGTCTGTTGCTTGCAACAACAACAACAACTTCGGCCACAATAATAAAGTTTAAATAAAAACTCCATTGAGCACGATCACAATTTGATTTGTGTGAGACTTTTTATATTTCACCACTAAAGAGTCCACATCTCAACAATTCTGTTGCAGTTTTTTTTTTTTTTTTTTGCTTCAACACTGCAAAATAAACAAAAAAGAAAATATCTTAAATAAATACGTCATCATCAAATGCAGCAACAAGAACAAAACCCGATGAAGAATCAGCTGCAGCAACATAAGTAGAAATAACATCATGATCTTTTTATAAAAATCTTGCAACATTTAAGGAAGAAATGCAAAAGCAAAAAAACAAATGAACAGAAATGCGTAAAAACACGCATACTTAGTTACTGCATCATGGGCATGCAACAGAGAAGCCTGCACAGATAATAAAAGTGCAACAATTGGAAATTGAAGGCGATAAGAGTGTTGTCAAATGTTAAGAATAAAAAACAAAAACGTTTATATTAAAAGCCTGCAACATTAACAAGATATAAACATTGTTTGCATAACTTAAGGTTGTTGAAAAAAAACACTTTATTGAAACGAAAACCCGCTAAATTAACCACACTTGGCCCACTGATAAAGTATGTGATGTGATTTTTTTATAGTTTATCATTTAGTGTGTGTGCTTTTTTTTTTTTTTTTGTTCTGTTTGCTGTTTTCAAGATTCCTGCCAATTTTCTTTATTAAATCTATCTACAATATAAGAAAATGTAGTCAACACAAAAAGCTGAATCTAGTTAATGGCTTTTTAAGTGTTCTATCAAAAACCAATATGTTGTGTTTTAATTTTTTGTGTCTTCTTTGGTCACCAATTGAAATGTTTAATCATTAAGCAGTTTTATTTTTTTAGCTGGAAGTTTTTTTTTTTTTTTTGTATTTAGACAATTATATATCATGTTGTCTTTTTTTGCGTCCATCTTTTCTTAAGCTTGAGGGGGGACAATGATTGCGTGTGAAAATTTGTTTGAGTTGTTGCGCATTTTAGTTGCCAACAACTATTTTTGGTGATATTATTGGGTTTGTTAAATTTAATTTTACAATTAAGTTTTGTGTTGTAAAATAAACAGAAAAAAGTTTATAATAAAATAAAGATTAACAACATAATAATGCTGCATGTTTGCATGAAAGACTTGTAATTATTTTGATAATGCAAGGAAACCAAAACATGCAATAACTTTTTTTTGGGGGATTTTCTCTAAACTTAATAATTTATAATATTTTTATTAAAAAATTTAACTTTAGGCTTGGACTTTTTAAGCGAAAACAAAGTATGAAGTGGTACTTCAATGTGATTGTTAAATTATTTGAGAAATGTGCATATGTATGTATCTTTATTACGGTGGCCCCAAAATAAAAGTTGCTGATTTTCTCGCCGAAAATGGAAATTTTCATTCTAATTTTTTGTAGTGATGACAATATTTGAATAGAATACAGAATTCTTTGATGTAAATAATTTAAATTATTACATACTAAATTTTTGTAACCGGCGTTGCCTGGGTTTTAAGTGGTTTCATAACATTACACTTAAGTATTCTCCCGTCAGAGTAAACTAAAAAATCTAACTAAAAAATCAATTTCTGAAATTTTCCAACATTAAAAAATATAAAAATTTCGTTGAGTTAAATAACATAGCATTTACGAAATAAAAAAATACTCATTTTACCCCTTACTAAGAGATTACTTAACAATTTTTTTTGGACAATTTATAAAGCTAAAAGATTCCGAAATTATAATTCTAATACTATCTAGTTAGGTAAAACTATAATATACATATTTAACTTAGGAGATAGAAAAATTCTTGACTTAAAGCATAAAGTGCTAATTTTTCCCTAACTTCTTAATGTTTTAAATGTTTCTCCTTATTAAGAAACTCTTTACAATTTCTTTGTGATCGTATAAAGTTATAAAAGATTGAATTTGAACAATATTTATAAAAGGTACCAACACAGTACCAAAAATACTACCCTAAAGAAGGTATCTCCATTGAATTATTAAAATGTTTGTATTTTGTTCAATATATTTTGTATCATTTCAGAAATCGATGTTGTAGAATATTTATTAAGAAAATCACATCAGAGAGGAACCTTTCCCTCTTTAATAATGTTTTGCAAAAACATTTTTGAAAAACTCATTTTTTGACCGATTACGGAAAAATATAAATAAAAAATATATATTTCTCAAATTTCAATTAAAGTACAAAAAAGTAGCATGGAACACATAATTAGCCGTTTTTGCCCGTTTAGTTTGAATTTATTTTTCCTGTTTTTCCCTTTTTTCGAATACACATATCTCTGAAACTAAAAACTCAAAATATTTTAACTTTAGAACGAAAAAAAAAAAATCAGACTTAAAACATAGAAGTACAAATCTTCCTGTTTTTTGCCTTTTCTCCTATTTCGAGCTTAATCAGAAATGTTTTTGCTTGAGTAGGTATAGACAATAATTAGTATTTCTTGTCCCTTATTATCCAAATTTTGGAAAACAATATAGCCTATGACACCATACAACTACATATATATCTAACTATTTTTCAAATTTAAAGAAAATCGTTCCAGCCGTTTAAGTGTAATTAAAAACATTATGCGCACGCTACAGGTCGCAATTTGCAAGATAATTTGATGAAATTTGGCGCATACTCTTCCAAGGACGAATCCTATTGAAAATGGTTAAAATCGGATCATTTCTTCGCATAGCCCCCATAAAATCGCACCCCTAAATATGGTTTTTGAGCTCATAAATATGTTAAATGTTCTTGTATCACACCAAAAATCGGCAAAACTTTGTTTTATATAAGTTTTAATGACACTGCTGATTTTCGTAATGATCGGTCCTCATTTGATCACATCCCCCATCAAGTCCCCTTCATAAAAGGACTTGATGGTTCAAATTCACTTATAAACAGTAATATTACGGCGATATTCTACATAAATAACTTTAATTTAGACGTAAATCTCTTTACCAAAAATTATAAAAATAGTCCCATATCAACCACCTACCCCATATAACCCTCTTTTAGAAAATCCTTTTTTTGTCAATAAATTGTTAAAATATTTCTGAATTAAGGTAAAAATTAATTTAAATGCTTTATTATTTAAAAAATTATCAACATTTGTAACATAATCACTGATGTATAAATTTTTACTTGTTTATTTATTTGTTTTATTTATTCATTGAAGTAGTTTGAATTTTCTGAAAATATGCATTTATTGAGTCCCTTTACGCAGCAAATACAGATTTCCTTTTTTACCCATTTTTCTCCTAAGGCTGGGATTTCTAAATATACATATGTACTTATGTCTATCTATCATAGTTTATAATATTTTGGCTTTAGAATAGAAAAAAATTGTTCTTAAAGCACAAAAGTACTAATTTTGTCAGATTTTCGCCATTTTCGCCAATTTTCGCAACGGCGCTTTGCTAATATGTATGTCTAACAAATTAAGTAGTTTAATCGAAAATGCCTTTGATTAAGGATAGACAAAATAAGTATTTACTATCAAAAGTACTAATTTTGCCCGTGTTTTACCCATTTTACCCCCTTTTTGCCCCCTCCTCTAACACTCTCCAAGTATAGATCTAACTATGTTCCAAATTATATATTAGGATATTAGGATTGGAAAATTAAATGTAAAATTTTTCTAAAAAGTTATAAAATTTTTAATATTTTTGACTAGCCATTATGATAAACCATTAAAAGAGCGTCTGAAAGATCTTTCACATGATATCAAAATTTAATATCTTTTCTTTGCGTGAAATATGAAAAAAATTGAAACCCCTTAAAGAAGAACCTTTCTATCCTTCGACCCAGCTCAGCAAATAGTATTCCCAGGACTAAAATTTTAGAATGAAACAAGCTTTTATGAGAAATTCAATAACTTATTTTTCTTCATAAAAACGGGACCCAGCTCAGCAAATAGTATTCCCAGGACTAAAATTTTAGAATGAAACAAGCTTTTATGAGAAATTCAATACCTTATTTTTCTTCATAAAAACGGGGCCATCCTAATGTACATAGATATGTAGGTATACCGCCAATTATGAATAATAACACTTTACATTAGTTCTGCTGATTAAACTGTTTGTTGTTAATAAGACTTTTTTTGTTATGCAAAACAAAATTAAAAATTTATATTTACGTTTAAACACCTTTTATTCCTATATTATTATTACCGTCGGCCATTATTTTACTTTCATGATTAATTTAGCCAAGACATACACCACAACCAGTTGTTAAGACCCAGCCCCCTTTGACTACACAATGAATGTTACTCACAAAATATAAAAGAAATACCGTTATACTGATTCTTTATCACTCTCTCCATTGCAGAAATACAACATACCCTACATACATATGTACATATTCAGAAGAAGAAAAACAAAATACAGTAATCTCAAAATTAAACTCTTCTAATCTAGTTTCAAAGCTTAAGTAATGTTTATCTCTCAGCCAGCACACTCAGTAAAACTTCATACTAACAAACTAACACTCTACTATTTAGTAACACCTTGATTAAAAAAAGAATGAAGAAAAAAGTGTAAACGAATTTAAAAGGAATACGATGATTTTATGAATATTTCTAATTGTATTATTTTTTAGTTCAAGACACCATCATCTAACAAATAAATCATAAAAAGAGCAACAACAACAAATCATTTATTGTGCAAAGAGAGATAACAAACACCATTGACTTGAAGCAAAACAAAGAAATGGAAAAAATGTTACTCACTCTCTTGAAAACAATCAATCATTCTTCATTCACATGCATGCATATCAAAACACAATCATTCATACATGCATTGATATGTGAATAATGGAGAAGTGTATGGTGAGAAAATTTTTAAAATCACATACTTACTTACATTCATATTTACTCTTTCGTTGAAACACATTTCTATACATATGTATGTATAGTGAGTGTGTGTTTTGTATAGTTTACTTAAGAGTTTTTTTTTTGTTATTTCTGTCATTTTTACTATGGCCAATCTAAACTGTTTATACAGCCATAGTTTAAAAACAGATGCGCCACATTTAGGGAGGAGTTAAATGTATGATTAGTTTTTATTGCATATTAAATATGTAATATGTAATTATTGTTTAAAACTATTAAAAATTTCAACATTTACAAAATTCACTGAACCACTTATAAATATTTATGAGTCTAAGCGATGCCTATTTTTTCACCAAAGACTAATGCCTTGGCAACAGTAATTGATATCGATTATTATTTTAGGAGTTACCTGTGATATTTGTATTGAACAATTTATTTAAATATGTAAATACCTTGTCTAAATTACAGCACTGCTTTTTCTATCACATGTATTGTTGTAAAAATGACATTGTGATGTTGATTGAAGTCGAATGAACGATTACCAACTTGTATCGTTTACTTCATGTTCATCTTTTAGTTTTTGGTAGTGTGTCTTCTATGTGCTTATTTCTATTTTTTCAAAACATCTGATAGGTAATACTTACTACAGCAATTGCTATTGCTGCTTTTCTTGTGTTTATATTTTTTCTCTTAAACATTTAGCTATCAACCATTTTGATTTACGACTTTTATGTATTGTTGCTTTGAAAGCGTAGAAACTCAGTGATGCGTCGTCATCATCATTGCCATCATCATCACCACCATCAGCAACAGCAGCTAGGGCAACAACGCTTTTTCGCTTTTACTATCACATGATTGTTGTTCTGTTGTTCTGATATTTTTTACGTTTTTTTTTACGGTTTCGTCTATTGTTAAATCTAATGTTTTATTCACAACAACTTTGAGGGCATTGTATTTAACATTTATGCATTGTTTGAGCAAATTTTGTTCCCCAAAAATATGTACTAGCAAAAGATAAAAAATAAGAGCAAAAAGAAACGACGGTGTATAAATGGTAAATCTCTTTGGTGACTTCCGTTTTACTTAAAGCTGATTTTGACAGTCTTGTTTTTCTATTGTTTCTTCTAGACAAAACTTTTTAATTTTGTTTTTATTTCTAGTGTGTATTCTTTTCTTCATTATATTTACATCCATTTATCCACTTAGGCTGAAATGAGCTTAAAAACAGACCCATAATTAAAAATAGTCTAGTTTATACACACTCCAACAAATTAAAAGTTTTATTTTTATTTCCTTGAAACAAAAAGAAAAAAGTGAAGAATAAAATAAAACCAAAACTACACACTTGAACGCACATTTAGTTTTTTTCCACTTTCAACTGATTGCCGGTGTAGGGCAAATCTTTTTTGAGGAGGGTATTTTTTTGTGAGTTTTGTTCTGCTATAATTTTATTTCCTTGCTTTTGTTTTAGTAGTTTTATTGGAATTTACCGCCATCACCATTATATTATCTTTATCATCATCGAAAATAGTAGGCGGTTTTTTTTTGTTGCTGTTTTACTTATGTGTAGTATGGTCAAACTGAGTTTTGTTTGCGATGCCATTTTATGGTTTGTGATTTCACAAAACGATTTTTATGACGTCGTCGCATCTTTGGCAATTTTGATGATGGGAGCGGTCCCATATGGTGTGTTTTTTGGAAATTAATATAATAACTAAACATATTTGGAAAAAGTGGTGGATTTTTATTTATAAAATTGTATTAAATGTTGTTGACACGGATTTTTTTTTTGAATCGAAAGTGATTTGCAATGATTTCTAAACTTAAGCAGTTTAAGATCGATCTGAATTGCAATCTGACATAAATGTTCCACTCTTCTTGGTATTCTTCAACAGAATTTTGATAACGTCCCTGCTGGTTATAGAAATGCCTCCTCTTTTCGTTTTAAATATACATAGGGAAAAGAATATATACACGCCTGGTACCAAATTGACACCAAAGAGTTTATAATTTTTAAATAACATCCGTTGTCAAAGTACATACAGGCGTACGACAATACTATGTAAAGTTGACAACGCAACGTTGTCAACATTGCTCACTACTGACAAACAATCCGTGGCCAATAGTGAGCTTACCACGTTTGTTAACATTTAGACAACAGATGTGTATAAAATTTAGATTTCGACAACGAATTGTTCCAATGTTGTTAACATTACATAGTATTGTCGTACGTATGTGTATACTTTGACAACGGATGGTATTGAAAAATTATTTTGGAGTCAATTTGGTATCACTCGTGTATACTTCTTTTTCCCTCTGTGTACTCTAAAATAAATAAATTCATTTTTTATATGTACAGCGAACTTCGTGGCGTGGTATTTCGGCAAAATCTGCCCCGTAAGGAGACATATGTGGAACACAGTAAAACTGCTTCATATTTAGTTACAAAATATGAACGTTTACTATATTTTTAATGTAGTTTGAGAAAAATGTAATTCTAAAGAGAAAGAGATGTAGTATTTTCATAACCACTGGTAACTCGAAGTGCTTCAAATTCGGGTGGAAAACCTATGAATTTTACATTAGCTTATTATTTGAAAGATGTTGTTCATTTTTGACAACTTTGAAACCACATTCTTTCAATTATTTTTTGCTGGGTTTTCATTATTAATTTCATGTCCTATTTTTGAAATTTTTTAATTGATTAATTTTTAAAATTTTTAAATCGTTCTGTAAAAAATGTAAACGACTAATTTTCCTTTTGCGCACGCTACAAGTTGCAATTTTCAAGATAATTTGTTGGCACGTACTCTTCTTTTGCTCCAAGGACAAAGCCTAATAGAAATGGTTAAAATCGGTCCATTATTTCCATGCAAACGTACTCCCCGATAGGATCTTTTGAGCTTATAATTATGTTAAATGTTGCAGAATCCCCACGAAAATCGGCAAATCATAGTTTAATATAGGTTTAAATAATACTGATCGGGAATAATTTAACCCTAGCCCTACAAAGTCCCCTTAGAAACGACTTGAAGGTGAGAATTCATCAACATTCAATGTCATCCCAAATCGCTCTACCAAAATTTATATGGATAGGACCATATTTACCTTTGCCTCCATATAACCCCTCTCTCAGAAAATCACTTAGGTAACAAATTGTTAAAATATTTCGGAATTAAGATAAAATGCTTTATAATTAGAAAAATAATCCAAATTTTTAACATGCTCACTGGGTATCATATGGTCTGCCATGCCCGACTATACATTCTTATACGAAACAGAATTTACGTGTTTGTGTGTTGAACGCCGTATTATGAAAATGGACTTAAGTTCCAATATATTGAATTAGCGACAGAATAATGATATCAATAATATATCTTGGATCGTTTGAATACAGATTCTTGTAACAAAAATACTATTTTTAGATACTCCAAGGGGTCTATTAAATCCCAATATCAAACTTTGGTTTTATCTCTGAAAAAAAAGAGAAAATACTACAAATATTGCCAAAAATCGCCATTTTAATGGTATTACATAAAAAGAGGGTACAAATCCCCAAAAATTGTGGACCAAATGGGCCAAAAATACTTCATTTCGGTTGATAGTAACCCCTTAAAACAATTTAAAGCATAAAAACTAGTCTATTCTAAAATTTGTTTCGTATAATATGCTCAAATATGAAATACAGTAAAAATTCGTATACTTTTGTGAGGCAATTTTATGGACTTTTTTAAAAAAGATAATTTAATTTAAGTAAATGTAAATGTAAATTTTTCAAGTTTTAACAAGTAAGAGTGTTATATTCGGCTATGCCGAATCTTATATACCCACCATCAAGCCTCGTTTGACTCGAATGAAACGCTACACTCGTATTTTTAAGTCATTAATGAGCGTTGCCGTCATTTTCTGAAGGGGACCTTATATGCGGGGTAGGGTCAATCATGGACCGATCCTTATAAAATTTTTTAGATAGATTTTTGACTCGTATGAAACTTACTTATATCGAATTTCATCTATATACTAGTATTTTTAAGCCAGTATTGAGCGTTAAAGTCATTTTCTGAAGGGGATCTTATATGGGGGGAGGGGGTGTAGGGTCAATTATGGACCGATCCTCATAAAATTTTGCATAGTGATTTTGGATCATAAGGAACTTACTTATGTCGAATTTCTTCGCTATATTTGTATTTTTAAACAAGATATGGCTGTTAAAGCTGCTTTTTGAGGGGCCACTTGTATGGGGGCTATCCGAAAACGTGGACCGATATTGCCCATATTGCCCAATACCAAACAAACCTTACCTATAAGAAATACTTATGTGAAATTTCAACCCTCTAGCTCTTTCCATTCGGACACTATCGTGCTTTCAACAGACAGACAGACAGACAGACGGACGGACAGACGAACAGACATGGCTAGATCGTCTTAGAATTTAATGAGGACCCAGAATATATATACTTTTGTGGGTCTATGACCAATATTTCGATGTGTTACAAACGGAATGACAGAATCAATATACCCCCCATCTTTTTTGATGGTGGGTATGAAAAGCGTGATATCAAACTTACGGACTGTCTAGACAATATAACAAATTAATTTTTTTTTTTTTTTGCACACAAAATATATTATTAAATTTGGTTTCTTTTCATAGTTTACCTAAATTCGAATACTTATGAGAGACACTGTACATTGGTAATAAGAAGTTTATTTTATTATTTTATTATAAATAAGAACAATTTGCTAGGATAGTATTTTATTAAGGTTTTGTCTGGGATTTTATTGTTCCAATAACAAATAATGTGTTCCAGAGGAACAGTTCCGTAGTATCGTCATGGATCCGTTTTTACGTTTAAATTTAGCTTAAATTATAAATTTTATATTTATTTTGCCAATTTTATATACTACCACTAGAAAAGAATGGCATTTGAAATGACGCCGTGCATCATTTTTTTGACTGGAAAAATTAGAAATGGCGCAATTTTTATAAAAAAAAATAATATATTCCAGAAGAGAGCAGCACAGCATTCTGCTGTGCACAGAAATTTCCCCGAGCGGTGCACAGCAAAACTATTTTTTTTATATGTGCTGCGTCAAGTTAAAGTGGGCCCAGGGATACGCAGCAGACTAGCTCCCATAAGAAATACACGTGTTTGTGTGAAGGCGCAGCAAAATCTGCTAATTCGCAGCAACTACTCTCTCTCTCTCATAGCAACTTGAAAGATGAGGTGATAGCGAGTGACAATTTGTGAAAATATTTCTATGTGGTTTCAATAAATGTCATATTTTTTTTCATATATGATTTGACATTCTGGAAACTCAAAGACATGTGTATGTTATGTTCTTGTATAATTTCTCTCAGAGAGAGAAGAATTTATTTTTTATGTTATATTACGCCATCTATGTTTCAAGGGTGTTTTACATGTTCATTCTTAAAAATTAAAAAAATATTTATATATATATATACGTGTTTGTGTGAACGGAGCAAATGAGCAAAATTCTCACCTGCTGACGAGTAGCAACAACTAATTTCTTACTAAAGACTACAACCATTTTTGCTTAATTAGTCAATACAACAATGATTGACGTTTTCCAACACTCGACACCAGAGGGCAGTGATACGTATGTGACTGCCTAAAGATATGCTATGAATTTTACATACTAAACACATTTTGACTACCCAATACATATTTTCTTAAGCATTTTTTTAACGTTAAATGTAGTATAAAATAAAAAGTAATTTGTTATTGATAATGTAATTGCTTATGCCGAATTTCAAACGTAATTTTTCTTATAAATTCACTTTTTATACAAAATCATTATTTCTATGAAAAAATAGAGTTTTTGACTTGTTTTGAGTAAATAAAATGTTTACTGGTTAGTCTCTATTGAAAAACATGAAAGTTTTTTATCTTAATTCTTCAACATGAGTGACTTTTGTAGTTTTATGCTTAAATATGATGTTAGCAGCTTCATATAAATGAAAGATAAATATGTTACTACATAGTACATAGCATAAATAAAAATATTTCTTTGGTTTGTGAGTGAAATAAAGATTTTTTCTTTGGCTTGCCAAACTTCAACACTAAAGAGAGAGATGGGTGCTGATAACTTAACAGACTTAAGCCAACATCCGTTTATAAACATTTCTATTATTCTATACCCAAACTCACAAATATACATCCATATGTAATTACACAATGCCTTCATATGTATGTATGTTGTCCTTTTTGTGTGTCCATACCTAAATATGTCCGTCTATCTGTCTTGTCTGTTCTCGTGGTGAGACCTTTTACTTTAAATGTTTTTTGCTCGTTTTCAAATGTTTAAATGCCTGCTGCCATTTTACTGTTATTATTTTCATGTTTGTTTTTCTATTTGCCATTGTTGTTGGCGTTGTCGCATATTTGTTTCCGGTTCGGCATTGTTCTGCCATAACGGCATTTCACCATAATTGAAACGGAAGTTTTGGTTTTGTCAGTTTTACTGTATGTTTACCTCTGTCTCCCACTATTTTATCACTCACTCTAGCAATCTTGTTATTACTCTGAAAGCCAGAACAAATAAATTGAAAAAGGAGTGAAAGTAAATATAACTTTGCATTTTTAAGGGATGTAAACATTTCTAAAGAATCTTTCATCATTCTCACTCTAGAAATATTTCTTAAAATATATGTAAATAGTGTTGAGTGATTAAATATGAATCTTTAAAGAAACATTATGTACTTTTTAAAATATGATCAATCTCTTAGTGGAACTCTTAAGATTAAGATTTATCTAAATTTTACTATAACTATAATAAATAGTAACTGTTTAAATTTACCTCTAATTAAAGTTAAACAATGATTTTTTTTCTCTCCAGTTACATACATGAATGGGTATGTAGTATCCCTTCTTTATCCTTTATGTCTGGGTTAAGCAAAACCGTATTTGGTATGAAAATTTGTATGAAATTCCTTTCATATGTTGTAGTCTGTAGAACAACGTACATACATACCTACATGGATAAGTATTGTTTGGAATTTTATGATTTATGAGGTCAAGTGTTATGTTAATAATACAAAGGTCTAGGAAATTAAATCAATTTAAACGGAAAATAGTTGGGGTTACATTGATTATAACAACAATACAAAAATATTCATACATTATTTAAATAACATGACAAAGGATTCTGTTAAATAATAATGAAACAATTGATAATAAATATGAGAAAAAATCTATACATAATTTAATTAATTCCAGGGGTAATTGTAATGATACTAATTATTGCATTATAACGATTTTGTAATAAAAATATTACAGTTAGAGAACAATTAAGCTAAAGAACGAATATAATTTAAAGTTTATTCTAGGTTTAAAAATAATATCTCATTTTTATTAAATTACTTTATTCTCTATTCTTTACAGAGTTTCAAACACAAATCAAAATTTTTTGGATAAAATATCACCTAAAAGCCTGAAATACAAAACTACCACAAGAAATCAACTAATTTTTGGAAATATATTTTTGCTGCTAAATCTCTAATTTATCCTTATCTTATACGCACCTTATACACCATCTAAAATTTATTGGATTTTTCTACAATTAAAAATTACAAATACTTTGAAAATTTCTCTCAAAAATCAACATCAAATCTAAAGGAAACGTAAGAAGAATAAGAAAAACAAAAAAAGGAACATCAAATAAACGTAATAATTTTATACCTCAACTCTTAAACGCTAAGATCACTAAATTGTAAATTTGTACTTAAGTGTTTAAATTTTAAGGTGAGTATTTCAATGATTAAAATATTCATAGTTTTAAAAACGTTTATTTCTTTTACAGGTTTACACTGAGAAAATATATAAATAAGGAATCTAGTAATTTATATTTTAAATATAAGTTGTATAGAAAAAATTTAGCTTCAAGCAACTTTAAAAAACAAAAAAAAAAATAATAGATTAAATTCTAAAAAGCAACCACCCGGAACAATAAAAAAATTTAAGAAAAACTTATATAATATTAAAGTCATTTGCTTTCTAGCAAAGAGTCACTAGATTTTAAGTTCTATAAAAAACGCACTTACACAACAACCCACACCCTCAAACCACACACACACAAACAACCTTCAAGATGACTATGAGTACAAATAATTGCGAAAGTATGACTTCATACTTTACCAACTCCTATATGGGTGCAGACATGCACCATGGTCACTATCCGGGTAATGGTGTTACCGATCTCGATGCCCAACAAATGCATCACTACAATCAGACACCAAATCATCAAGGCAATATGCCTTATCCACGTTTCCCGCCTTACGATCGTATGCCCTACTACAATGGTCAGGGTATGGACCAGCACGGTGTCTACTCACGACCCGATAGCCCTTCGAGTCAGGTGGGTGGTATGCCGCCATCGCAGGCGAATGGTGGTCAAATGGTCGGACAACAACAGCAACAACAAGCTCAACCTCAACAGCAACAACCATTAAGTGATGCCCATCAGCAACATCATCCGCAAGTGACGCAACAGGTGACAACGCATCAACATCTGCAGCAACAACAGCAACCTGTCGTTTATGCCAGTTGTAAACTGCAGGCAGCTGTCGGCGGTTTGGGTATGGTGCCTGAGGGTGGTTCACCACCTCTGGTCGATCAAATGGTTGGAGCTCATCAAATGAACCCACAAATGGCAATGCCGCATCATATGCAACATACACAAGCGCAGGTGAGTTCACACAATTATAGTTTTAAAGGTTAAGTTTCAAGATGATTTAGGATAATATTAA
This sequence comes from Lucilia sericata, assembly GCF_015586225.1. NCBI lineage: Eukaryota > Metazoa > Arthropoda > Insecta > Diptera > Calliphoridae > Lucilia > Lucilia sericata. The sequence goes on along the minus strand of NW_023994088.1, from coordinate 115,502 downwards.
AGATTATTATAAATTAAATTGGCAAAGAAATTCATAAATATATCGTCACCTGAAATGCAAAAGGGCGTAACATCACAAAAATTTTACAGGAGAGACAAAAACTAAATATAATGAAAACTACTATTGCCATAAAAACGACATTTTCTTAAGATTTATATCCCAACACCAGTAAACACATTTGATTATGACTATACCGCTATACTGTCTATTATGTGGAAATTGTGGAAATTACTAATTTGTTGTTGCCCCCTTTTGAATTTCATGTCTATAAAATCGGAGTATTTAACAATAGAGTTCTAAAAATTTGCGACAACATGTATTTTGATGCAGTGAACCATTTTCATTCAAAAAGTCGATTTTAAATTTTTTGGTTCTTGCCCCTTTTTGCATTTCTGATGACGATATGTATTTATTATTATTTTCCTAAATATATCTAATTTATTCTTATGATATAATTATGTAAGAAAGTACTATTTTAACATAAAAGCTAGTAAAAAGAATATTATGATTAAAAATTCTATTTTGTTCCGATAAAGACTGCCCAATGTTTATGATCGGGTTATACTTTTTAATTAATTTTAATAATTATTTCAAGTTCAAAAGAAAATATTTAGTTTAAAATCAATATTATTCAATACCCGATCTTGTTTTGTCCTATTTATTTTAGTTGGGTTACAATGATGTCGGAGTACCCGATGTTACGGAGGTAAGATTCAGTCGTTTTTACTTAAACAACTTCAGTATAATTGTAATTTGTAAATAACCCTTTATAAGTTTTAGTTAATCTTTATCATCATGAACTATTATTTACTTAGTATTAAATTTATAATTTTTGTAGTGAAATTTTTCAGTTATTCTATGTAGTGTGTAAATATTTTTATGTTTTTCTCATAAAAAGATAACGTAACACTAATGTTTTGACTATTCATTTATCATAGGTCCATCAAAATCATCACAATATGGGCATGTATGGACAACAACAAACCGGTGTGCCACCTGTTGGTGGTGTACCACCACAAGGCATGGGCATGCATCAAGGTCAGGGACCACCACAAATGCATCAAGGACATCCTGGTCAACATACACCACCATCACAAAATCCAAATTCGCAACCATCAGGGATGCCTTCGCCTCTGTATCCCTGGATGCGAAGTCAATTTGGTAAGTGTCAAGGAAAGTGATCGACAATTCCACGAAACGTATTAAGTGGAATTTTTTTTCTTCTACAAAAGTAGTTGTTTGAGTGTAGTTAGCGAGTTTGATTTAGGGATGCCAAATTTATGTTTAATTAAAGAAAAAGTGTTTAACTTTTAAATTTGGGATGAATATATCTTGGGTTTTTGTAAATAGATCTTTTAATGCTTCAATTGAAATTATATTTTCAATATATTTATGGGTGAAGTTTAAATTTGTTGGAATACAACTTTTAACATTTAAAATGTTTTAAGTTTTAAATAGAAATAATATTAGGATTAAAAAAATCATGCATTTAAAAAAAAATTTACAAAATATCAATTTGGTAAATTTTTCTTTTTATTTTAAAATCAAAAGTTATTAAATTTTTGCTACAACTTAAAATTTGATTTATAATTTTTTTTGCTTTTAAATTACAAAATTTTAACAACAATGTTCATAAAAAAATTTTAAATTTGAATTTGTTAATAAAAGTTTTAATATAAAAAGTTAAAAATTACACTTAAAAGTTAAAAAATTTAATGTAATTGGAAAAACTAAAAGTAAGTTGGCATCCCTAAAGTAAATGTTGTTGTAAAGTAGTTTGATTTGGAATTAAAGTAGTATTTTTTGTTTTATTTGGTATTCTTTTTAATTTTTTAAACAAATTGGAAAATTTAAATTATTTATTTTTTGGAACAAATTAAGAAATATCAACATTTAAGTGGAGCTCTGCTGACAGTGTCGTCAGATGTGGGGATTTGTCCTCAAATTGGGGATTTCATGTTTTATTTGGGGATACATTTTCGTGGGAAGGATTTGGGGATTTTCGAAAAATTTGGGCATTTTTTATAATTTTTCCGATATCACAAAAAAATCTATCGAAAAGACAGGAGCATTCTGCTGTGCACAGAAATTTCGTCAAGCTATGCACAGCAATATCATTTCTTTTATATGTGCTGCGCCAAATTAAAGTCGCCCTAGGGATACGCAGCAGCCTTGGTCCCAAGGTATATTAATTTTATAAGGTAGTGTCATCGGTGAATTCAGAATACCAAGCGAATTGTTATATTTTTTTTATATGTAGTTTGACATTGTGCCTGCACTTGAAGCCGAATTTGCTGTAAGGGAAAAATTTCAAAAACAGCTGACAAATAAATCAAAGCGAATTTATATTAAACAAAAAATTTTTATAAATTTGAATCTGTTTATAATTTATTCTGATGTTTTAACTTTTAAAGATTAAAAACACAAAAATATGCCCTAATCACACAATTTCACTTTAATCACAAAATTCACATATACAAAATGAAACCAGTTTGACATTAACAAAATGAAAACAAAGTTTGACATTTACAAAATGTAAACAAAGTTTGACATTAATTATACACCACGGCGAAAAATTAACATAATAGCAAAAAACGATCAGCTGTTCTGATAACACTACCTTATAATTAATATATCTTGCTTGGTCCCATAAGAAATACACGTGTTTGTGTGAGATGCACAGCCAAATCTGCTAATTCGCAGCAACTCTCATAACAACTTGAATGATGAGGTGACAGCAAGTGACAATTTGTGAGAATATTTCTATGTGGTTTCAATAAATGTCAAATTTTTTTCATATGTGATTTGACATTCTCTAAACTCAAAGATATCTGTATGTAATGCTCTGCTTAGAATTTATGTTTTTGACAATATTATGTTATATTGCGTCATCTATGTTTCATCAAAAAATTAAATGTACGTTTATCAAAGACACATTTTATTGGTTTAATTGTACTCATAGTGAGATGAAGCAGTTTGTGAGACATGTCTCAGCTATATTCAATGATGATGTTTTTTGGGGATTTCAATTTAAAAATGGGGATTTTTTGGGGACTTCCAGCCTAAGATCGGGGACATGAGTCAAAATTTTTCTGAAAACACTGCCTGCTGTTGTCATATTGGAATTGTTTTAAGTTGGAAATAAATATGGATCTAATTGGAATTTACATATAAAGGTTTATGTCACTGCTAAACAAATAGGTGTAGTTATATACATTTACGCTAGAGGTCGCGATCGACATTAAGTATCAGTGATGGTAACTTAAAACTAAAAGTACTTTTATTATACATTTATTAAAGGAGGTTTTTTTTATATTTGTAATAAAATATTATGAAATTTGCGAGGAGTTTCAAAATCACTTGAAATTCGCAATAATAATACAAAATTAAAATGTTTGTTTAACATATGATTACCCGTATCAAATAAGCTGTAATTAAATCTATCAAAGACCATAGACCATTTATACATTTACTTCATATTGTTTTAGCAAGTACTTTGTTCAACTGAATAATTTTGTTAACAATGTTCGACCTTAAATTTAATTTCTTTTAATTACTAAATTGCTTTATTTGTTAGACTGTTTCATTTAATTATTTAATCGTAAAACGAAATGACCGGCAGACACACCTTTCCAACACTTTCTTTTAACTCTAGAGTAAATAACCTTGACTTAAATACAGCAATTTCGCAAAGACATTGATAGTAGACATTACAATTTATGGGCCTTTACCAATCAATCAATAGATTTGCAAACTACATATATACATTATAGACGACGACGAAATACCTGCATTTGCACAAAAGAACGAAACCAAATTGTAACATTTTTGCAAAAATGTTTTTCTTCAAATCTTCAACTCTAAAACAAAAGTGAAATTGTTAAAGATTTGCAACACACAGAATAAAGGATTCTGGCGAAACAGGATTAAATGTAAAAAAGGATGAAGTTAAACAAACACACACACGTAGACAAATATATGTAGAAAGAGATAAACATTAGTGTAGCAGATTGTGTTCAAGTCAAAGGATGTTGTTTTTCTAGGTTTGTGTTGGTGAGAAAAAAGGTGGCCACACAGCTAATTCAAATTGTCTACACTAAGATTTAGCAATAGAAAATATAAAAATTAGAGCGTTACTAATGCCAGGACTTTAAGTAAACAGCATGCAAAACATGTTGAATTGAGAAAATTTTTTAAAATTTTGTTGAACTAATATTATGTAAAAATTTTCAATGTTTACATATGTCAAAACTAAAGTGTTTTAAAGAAAAAATGTCCTGTCTAAGATTCCCAAAAATACTTGTTAATTTTATTTGCTGACCATATGTTGAGTACAAAAAAATACTAAAATTTCAATATTTCGATGTATTCTGTTTTTTTTTTTGTTTTTATCCTGCTTCCAAACATTTGTTTCTGCAGTTTAGTTTTCGTGTTTTATTTGGTGTTGTTGTTGTTTTTGTTGCTAGATTGAGATGTAAAGCAAAATTGATTACAGCCATTAGTTACACGTTATGTGCTGCAATGGATGCCATCAATTTATTAATCTTTGGAACACGACGGTTCGCGTTTTTATACAAACACCAATATTTTGTTTTTCTGGATTTCTACTTTTTTTTCACTCGTTTCATTTATTTGTTTGTTGCTGTTTGTTGTCCAAATACAATTCCATTCATTCATGTTTTTGTAGGCTTTTTATTATTGTTATTGCAAAAGTATAAGCTCTTGTGCATATTCTCAAGTTTAACAGTGGAAGTCGCACGCATTGTAAGATGGTTGAAAAAAAAAAAACTAAACTCCTCTTGTTTGGCTTAAATATGATAGTTGACACTAGCAACAAAATGAGTGTTGTGGAAAATTTATTTAAAAATACAAACTTGATTTGAAATGTCATCTCTTAAATATGTATCATATTATTTGTTTGTATCATATGTAAGTGCAATTTTTTTTTTTTAACTTATGAAAAATTTTCTTAAAAAATCTACCGATATTTTCTATGCCAGTGTGCACTTACTTATTGCAATAAAAATTGTATAGAGTTTTTTCAATGTAAAACCACAAGCAGTCTTTGCTAAATCAAAACACTGTGGTTTCAAAACAGCAAAATCTTAACAAAACTCCCATATATTTTAAGACATTTAAATGAGACCCTTTACAGCCCCACTGTATTTTGTCGTTTATAACCACTTAACGCCTGTTTAAGTTGCTTGTATCCATTAAAATTATAAATGACCATCTATGGTTCCAATATCACACAAGGAAAAAAAGAATAAGTAAAAACACAGATACACAGAATACAAAAACACTAAAGTTCTATAAACGTGACTAAGTTCTAAAATATGTTTGGGCCAACAAATAAAAACCAAATAAAAAAGCTAAATATATAAAGATCCCTTGAAAGAAATGTTAAGCTTTACTTTGATCTAAGGTCACGATTTCAGACAAAACAATTTCAAGTGAGGAAGAGAAAAACCCCAAAAAACAACTTCTACATATTTTGAATTAAGTTGTTAAAGGGAATTAACAAACAAAGATTAAGTTACTTTTAAGAGGAAAATATTATAAAATGTTTTTTTTTTGCCACATAAAATTTAAAATAATAAAAAATATTAAAATTTTTATTTCTTTTTATATCCTTCGATTTAAGGATAACATTTTCTTACTCCTTTTTTTTCTACTTTTTTTCATGTTGAGGTCATAAATTTGTTTTTCTTCCTTAAGCGACATTCAACAAATTTTCGCAACAAGTGTCTTGGTTTTATATTATTATTTCTCCATAATCATTTCCAAGAGCAGTAGCAAGAGTTGTTTGTGGTATGAAGTACGAAATAAATTTGTATGCAACACTTGGAATACAAATATTACGAAATTGTTACATGCAGTTTGTTTCGTTTTTTTTTGCTGTATATATATGTACATACATATGTACTTATATTTATTTGAGCTGATAATATACACATGTTTTAGATATTATAAGAAAATTATATTCACTACTAGACAGCCAACCATATGTGGAAGAAAAAGAAAATATAAAGTAATATTTATAATGGAGTCATATTTTTAAGGATTATTTGCAAGAATCTTTAAAAGGAGTCATAAAATATTTTATTTATAAACAAATAATTTTACAAAAACTCCTTCCGTTAATAGGCTTTGTAAATCATAGCAAAATAAGCGCCTAATTACACACAAAAAAATATTATTAAAAACCCGCTTTTTTATTACAAATTGTGATTGAGTTTAACAAATTATTTCTTATTTTGAGTGTATTCCACTTAATTTTGCCCAAATATATTTTTGGCTCCTTAACAGGATTTATATTCTTTCGAACAAAAAAAAAAAAAAAAGTAAAAAATAAACTATTCAAAGTCAACTTCAACTTCTGCTTAAACTTTTCAGCGCAACTTGTGTGCAACAACAAAATCATCAAACCAAAAAACTTACCAATGCTTTATTCTTTTTCCTATTTTCACTTTGTCTGTCCTGTTAAAAGTTTTTGTTAAGGATTTTTCTAAAGCGCGCTAACGTCAAGGATCTGCTCAACGAATAGACAACAACTACTTAAAAATACGATTTTCTAAGCTTAAAACTATGAAAGAAAACTAAAGTGACGTAAATGTCTTAAGAAAATTGTATTTTAAAATAGTAGAGGGAACGACAGGACGAAAAAATGTACATAAATTGTAAAGCAAAACGATAAAATGTTAAAATATTGAAAGGATGTTTTGTACAGTTATAGTTTAAGTAGTTAAAGATTAGTTAAACTAGTAAAATGCTGTTTCTATAAAATAACGAAGTTTAAACTTTAGTTAGTTTAAAATTACAGCTATAGCGAGTTCTTGGTAGGGTTCTATAGTTGAAACGAAAAGTCGACTTTTCGGCTTTTTGCATTTAGTTAAAGGTCGACTTTTCGACGTTTTTCATTTAATTCAAAGTCGAGTTTTAGACTTTCGACTTTAAGTATTTTATAAATTGTCGACTTTTTGATTTTTTTTCGACTTTTTGACTATTTTCGACTTTATTCGAGTTTTTCCGACTATTTTAGAGTTCTTGCCTTTTTTTGCCTTTTTTTTACTTTTTTCTACTATTTTCGAGTTTTCGACTTTTTTCGACTTCTTTCCACTTTTTCCGACTTTTTTCGAATTTTCGACTTTTTACGACTTTTCGACTTTTATTTACAAAGTCGACTTTTCGACTTTTCGACATTTTTCATAGACGATAGTCGAATTATAGACTTTTTTGGAACAAAATAGTCGATTTCGACTTTTCGACTTTTTTCGACAAAAAGTCGATTGTTCGATTATTCGAAAGTCGGTTTATAGAACCCTAGAACACTTGGAGTAATAAATTTTGAAATCTTGAAAGGTTTCATGGCGTATTTTATATTTTGGAAGATTTAGCTTAAATAAATATTAAACTTCTTTTAGTAAATTTTAATATCTGGTTAAACTCTAGCTCATTAAATGATTTTTCAACAAAGTTGTAAATATGTATAAAAAAAACTACAAAATTTTAGTTTAATATTTTGAAAAGTTTTATTTCATTGCGAAATATTAAGTAGAATTATTAAAAAGACATTAAAGTTAAGAAAAAAAGGAAGCAGAGTTTTGGGGGCCATCATCATGGTTTTAAAAATGTATATTGTTTTATTATTTTTTTATTATTCACAACTTGATGATGCTATTGTACATACTTAGAAAACAACAAAAATAACAACAATCATTTGGCTATTAGGGAAAATGTTTTGAAATTCAAGTTTAGCCATTTTTATTTACTTTTATATCCGTTTCCTTTGGCTATACTTAAGTATGCGGATCAAAAGATAATTTTCAACTTGTGTGAAGATGTTGTTGCTATTTATTTTTTTCCGACGAAAACTTTTTCATTTGTCGCTTTTTAAAACGCTCAATGAATAACAAATAGTTGAGACAAACAACAAAAAGTGTGAAGAAAAAACTTTGATATACTAAATTTAAAAAGGAACGTGTATTTAGTTTTTAGCCAATTTAAGCTAAATTATAGAAACGTTTTATATTTAATAAATTTTTCTTAAAAAAATATTGAAATGTTTTTGAAACCTACCAAATAAAAAACACACCCATAAGAATTCAATAAAATGGTTTTATGCTTCTTACTTAACATGGCCAATACAAAAATTCACATTCATATGGCCAAAATTCATAACAACTAACAACAACAACAATATTTTCTAGTTTTTTTCTTTCCTTTCTACAAATAAACATTCGGTTAATTTTTTCACTCTCTGTGTATTTGTTTGTGCTTCACTGGACGCTTCGCAATGGGACATGGGCTTCACATGGCATGTTTTAGTCAGCTGTCAAATATTTTGACATGGGTTCCAAGCTGAAAATTCCAAAATGGTAAAAATTTTCTAAATATTGTTGTTGCTGTATATATGGTTTGGTTACTGACAGCCAGCCATACAAATGTTAGAAAGAAAATATAGAGAATAGGAGCCAAAAGAAAAACTATTTTCTTCATTAAATAGAGATTTGATAACAAACAAAACCTAAAATGATTATAAACTCTTAACAATTACTAATTTTATTTTCTTTAAAAAAAACAGGTTAAATTTGAATTTAACCCCTTGTTTTAAATAATAAAATTAAAGATGCATTTAAGTCTCTATAGATTTGTAAATTGTGTTTTTTAACTAATGAAAAAGTCGGTAATTTTTCATAAAATTATTTGAATATTTTTTATTTTATCTAGTTAAGGGAGAGAAAAAAAGGAAAAATATTAATTAAAACAATACTTTTCAGTTATTTAATCAAATTTATATACAAGTTTTTTTAGGATAGAAAATTTCCAACAAACCACCAAATCCCTGGAAATTGAAAAAAAACAACAACAAATTACTAAATATTTTGTAAAAAGTATTTTTTTTTTTTGCTTAACCCTTGCTTTCATTTTTATCCTCCATTTTTTTTTGTTTGTTTGAGTGACTGACAATCTCCCTTTAGATTTTTTATTTTTATAAAAAATCTATTCTGTATTTTCAAATGTGTTCTTTTTTCGACACTCTCTAATATAAAGTTTGTGTTTTTGTTGTTGTCGAGTTTATTTTTTTCCATAGATATTATATGGTCAGACACTGTCAAGAGCCATCAAACCATTTTTGCATTTGTTACAAAAATATATATGTATGTATTTTTTCAGATGTTAAAAAAAATTAGTAAGCAGAGGTGCACAAACTGTATATACATATAACATTATCCTTTTTTTAAGAAAATAACTGAGGTTGCACCCGAGTATGATATGTCCGATTTGGTTTTTCCCAAACTAATACTATTCAATCTGTTCAATATTTTCAATCTCGAAATCCCAATCGTTTTAATTTTTCGAGGATAAAAAATCGGGATTTTTCATTATACCCTACACCACTTTAGTGGGGAGGGTATATTGGGCTTGTGCTGATGTTTGTAACGCACAATAATATTGGTCCTATACCCACCTTAAAGTATACCAATCGGCTTAGAATCATTTTCGATTTAGTTATGTCCGTCCGTCTGTAACCTTGTAATCAAACTACAGGTCGCAATTCAATGAAATTTGGTATTTGATCTTCTATTGTCACACGGACGAAGCCTATTGAAAATGGTTAAGATCGGCCCATTATTTCACCTAGCCCCCATACAACTGATCCTCCGAATAGGGCTTGTAAACCTTGTAATCAAACTACATTTTGAATATAATTCAATGAAATTTGGCACACGATCTTCCATGGTATCGGAGACGAAGCCTATTGAAAATGGTTAACTTCGGTCCATTATTTCACCTAGCCCCCATACAGCTGAACCCGCCGAATAAGGCTCTTAAGTTCATAATTATGTTTAATATACTCGTATCTGGTCAAAAAGCTGCAAAACCAAGTTCTATACTAGCCTTGATGACCCTCAAAATTTTTATAGTTATTGGGTCTCATTTGACCATAGCCCCTATACAAAGCCCCCTTTAAAATTTGACTTAAATGTCCACAATTTTATTCAACAATAAATGGCTTAAGTATATCCGAGGCAAGGTACAATTCAACTTAAATGCTTTATTATGAAAACTAAATCACATTTTTATTTTGTAACAGGTGTAGGGTATTATATGGTCGGCCTCGCCCGACTATAATTTCTTACTTTTTTTTTACTGGTTTTAATATTGACATAAAGTTTTCTCTCTCCTGATATAATGGAAAGAAATATTCATAGTACCCAGTAGCAGCAGTAGATGGGTAACAAAAAAGTTAACATAACAGCTGAAATGTGTCAAAAAACTAAAATGAAAGTTCTTCTTTTTTAGGAAGTTGACTTTTGGGAATATCATTCGGTTTCGCTCAAAAAGAAAGAATAAAAGTAAAAAAAAAATATGGCAAAATATTAGAATATTATTTGGGTACATCCTAAGAGAATTAAAATGATGTTTTCATTTATTTCTGTTTTTTTTTTTTTTTCATTCCAACAATATGTGTGTGTGGTCCTCTTTGAAAATCTCTAAAGGCTTAAGAATAATTTTTCACTATTTTTTAAATAAAATTGATAAATCGGTTAAATGTTTTTGTTTCTTATTATTTTGTAATCAGTATGCAAAGAACAAAAACTTTATTACATTTTAATTTCTTAACTTTACAAAGATTTTTTCCCTTTTTTTTATTAATTTAATAAATTTTTTCTTCTTCGTCAAAAGGAATCCCCCCATATTAGCTTTTATTTGCACAAGTCATTTTGTGATGATTTGGCAGTTTTAGGTTTTTGTTTAACAGAAAAAGTATAGAAAAACCAAAACTCTTTAAAGATGTTTGTTTGGAGCAGTTATACGAGAGGTGTGAGTCTGAGTATGTGCCTCATGGTTTCATTGTTGGGCTGTTTCTTGATGACATTACAAATGCCACACACGAATTTTTATATTATTTTTTTATTTTGTTTTATTTTTTGCAAAATGTTGCTTCTTTTGTTGTTGCTGGCGTTGTTGTTGGTATAATAAATTTATAAACATTAATAATGTGTGGTTTCTTGTGACCATTTTGGTATAAATATTTTTGTATGTATTCTATAGATACATTCATTCGCACATACTGAGATTCATTCTTCGGCTACAATAAAATTGTGTTGAACACAAAAGTCTTGATAGAAGAATGTTCATTTGTTCGTTCGTTCGTTCGACAAAAGAACAACTGTGTCTGAATTTAGCAGGCATTTTATTTTTGTATTTTTATTTTTGTTCATACGAGAATGATTTTGTTTCTTAAGCTTGTAATTTCCGCAATTATAAAAACATTTAGTGAATTCTTTAAGAGATCTTTATGCTTTTTATGCCACAAATCATTTTGATTGATTTCAATTTTCTTTTATAAAGTGCCCAGCAATGCAGTCGGTCTCAGTCACTAAGAAAAAATATAACGTTTTCTAAAATTGTTCAATTAAAAAATTTTAATATAAAAATTTAAATGGCATATTAGAAAGTACATAATAATTAGTTATAGAAAAATATTATTAGGAATTGGGAATTAATTAAAATGCAGCTGATAAATTCTAACTAACTTTGATAGTACTGATATGAAAGCTAGTAGGTCAGCCATGTTTGTCTAAGTTCAAAGCGCCATTTTTAGTAACATTCAGCGAAAGTTTAATCGCTATCATGGTTGCCTATTTGTTACTATTTAATCTAGATAAAAAAATAATTATAATTTCTCTTGTGCTTACACCAAATATAAACAAAAAAAGAACTTATGACACACTAAAAAACAATGAACAAATTTTTATTTTATTATAGTATTTTTTTGTACATTAAAAATAATTACACTAATGACAAAAGATGAAAATTGATAATAACAAACAAAACTAAACAATAAAAAAGTGTACGGAAGTAATTACAGGCATATAATTTGTATTTTGAACTACAAACAAAAATCTAAATTAAAAACGAAAAAGAAAACAAATGTCAACCGTGAGATTTTTAACTTAAATATTTTTTGAGGTTTCATTTCAAAACTTTGAGGTTTTATTTTCACTAATTTCTTTGTACACAAAAGGTTAATTAGTGTGTAATCGAAACAGTAGTCGAAACTTTAAATAAACCACAAATAATTTTTAAAAGTAAATTCCACCAAAAAAAAAAAGCATTTAAACAAAATGTTTGTTTTATACGTTCAAAAAATGACCACGCCAAAATGTAATCAACTGTAAATGTAACAAATTTCTTAAAAAAATACTAAAATCTTTATTTGAAATGTTTGAAATAAAACCACTTCCTGTTTGATAAAAAGTTTGAATGAAAAACCAACAGAATCATAAAATTGCTCAAATTGTATTTTTCTATGATTTTTTGTGATTTCCTTCTATTCTGTTAATGACATGACCGAGCATTGAAAGCCACAGCTTTTTGGTGCTCTAAATGCCTGTCTATCTTGTGTCCATGACTGTCTCTGTCCGTCTGTCTACAACCTAAGGCGGCCATATTTAATCATTGGTTGATGTAAAAAAATGGGATTTGTAGCAAACTTTGTGTAGTTGTATTTTTTTCCTATTTCATCTACTACAATTTCTACTTTGTTTGATTTCATCTGTTTTTGCTGCTGCTTATATTCATTATGTGATTGTAAGCAGTAATTTAAGATAATGTTTTCTTGAAAAAACTTGACTCATATTTTTCAAATGTTTCGATTTGAACTATGTAATTGAAAAATTAAGGAATTTATGTTGAATTTATCGTATGAATCATAATTGTACTTTTGTGCTCAAACCAGTAGGAAGTTATACAGGTCTGCCACACATTTCGATCGGAATGGTATTATTCCGATCGATTTTGTTTTAGCTTCTCCAAATTCCGAATTAGTTCACAAAAGAAATAAAATTATATTGATTTTATTAAAAATTGATTCTGTTAAGCTTATTAAAACCAGAATCGTATTTTAGTAAAGGTTTTTTTATTGAAACTTTAAGAAAGCAACTTTAATTACATACAAATCTCAATTCCACTTAAAAACTGAAAATGGTTTTATTCCGAAAGAATTTTTCGTATTCCTTTTTCGATCGGAATAGAATGCTGTGACAGGGATGATAGTAGGACTTATTTTTTGTAACTCTGACTTATTTAAGTAATTTATTGGTTAACAACTTTATATGGGGGCAGAGACAAATATAGGCCCATTCTCATAACTTGGTAGAGTCCTTTAAGTTTATATAAACATTATTCTAAATTTAATCTTGAATATTGTAAAACTTATTTTATTAAACACAAGGCCATATTCTGTTGCCTTGTAGCTTGAACAAGAACATTCAGTGATTCTGAAAGTTATTCAAAATGGAGTCTCCTTGACTGTTCGTGCGTAGTTAATCAGTGTAGGATATAAAAAGTCCTTGAGTGTTCATCAAACTTGATAAAATTTGCAGTATAAACTCTAGATCCTTACAGTACCATTAATAAATTTCAGTGAAAGTATTTACTCTTTTACATCACTGTTTCTGTAAGCTGTTTTTGGTCTATGATTTGTTTGAGTTTATATTTTTGTTAAGTTTAATATTATTTATTTTTTTCTTATTTAGTTTAAGACGATCTCCCATGGTGATGGTGCTGTATATATGATTTGGATTTTTGTTGAGTTTTTTTTTTGCAGTTTTTTTGAATGAAAGCATGCCTGCCTTAAATACATTTGATAAATTACGCAAAATCTTATGAAAAAAATCGAAAAAACAACAACAGCAGCATTATAAATATGAGTTTTACACCTTGAATTATTTTTTTTTTCTCTTAAGTCGAATGAATACCTTGTCTTCTGTGTAGATTTCGTTATTAAACCTCGGTCGCAGTAGTAGTAGAATAGTTGGTTGGGCTTTGTTTTAAGCGCACAGGGGGAAGGGCCGTCATAAGCAAAATTACATTTTAATGACTTTGAAGATGACCTGTAAGAAGAAAAAGAATCTTTAATAAAAAAAATAAAAAAAAATAATAATATATTTCCACATGGCGCAAGGCGCCTTTAACGCGTTTATCATTCTGCTGTTTTTAGGTTTTTGTTGTAGTTGTTTTTTTTTGTCAGTTTCCAACATAAAGTGATAAATTTGATTAAATTGATATTGTTCATCAAACTTCAAACGCTGAATATGTAAAAAGCGACCTTAATTCTTTTTTAGATGAGCAAAAGAAATACAAAAATCTAATAACACCATTTTTTCTAATGAAAAATTATTTTAAACACCGTAAATTGCTGGAAACGTATAGACAAGATCTTTTGGCCAGCCACTCACATGCATTCAACTAATAAATGCTTTAAAAATTAACTTCAAAGTTGGAAAAAAATAATAATTTCTATTAAATAAAAGACGCACGAAAATTGTTATTAGAAAGATTACTCCAACATACATTTATAACAAAAAAAACTCAAACCAATTGTGGAAAAAACTTATATAAATTATTATTTTTTTTTTGTTTGTATTTTTTATAATGTAATGTTTTTTATACGTTTTGTTATTTTGATATGAAAGCGTATTGTAATTAAATAGCGATTAGGCCACCATTTTTTTATTAAAAAAAATAACAGAAAATATAATAATTTTTACCAGTAGTTTATTTTTTCTTCATCTTCATACCTTTTATATTCTCCATATTAAATAAAGTTGGCCATTGGCCATGTTTGGTTGTAACTACCACCACCTCCAGTACCGAAACCCGACCAATTCAAACTACTGTCGACTACTGCCTGCCACAGGTTTTGATAATGAAAGTCTGGCAAATGGGTGCGTTTTGTAGTTTGTTTCCAACTTAAACTCAAAGGAAATCATTAAAAATAATTATATTTTATGGGTTTTGCAGTATAAATTAATATTACTTTTTAATTATGGTAAAATGTAATATATAGAAACAACAAAACTAAATAAATTTAAAATTTATGAGAAGAGAAGCACTCAAATATTTGAATATAATTGGATTAGTTTTAAAGACTAAAATTATTTTAACAATCTATACTTTAGAGTTTTTTGTTTCAAATGTATAAGATGATTATATAGTTAAAATAATAGTGGAGACTGTCGAAAAATATAAATGGTAAATGCTCCATAACTAATACAAATAATTTAAAATTTGAAAGTTTAAAAGAATAATTTTAGTACTATTTTTGATACTTAATAATAAGTTAATAAATATTATTTATACATTTTAAAAATGTTTGGCCTAAATTTTACTTTTTTATATCTAAAATTGTCATGCTAATTGTATACGATGTATTGAAGTGATATTGTTAAATATCTTAAATAAAATTAATACATTTAAAACAATTTTCCGCCAACTACAAATACATAGAAAAAAGACCCAAAAATGTTCTTCTTCAAAAATCACCTTGTGTTTGAAGATTGAAAAATTCACTCACAAATCTTCAAATCATTTAAAGGTGACACTTGCATTCAATCTTGATTGATGGCACTTGTCTAGTAAACGTGCAAAGTGCATCATACATTTCTATATCTCTCTCTCTAGCTCTCTCCTATTTTCTTTAGATATTTTGAGGTAAAAATCAAAAGAAAGAAATAAAATCTTTTGATAATCAGCCAGAGTGCTAGATGGCAGTGTTTTTTCCTAATTCTAGGAGTGATGGTTTAATGTGCAGCAAGTCTTTAATAAATGTTTCTAAAGGCAGTGCGTATAATTATTTAACGTTTTGATTTAAAAAGAAATAAAAATAAAAAAAACCAAATGAAACGAAAAAGACAAGGTTGTATAGAAATCCACACAAAGCAGAAGATTTTTTTTTCTTCATTTTATATTTTGTATCATGATGCCTGTATTGGTATCTTTGGGTATGATGTTTGATAATGAGCATAAAATCCCATTTTGGATACAAAATAAGACGACGACCATACACAACACATGTTGTGAATTTGACAAGTACAAATGCCAAAAAGGGGATTCAAAACAACAGCAACAACAACCACATTTCAAAGAAAGGTTGTTCTTGTATTTTTTTTTTAATTTTATTTGATTTTTTCTTTATTTTATTAAAAAAAAAAAACAAAAGCATGTTGCTGTGTAATTTTTTGAAAATATTTAATTTTTTTTAAGTAGTCTTTGCTGCTTATTTAGTTGGCTTGATATGTATTTGGATTTTAATTTTAAAACATTTAAAATAATTTTGTATTTCTTTCGGTTTCTTTTAACAACAACAGAACGCAAACGTGGCCGTCAAACTTATACACGCTATCAAACTTTGGAACTGGAGAAGGAGTTTCATTTCAATCGCTATTTAACCCGCAGAAGACGCATAGAAATTGCTCATGCTCTGTGTTTGACTGAAAGACAAATAAAGATCTGGTTCCAGAACAGACGCATGAAATGGAAAAAGGAAAACAAAACCAAGGGCGAACCCGGTTCAGGAGGTGAAGGTGATGAAATTACACCGCCAAATAGTCCACAATAAAATTGCACACAACAACAACAACAACTACAGACATTATAATAAATTTATAAAATTAAAACTAAAAAATTTATAAAAAAATTTAATCGAAAAATAAAACAATAGTCTAAATTTTTATGTTTTTAAAAGGGTTATTATAAATAAAAATTATCTTATCTTACATATTTAATAGAATTTGTCATCATTAAGTATTTTGTTTTGTTTTAAATCAAATTTTATAATTTTCAAATATTTTTTTGTAATTATTTAAATCCTTTTGTTTTTTCTTAATATTTTTCTTTTTCGCAAAATTATTATTTGTCTTAAAATTTGTTTTATTTTTTTTATAATGGTTTTAATAAGTGTAAATTATATAAGAAAACAATTAAAAATAATAGTAAAGTAAACTCAAACAAAACCAACTCATGTGACCTCAAATTTAAATAAGTTATTTAATATAAAAAAAAAAAAAAAAACAACAAAAAAATGATTAAAAGGAAATTAAAAGTAATTTTATTTTAATAATAAGTAAACTATATTATTACAATAATTAATAAATAAAACTAAAAACCCCTTAGAATTAAAATTATATTAAATTAAAAACAAAACAAACAAAAAACGTTACTTATAAAAACAAAATATTAAAAAAAAAGTTGCAATGTATAAAATTTAATCAATATGGTGTATTAAAATAAACAAACAAAAAAAAAATCTATTTATATTTATAAACAAAACAAAATATTATAATTAAATAATAATTAAAATGTATTAAATTAAATCTAAAAGAAAACAAACAACAAAAAATTGCATGATTTTTCAAAAACAGACATGTAATTTTCATTGTTTTCTGTACACTTTTGTGTTTAATTTTATACACAAAGAACAAAGAAAACGACAAAAGAAAAAAAACACATAAAATTAGACAAAGATATACCAAACGATATACAATAAATAATTATTAATTAATAAATTAAATTAATAAATTTAACATGTTTTTTTAAAACAACCACACTTTACTATTACACACTTCAAAAACACAATATTAAATTATTAAACAAATTTCAAATAGAAACAATAAAAATTATTACACAAAATAAAAAAAAATTATTAAAAAAACAAAATTCAAAATTTATTTATTTTTTATTTGCTTTGCAATATACTTTTCTTTGGAGTATTAAAACATTTTCGGTTTTATATTTGTTTTAAATATTTAAGCTTGAAAACCCTTAAATAAAAGAAATTTTCAAAAAAAGATTTCAAAAGCAGGATATAATGTATACCGATTTTTTAAAAGAAAAACTAAAACAAATTGGCACATGTTTACAATTTTTAATTATTAGTAACACACACACACAACCACTCATTTTTTACACAATTATGTTTATATTTTCTTAAATAACTTATTCAGTTTCTCTTCATAATGTTTATAATTTTAATAATTATTGTAAATTAGTAAAATTTTGTAGAATTCAAGGTATTTTTTTTAACGAAAATATAATAAAATAAAAATACCTTCTTAAAATACCAAAGTCCCATAAATGTAATAATGAACTTTAAATGAATGCACTCTTTATTAATTCCTACTAATAATGGAAGGACTTTTGAAATTTTGAATTTCCGAAATTTTTATATTCTAAATCAGAATTTTTATTAAATTCATATAACAGATATCAATATAACGTTTCGATTAAAAATTAAGTAAATCTCTTAAATTACCCTATTATGCATCTGTATTACATTAACTTGATGGCTTAATTGGTTCAGAGTCCGTCTGAGAAAGCTAAATTAGAGAATAATAACTGAATTCTTATGGCTTAACTTAGAGAGTTACACACATTAAGTGAAAGCACATCATACAAATTCTTGATCAGTGATCGGAGTACATATCTAACAGGGATCATGAAGAATCCATCTCTAATGTCAGTGTAAATCATTTTGGAACAAGTTTTCGTCTTGATTTATTAATAATTTAGAGCAACAATATCTATATGATCATGGCTTATTCGGAAATGTAAATCTCTATGAAATAGAAACAAATCTGTTGATCACTTCCATATATGATATAAAATAGGGGTCCCTATAAAATCTTTTTTTATACCGAACATCATATAAGATGGGAGTATATTGATTTTATCATTCCCTTTGTAACACATCGAAATATTGGTCAAAGACCCACAAAAGTATATATTTTTTTCAGAAAGTTTTGTTAAAAGCTTAAAAGTACTGATGGTACATTTGTTCCTAATGAATTATTTTGTTATGACACTGATAACCATACACGCCGAATAATGTTTTCTTGTAATTTACTTCAAAATATTCTTAATTATTAGAAAAAAAAAATATTTAACATTAAAAAAAATTAGGGGCCGAAATATCGCTTACCTATACGAATAAGCTTTTGTATCAAAATTAAACTAAAATGTATAAAATTTCTTGTTCGATATCATCTAAAAATCAAGGAAAATTACGACCAATTTTACTCGATCACGTACATAAGTGGTAAAACAGTTATAAAAAGTTAATTTAAAATGATCTAGAGAAACTTAATAAATAACAAATTACTTTCCATTAAAATATTTTAAATAAATAAAATTAACTTTGAAAGTCCTGCCAAATAAAAAGAGTGCTTTTAAGTTTTATTTTGTAAATATTTTTTATTCAGAACAAAAAAAAAAAAACAATGAAATCAAAGTTTTATAATTTTGTTTTTGTTTTTACAAAAAAAGAAAAAATACACAAAAAATATAAAATCTCAAAAAAAAAAAAATAAATAAATAAATTAATTAATTATAATATATAAAAAATAATAATAAAAACTCATTGTGATTGTTTTCCTCTAAAACATGTGAAAATAATTTAGAAAAAAAAAAAACATTATGCAGTTCATTTTTCTATTTATTATTTTACTTAATGTGATGATTATAAACAAAAACAAAATAAACAAATATTTAAAATATTCATTACATTTATTGGTATGCAAAAATAAAATAAAATAATTTTCAAAATTGAAAAAAACATAAAAATATGAAAAAAATATTTGAAAATGGTAGTTGGCACAAAATACAAAAACCTCCCCCATGATACGTAAATTTAGGCCTGTTTCTGTAAGAAATTATCATAAAACAAAGAAGAAAATAAATTTATTAAGCATTTTACAAGAAAAAATAAAATTATTATGAAAATCTAAAAAAAATGATAACTAAACTTTAAATGTATTTACATACAATAAATTATATTAAACTAAAGAAAAAATAATTAAACAAAAATAAATATTTGTAATATTATTAACAGAAATACTATTATTGTAAATAAATAAAATAAATATATACTTTTTAGAATAAAGAAATCAGAAATAAAAATAATAAAAAACACAAAATATTAAAAAAAAAAAAAATAGAAACGAACTTTTTTATTTCTGTCTAGCAGGATTTAGTTTAGATTTAGTAAATAAATCAATTTTTGGAAAATAATAGAATTCTTCTTTTAACCAAATATTGAAAATTACTTGTTGTTTTAAGCGATTCCATTACAAGCTACGCCACTATTGTGGAAGGGCATTATGAGTTTATTATATTGCTCCATAGAAATATTTATAGAAATCGGCTCAGAATAATTTTCTAAGTCGATTTAGCTATGTCTACCCGTCCATGTAAACCTTATGATCAAACTACAGGTCCCAATATTTGATAAAATTTGACACATACAACCAAGAACTATACCTATTGAAGATGGTTGAAATCGATACATTATTTCAAATAGCCCCATACAATCATACTCCGCGAATAAGGCTTTGAAGCTCACACAAAGCCCTCCTTGGAAAATGACTTGAATTTAAAATTGACAAGGTTAGACACAAATTTTCAGCTCTATCGGTCAAGAACTGCTGGAGTCAGAGGGGGTCAAAACTGGACGTTTTGGTCATACAGGGTTTTATTCAAATGAGGGTAACTTTTCACCTACTGGTCCTAAAAATTTAAAGAAAATTAAAGGAAAGTTTGATTTTGAGCATTTATTCAAACACCGATCTCAGCGAAACCTGAGATGTTATTTAAATGAGACGTACGTATTTTAAAATGTTTCCTCAAACTGTTTTAATGTTATCCAAACACTTTTTATACCCACCATCAAAAAAGATGAGGGTATATTGTTTTTATCATTTCGTTTGTAATACATCGAAATATTGGTCATAGACCCACAAAAGCCATGTCCGTCTGTCTGTCTGTTGAAATCACGATAGGGTCCACACGAGTGGAGCTATATATGTTTATAATAAACAAATATTCTCTATTGATAAGGTTTATTTGGTATTGAAAATACGCAATATGGGTCAACGTTTTTGGATAGCCCCCATACAAGTAGACCCCCTTAAAAACAGCTTTAATGGGCATAACTGTTTTAAAAATACGAGTATACCGATGAAATTCGACAAAAATAGGTTTTTGGGTTTTGCTTTTTTAAATACGAGTTTTCCTTATTTAAAAATACGAAATTTGACATAAACAAGTTCTATACAAAACAAAATCTATGTACAACATTTTAAGAGTATCGGTTCATAATTGACGCATATAAGGTCTCCTTCAGAAAATTACTCCTCCTCTCACATTTTAAAAATTGAGAAAAAAAATATTTTGTTTTTAAAAATTAATATTTTGTTAGTTCAAAAGAGTCCAGTTTGGTCCATAATTGACTTAAGCCATATTCTAAACATCACCCTGATAACTATTCATTCCTTTTAGTGTATACGGTTTGATGGTGGGTACACTGTTGCCAGATCTGACGATTTATCGTTATTTTGACGATCTTCAGTGTCAAAACAAGTAAGAAAGTGCAGTCGGGCGTGACCGACCATATGATACCCTACACCAGTTATGAATATTAAATGTGATTTATTTTTCATAATAATTCATTGTTCAGATACATTTAAGCAATTTATGGATGAAAAACTAATTTTCTGAAAGAGGCTTTATATGGGGGCTAGGGGCAAAGATGGACCTAGACCGATAAAGTTTTGTGAATATATTTATATAATATTTATTTGTGCTGAATTTGATCGCGATATTTGTGATTTTGGACATTAAAGTAATTTTCGATATACAAGTATATTTAACATAATTATGAGCTCAGAGCCCCTTTCGGGGGGTTCTGTTGTATGGGGGCTAGGTGAAATAATGGACCGATTTTAACCATTTTCAATAGGCTTCGTCCTTCGTCCAATTATCTTGAAAATTGCGACCTGTACCTTGCGCACAAGGTTTACATGGTCAGCCAGCAAGACGGACATAGCTAAATCGACTCAGAAAACGATTCTAAGCCGATTGGTATAGTTTAAGGTGGGTATAGGACGAATATTTTTGTATGTTACAAACATCAGCACAAACTCAATATACCCTCCCCACTAAAGTGGTGTAGGGTATAAATAACTTGTTGACGATTTGACGAAAGGGCGAATGTAATAGCTTTAAAGGGAAGGAAGATCGAGATATTATGGGGAGAAATCTCCTCAAAATGAGCAAGTCCGAGGCTAGTATGATTGTACGCATTCTGAGTGGACGAACAGAATTACGAGCACATCTATACACAATTGAAAGTGCGGATTCAAACAAATGTAGAGCATGTGGAGAGGACAGTGAAACTCTGGAGCATTTTCTATGCCACTATCAGGCATTCGTCGAAGTTAGATCCAAGTATCTTAGAAGTGATGTTATTCCGGAAATAACATTTCTGACTAACACTGATTGGAAAATTCTTAGGAATTTCGTCCAGGAAACTGAGTTTCTGAACATTGAAAAATAATACATTCAGTGAAAAAAAATTTCATGAAAAGGAGCACACAACAGCTCCGATAGTGGTCTAGGTGTATTTCTTCGGATTTGATGTAGTAAACACCCTTCTATCAACCTAACCCATAAAAGCATAATGTACATGATTCGATTTTAGTAGAATATTTAAGGTATATTCGAGTTTTTTAGATCATATTATATGCTTTATTTTTTAATTTAAATAAAAATTATGAAAAACTTCTCAATAAATATATTAAAAAAATTCATGAAAAACATGTAAAAAAGTTGAATAAAAAAATATCTCACATTCATATTTACTGTATATCATATCACATATGTAGTTTACAAGAACTCAATATAAGGTACATACAGTGGTTTCCCGGTTTAACGAAAGATATAATGTCAGGCCCATTCGTAAAAACGAAAAATTCGTTAAACCGATTAACAACTTTTCTATGATTTAATGATAAAAATACGGTAATGGAAGGTAGGAAGTCTATTTTTTAAATCTTTTTGAATGCACCCATAAAGTTTTTGACAATTTCCATGCATGTTTATGCAGTGTGCAAAAGATAGAAATTAGTTATTTTGTTAAATTTACAATCAAAACAAAATTAACGATTTTATGAAAAATTGTATTACTAAAATTGTAGGTTAAAAACAATATTTTTTGTTTAATGATGTTAAAGTTGTTTCATTTCGAAAATGAATTCTTCTCTTATAAAAAATAGCGATTTGATGTCCATTTTAATCGATGTGAAATTCTAAGTATTTTATGGTAATTTTCAATAAAAACAGTTCCATTTCTCACTTTATTAGAAAAATAATCATAATATTCCTTTAAATAAAGAGTTTTATATTAAAATGTATTTAATAAATATTATTCATATTTCCGAAATTTTTTCCGAATTTTTGTATTTGTAGATTTTGTACCCATTGAATTGGGTATTGGACTTACATTAAATCTTAATATGTTATTGCTTTTGGTTAATAAAGAAGTTTAGTTATCTTTCCGTATTATTTTCACCTCTTTTTATAGACAATTTTTTAGAAATTCGTTATATCGAGTACAAAACTTACTCATTCATTCGTAATATAAGGTACTCAATGGAAACAATTTGCCCGTTCGTTAAATCGCGAATTCGCTAAACTGAGTATTCGTTAAACCGGGAAACCAGTGTATTTTGAAGTATAATCAATCGAAATTGATAAAAACGTCTCGATAGTTAGTTTTTTATACGCCTTTATTCAGAATCATGCTTCGTATATCGGTGATATAAAACAGGGAGGTGAGTATGACATTCAAGATATTCTGTGTTATTAGATCCATTAAAATCCAAAATTTTTTTATATTTTAAAAGGCTTTCTTAGGAGTATACAATTCAAGAGGTAAGTAATTACATTTTATTTTAACGTGTTTTATAACTGTTTAAGTTTTTTTTAACTACATATATACCTTTCTATTTCAGAAATTCATTAAAAACGTGCAAATATAACAATTAACTTAACATCATCGTCATCTAATCGACTAAATTAAATAAATCTATTCATGCTAAATAAATACTAATTTACTTAAACGAAAGTAAAACTAATTACATTTTAATTAAACCACATTTATATTTAGTATATACAAACGTATCTGTATACGATACAAGTACATACATACATATATTTTTTTAACTCAAAAGCAAATGTATTTTTAATTATATTATAATTTATTGTACAAAAATTAATACGAACATTGATTTTCACAACACCATGAATATATGGCAAATTCTGTAAAAATGTTTAGAAAAATACAGTTACAGCAACAAATATGAAAGAAAAATGAGGAAAAGGCTAGGAATTTTTGATGAAAATATTTGTATAATTGTGAATAATTTAATTAAATTTCTATTCGTTATACATCGTTTATTTAAACAAGAAATTTAAATTAATTTCAACAGACCGAAAACTTAACATTCTTCATCAACTTTGCAAAAACATGAAAGAACTGCCATCACATCACACATTTTATATAAATTCAGTAAGTGACAACGACTTTGAAAAGCATCTACTACGTCGAAAAGCTAAAAAAATAATTATTCAAAATTAATATTAAGATATTAAGTTACACATTATTATTAAGTCATTTAAATTAACATTAATATACAATATATGATTTATTATTGCTTATAATTTTTAAATATAAATTTCCATACAAATTTTGTTTTAATTGATATAATTAAATTTTTTATAAATATGTAAGATCCTTAAATGTACAGATGTAGTGTTATCCCAATATTCTATTAATATTATAATTTACATTGCTAAAAATTTCAATTAAAATTTCTAAAAATATTTTAGCGTTTATAAAAACATTATCAACAAATGTGAAAACAACTCATAGTACACTAAGGAAAATAATTAAAACTTAACTTGAAATTCTTGTTTCAACTACAGTTGTGTGTAGAAAATTTAAATTTCTAAATAACTAAATATTTTTTTTATATGCATGAGCCTATAAGTTATAACTAGGGAAACCAAAAATATACGCTATAAGAGGGGTTATATGCGCCTTAAATAAGAAGTAAAAAAAGGTAAAATTTTTTTTATTAATAATTTTTAAACATTAAAAATCTTAAAAAGGCTGAAAATTATATTTTATGTTATATTATCCTACAAAATTTATTTCTGATAATTGACTACTCTCATAATTTAAAGAATTCAGATGAAAACCAAAAATTTTGGGTTTTATATACAGTCTAGAATTT
The DNA here is from genome assembly GCF_015586225.1 of Lucilia sericata. Lineage (NCBI taxonomy): Eukaryota > Metazoa > Arthropoda > Insecta > Diptera > Calliphoridae > Lucilia > Lucilia sericata. The sequence goes on along the minus strand of NW_023994088.1, from coordinate 90,579 downwards.
TATGATTTATTATAATTTTTTCTTGAAAAATTAAATTTAAGTTAAATATTTAATAATTAAAAGATATGTATACAAAATATGCACTAAAAGAATAAAATATGTTGTAAATTTTGGAAAATGTGCCCTAAATATGCTATTAAAATCAAATCACGCTTTTATGGCTCAAATATGCAAAAATATGCGCTTGTTGATTGGCAGCTATTGGGGATCAAACCAAGGGTTCGCTAATCAAATCATGTTTAAAGCCAGTTTACATTATTCCACAAGTAATATGATCTGTTAACATTTTGTTAGAAGAGAACGGATATGCGGATAACGGAAACGCAATATGTATGTAATGAAGCCATCACACATTGAGAGAAAATACATGTGAAAATATTACAGTCGTATTTTTTTAAATGATTCAAAAAACAAGCGGGTCACAATTGGTTAAGGGTATTAGCGGATCTCAACATAAACAAGTCTCCAGCACTGGCCTTGAAGCAGTGCTTTTCGACGCTAGCTCGTCCATTAGCCAATCTTTTCAGCACTTTACACCATACCGGTGAGTTCCCTCATGCTGGAAGATTGCTAATGTTACGGAAATCCCCAAAAAGGGAAAGTCTAATAACCCTGAAAATTATCGCCCAATTGCAATTAGTTCTGCACTTTCTAAAGTTATGTAAAGTATGGTAAACTACCATCTTGTTAGGAATTTAGAGTCCTAACGACCGTCAGTATGGCTTTCGTAGCGGCCGTTCTACGGAAGACTTTCTATTCACCATCATGGCGAAAGTAAAGTGGTAGCTATAGATATCTCCAAGGCGTTTGATAGGGTGTGGTATGGTGTACTGTAGGTAATTACTTCTCTCGATTTATATCGAGCTTTCTTAGGGATTGCTCTATACGAGTTGTTATAGATGAGATCTCGTCAAACTAGTTCAACGAGTTCAGGTATACCGAATGCTCCGTTCTTTCTTCTACTCTATTTCTTATCTTTTTAAATGACATTCTATGTCAAACTTCCAACCATATCTACACTTTAGCAGATGATAGCAACATTTGCCATTTTTATTCATTCAACTATAGGCCAAGTCCTTTAGAGATTGGGGCAATGAGGCAAAACATGAATAACTCACTTAATCAAGACCTAGTGGCAATCTCTGAATGGGGTCGTGCTAATAGAGTCGACATTCAGCGAGAGCACACCCATTTGTGGTCGAGAGAATTCGTTCTTTAGTCGTACTGTCCATATGTGGAACAAACTTCCCTCAGAAGTCTTTCTTGTCACTTGCAATGTGGGTAGGTTTAAATCGAATGTCCACGAACACTACTCCCTCTATCCTCCCTCCTATAACCTATTTTTCTATTTCCAACACAATGCACTGCATGAGTAGGGGTCATCCCCTGAGTGCTGGTCCTAACGAAAAAAAAAAAGATTAAAAACAATGAAATCAATACCGCAATAATGCAACGCATTGACAGAGAAATTGAAAAGTATCTTCTTCCTCCTCGTTGTACCATCGGCAAGTGTTATCATTATATAACTTAAGTGTTATCATTATATTTCTTAAGCTCATTATGTCCAGTGATACCTACATAGATTCTTAGGGTCTTATTCATAGACTTTTATCAAAGGTTTATAAATCAAATTTTCATACAAAATTTGTACTATAAGCCTTTGAGAAATGTTTGTGAATAAGGCAATTAGTTGGTATTTTTTTAATTCCAGAACATCAGCACATACTGTGTTTAAGTCCATATCTGGCCCTGCTCGTGCAAATTCGTCGGCGATTTCATTCCCAAGTATATTATTGTGACCCAGTATCCAGCACAGATTCAACGCGTGTTGTCCGTTGAGAACCTGTATACAGCCGTTGTCGCAGAGAGGTATAGGATCTAATATTTCTATTGCATAGTGCCTTTATAGCAGCCTGACTATCTATGTTGATCGTGATATTGCTGCTAAATAATGGTCTCATAGATATAAGCCTTTACTAGCTTGCAATAGGCTACATTCATTATTCAGTCTGATACTATGTTTTACACTTAAAAATATCGCTCCATTTTTCATTTTCTTTTTTGGAGCCATCTTTATATTCCTTAATACCATCCTGGTTTGCTATCTCCAAGTTATTAGTGTTTTCGAAGGATATCGCAGGATATTATCCTTTTTAGCATGTAGTGACATAAAATTCTAAAAAATAACTTATTTTTCATTGGAAATAACTATTTACTGTAGCTGTGTACTCAAAATTACGCTCAAAATCGAGAAAAATTAAAAAAAAAATCTTGGGACACCGGTGTCCCGTAACGTGAAAGAGTTAAATGTTAACTGTCTTAAACATACGAGTATAGCGAAGAAATTCGAGATAACTAAGTTTTTTACAAGCCAAAATCTCTCTACCAAATCTTATGAAGATCGGTTCGTAATCAGTGTTACCATATGTAAAGTTTTCCCTTCGAGATAACTAAGTTTCTTACAAGCCAAAATCTCTCTACCAAATCTTATGAAGATCGGTTCGTAATCAGTGTTACCATATGTAAAGTTTTCCCTTTTTTTGCAAGTTTTTTGAGATTCAAAAAAGTTTTCAAGTTTTATTCCAATAAAAAAAGTTTTTTGAAAATTTATACAGTTTTTCAGTTTTTATTTTATTTAATCAATAAATAAGTTTAAAATAAAAAAACATTGTTTACCATTAACAAAATAATATTTTATACCATTAATATTCGAGATATTCCTAAAAACTGAAAAAATTGACCGGTGTTGATGACCTTAATCCCTTAGAATAGACGTTAAGGACACAATGCACTTCGGCCATATTGTAGAGATTTTGTGCAGCTAATTGGTTCACCATACTACGCCAAATTCGCGCATGAAGATAAATGGATTAATCGGTGAGTGTTTGAAGATATCATCTGGGCCTGGGTAAGACAAAATCTTCGTGTTTCGAGTTCCCAATGACGGGTAGTTACAAAAGTTCAGAGGTTTCCTCTTGTAGTACACAGAATCTACATAGATTCATCATGACATTTCAAGTGTAAACTTATGGTGTCTAGGACCACAATATCCAGTAATTCCTTGCTACTGATGTTAAGGAAAAGTTCTGTACCAATTATCACTAAGCTATTTAAAATTCCTCAATTTGCTCATTTTTTCACTAATTTTTCTTGGGTATTTTGTAATTTTAGTACAAAAAAAGTTTTTTTTCTTGAAAAAAAGTTTTTTTCATAAAAATAAAAATTTTTCTTCAAAAAATATGTGGCAACACTGTTCGTAATTGATCCAATCCCCTTCAGAAAATTACTTTAACGCTCCCAACTGGCTTAATAATAGCAGTGTAGTGGTGAAATTTATCATAAACAAGTTTTATAGCAACAAAAATCTCTCTGAAGGCTCTATTCCGAAAATCACTCTGATGCCTATATTAATTTTGAATAGTAAAATTCAGCATATATCAAATAAATGAGAAGATCTTCCAAAATTTACTTTAATTTAACGACACACAATTTGATGGTGGGTAAAGAAGATTCGGCATGGCCGAATATAACACTCTTACTTGTTTTAATATTTCTTTTTTTTTGAGAAAAAACCCAAAGTCTATAGATAGTACCGAAAATCTCTAAAATCTCTCTTTTTTAACCAAACTTATGAGTTAAAATGCTAATAAATAAAACGTGAATGGCGGCTTTTTTAGATATCTAACTCAAATCTTTTTTAATGTAAGTTTTGCTGGGTACATATGACTATCGATATCATCATTTTTTGCATAAATCTGAGCAATTCCCGGCAGTTCGGTCGGACAGTCCCGAACTCCCTATTTAACCTACCACATAGGGTTACACCTAGCCACCAGCGGTCCAGGTGACTAGCTATTTTAACATGTGCTTGTCCTACGAGGAAGTCAATCGTCACCCCATAGGTTACGAAGAGACAGACAAGTGTTTTTTAAGTGTCCCCTCTCTCGCTTACAAAGGGGACACTAAAGTGACGATTATCATCACCCTCGTTTACAAAGTGTACATCCGTGACGAAAGACGAATTAGAGCCAACCAGGTGGTTAGACGTTAGTGGAAATCTCTGTCTTTTTCGGATGCATTGACTCTTTGTCGAACTGCAGGGTTATTAATGTCGCTAAAAGTAAAACACAATTGTGCTTTTATTAACTTCCAGTGTTTTAAATGAAAGTAAAGCACATTTACCCTTATAAGGAGCAACAGATAAAGCAGATGTTGAATTCGAAAGTTATTTAACAGAAAGTGCAAATTTAATGAATTTAATATTTTATTCTATCAATACGATGGTTGCATATCAAAGTTTGAAATAATATGAAGTGCAATAAATTAATTTGGAAAGGAGAAGAGATTTTTGGAGAAGGGAAAATCTCTGATGCATTTTAGAAAAGGATAAAATCAATCAAATTAGCAAACTCGAAATAAATTCTCCCAATAAGTGAAATATTCGACTAGAACAATATTAATAATGAATTTCACGTTTTAATAATAATGTAATCTCTAACCATGTGTAGATTTTATTTTGAACCTTAAAATTGTCTAAGTATCCTCGTATATTAAAAAAGCATACGAGGGTGATTTTACTTTGATCAAAACATTTATTTACGTTAATTAGAAAAACACGGTGCATCGTTCATTATTCGAAATTATACAGAAGTGGTTACACCTATTTTTTTCTCGTTATAAAATATAAACTGAAAAACATAATTTTTATTTTTATATAATCATACAACCCGCATTTGTTGGATGTTTATTTTTTTATTAAATTATAAAATTCTCTTATGATTTTGCAATACAACAAGATGTGTGTCGTACGAGTAGATTTTTTATACTTTCATACGTATTTATGCATTTATGACAAATGTCTTCAGAAATTTATCATTTTATTTCATGTGACACTGCAGTTAACAAAACTCTGAATGCAAAACAGCTACAATAACAATAACAGAAATAAGAAAAAATACCCAAAGAATAAACAAGTATGAAAGTATAGACGGACATGACCGACTTTATGATACCCTACATCAAAAGGTGTATATTTTAAATGTATCTATTATTTACAGAAAAACACTTTTGTTGAATAAATAGAATACTTTTTTAAACACACCTATTTATTTAAAGTTATGTACATATTCTGTGATTCAGATTTTCTAAAGGTGCTTTATATAGGATTGTTAACAAGAGTATTATGGATGTCAAGTTATTTTATGAAGGGTTCTTGTATGGGTGCTAACGTCAAATGAAGTCCAACTTTTACGAAATTTCCAAATATAGTTTAGGTTTATATAAAATCTAGTTGGTCACAACTATGACTATGAGCACCAAAGTTCTTTAGGGGTGCCAATTGTATGGGGGCTAGGTGAAGTAATGAACCGATTTCAACCATTTTTAAAAGTTTAGTTTGAACAAGGTTTTCATAAACAAACTGACGGACATCGCTAAATTGGTTAGAAATTTATTCTATGCGCACTTTAGGTTCTTGTATGACCTACTATAGACTATATACATATGTATATCTCAATGTGTTACATGATTTAGCACAAACCCATAATACCACAAAAATAGTGATGTAGAATATAAAGATAAAGATACTTTGGATACTTGTGGACTCACAGTTTGGTATCTTTATTAATTGAATATGTTTGCGTTTATTATAAGTACGAGTGCATACATACTTACATACATATATGTATGTATATGTATGTAAGTACATACATACATATGTACGAATGTATAATACTTATTATGTGCATATTTCTGTTAGCATATGTGTGAAGTAGTCCTGGCTATTCTATTGAGAGCAGTGGATTCGGTTATATAACTTATTATTGAATTTTTAAGATCTAATGGTCGACAACATTTAAGTTCATTTACATTTTCTTATATTGTAGGACTGTGTACTTTTTTAAATATTGAGGAACGCTGAATCTATAGAAATTTAAATAAAAATTTTTAAATTAAAATATGTTTCTTGTCCAGATCAAACAATATTAAATCTTCATTTTTCTCTCATTTAATAACATTTATTGCAAAATTTGTATTTAAATAATTATTTAATGATTTTTTAGTCTTGAACCCTGAATGATAAATGAAGGTTTGTGAAAACTTTAAAAACCAATTGGACTATTTTTAATGTAGTTTTAGCTGTTGAACCCGTATCTGACATCTAACACCCACCATTTTCTCCAAAATGACATTGAATATTTTTTTTTTTTTCATATATTACGGACATTTTTTATAATTACAAAAATAAATTTACGTTGACGGGTTAATTTGAATTTTCTAAGTGTCATCATAAACAACGATCTTTATTATATATTTATCCTAAGTTTCATTTAAATGGGTTGAAAACAACATAATTTTTCACTATGGTTTCTATAGGATTTCCCAATATTGCATAGCTTGAGTTTGACCTTCACAGTTTACGGGTTAACATTATTCGATTTTACTAAAACTTCAGATGTATATTTTCTATTATCTTGAATTGTATATTCTTTAAAAGTTTTATATAAAATGCATAACAGTAAAGAATAAAGCCTGTTTTTAAAAAATTTGAACAAAAAATTGATTCCTCCGAAATGCTCAAAATTTAAATCGTACTTACCGTTATAATGCGAGAGATATCGATTTAATTTCTTTACTATTTTATTTCCTTCTTTATTGTCCATAAGTCACATGGAGATTTTCTTAAAATTTAAAAATTTGCTTAACAAAATTGCTAAAAGTTTGAAACTGGATTTTTGAAACTGCCGTCAGAACGGCTTCCCATTTATGACTACATATACCCTAAATATGGTTTACGCTATCTAATGAGGATAAAAACTCACATTTAAGTTAATAGGAATATATTTAACATAATGTTTTTTTAATATTTCTCAGTGTAAGTGTTTTGTGACACTAAATGATCGGAGGAATTTGTAATTACGTTTACAATTTTGGACGGATTTTTATGTTTTATATCTTATTGGAACGATAATTGAATATATATTTCAATTATTTGCTGTTAAATTCCAAAAATATAAATTAAGTGGTAAAATTTTTGCAAAAGCCATTTTCAACTTCAGAGCCGTGGATCCAATCGCTCAAAATGTTTCCAGAATGCATTTTTATAACTTTATGTATATGTCAAGAGGCCGAGATAGTCCAATCGCACAAATTTTTTTCAGAATGCATTTTTATAACTTTAAATGTATGTCTAGAGGCAGAGATAGCCATTTGCTATTTGCAACATCTAAAAATTACAGAATTTTATATTTGGGAATCAAGTATATAGTCAGAAGGACTAAAAGATGACTATTTCCATATTCGGAAGCAGCACACCAAATAGTAGTAGTAGTAGTGTTATTATTTCGGGTCCCTGTTACATATTTAATATAATCTTCTTTTCGAAAATTTCTGCTATTTCCTGTGTTGCAGTGATTTTTCCTTGTTAGATTCTAAGGCGATCTAGCCATGTCGTCTGTCTGTCATTCCGTCTGTCTGTTGAAAACGTGATAGAGTCCAAACGGAGGTAGTGAGCTGAAATTTTGCACAGATACTTTTAGTTGATGCAGTTTGTTTGGTATTGAAAATGAGCAACATCGGCGCACGATTTATCCTAGCCCCCATATAAGGCCCCTTCAGAGAATGACTTTATCGCTGATATCTGGCTATGAGCGATAAATTCGAAACAAACATCTTTTATAGGAACATAAATCTCTTTGTAAAATTTTAGAAGGATAGGCCCATAATTTAACCTCAGCCAACCCCCCTCCCCATATAAAGTCCCCTTCAGAAAATGACTTCAACACTTCTAACTGTCTAAAAGAAGCATCTATAGCGCTGAAATTCGACAGGAACAAATTTTATAGGAGCTTAAATCTCTTCATCATTTTATAAGGATCGGTCCTTAATTGACCCTAACCCTTATATAAGGTTCCCTTCGCAATAAAATGCAACATAAAAAAGTTTTATAGGAACTAAAGTCCTTTTTTTTAATTTTATAAGGTCCCCTTCAGAAAATGACTTTAACGTTCATTACTAGCTTAAAGCTGCGATTACAGTGATGAAATTCGACATAAACAAGTATGAGCCAAAACCTCTCTACTAAATTTTATGAGGATCAGTCTATAATTGATTGAAATTTCACGTAAACAGGTTTTGTATGAGCAAAAATTTCCTCTTCAGATATTTATGGGTATCGGTCTATAATTGACCCTACCCCCATATAAGTCCCCTTTAGAAAATGACTTTAATGCTCATTACTGGCTCAAAACTGCGACATAAACAATATTTATACGAACGAAAATCATTCTACGAAATTTTAAGAGAATCGGTCCTTAATTGACTCTACCCTACATGAGTTGGGTCTTGACAGGAAATTTCCTATATGTGCATAAAATAAAAGTAGCTTTTTTGGAAATCTGCCGAGAATTAGACCGACGGTCATAGCTTGGTCCGACATTTTTTGGTTCTAGTTCAGTAAATCGTTTTAATTATTTCACAATTTTGTTAAATATAAAATTGAACGTGGCATATTGCGTTGAGTCTGAGAAGCAAAATATTTTATTTCAGACTCACTAGGCGCTGATGTTTTTAATATAATGTTCATGTACGTTGCAATATCAACATACAATCATATGTGTATGTACATATGTGTGTATGTATTTATTACTGCAGTTTTTTACACAATTGCATTTAGTCATTCCAACAGTCTGGCTTCTAACAATAAGAACAACAATAACTTTAAATATTGGTTGGTTGGCAAGATTTTCTATGACTCGTTTTCATATTTGTTTTGAAATCAATATTGGATTTTCGGAAAACTGCGAGTTGTAGTATTGGTCAACTTTTAGTTTCTTTATTCGTTGGCGAATTACGAAAGCAATGTCTTGAACCCATACATAGGCACAAATAAACCAATAAAAAGCCACAAAAAATTTAATTTGATTATAATACCGATTGATTAATGACTTATTATGATGTCAGATTATTGAGATCGTTTTAAAGAAGGACATACCAGTAATCAATAAGGTTTATGTATTTATGAAATTTTTGTTTTTGTTGTTGTTTCTTGTTGCAACTATTCAATAGAAACAATAAAAATTCAAGCACAAACAAATCGTAAAAGTAAACTGTAGACGTTGTTTCTACCATTTTATGCGGGATAAGAATTTATTTTACGGACATACATAAATACATACATAAATAAAAATATTGTAATGGGTTAAGGTTATCTATATTATGCTGAACAAAAAATTTAACATTTCAATTGTAAATAATATGAAATTAAAGTTGTTTATAGTACATATTTATACTTAACCCATTCTATTGCAACCATCTTGAAATCAATAATTTTAAATCATTTGTTGCAAAATGTAAAATAAAACTAATTAAAAAAAATAGAATTGAAAAAAATATGTTTCGGGAAATGCGATTTTTGGGCTGGGACAATATAGGTATAAATACTTTGAACTTTTTCGACACTTAAATAAATTAATTAAAATTAATCAAATGGGATGTATTCTTTACTAGCACTACCGTCATACAATTCCCATTCCCCCGAAATGTTGCCTGGTAGATCCTTGTACAATTTTTACCGGAAAGGACATAAACATCCTTAAAATATAATTATGATATATGAAAAAATAGGCATGGGTAGTCCCATTGTACCCAAGCGAGTACTCCAATATTTAAGCTTATAAAAATAAATAAAAAAATTAACTATTTTTTAACAAAATCATAAAAGGCTGACCTATTTTCTTTATTATATCCTTCACTTTCGTGAAGTATATATACATATTAGTTTGTCATTCCGTTTGTAATTTCTACAATATAATTTTCCGACCCTATAAAGTATATATATTCTGTTGAAATCAATTTTCTGAAGAGATTCAAAATACTAAGACCACCACCAAAGCCGATAAAGTTTCGGAATAAATCTAAATCTAATTGGAAAATGTTCGGTACCTTACTAAAGAATCGTTTATGTCAGGACACTTTTCAATGTCGAAATAAAGAGGACATAGACGCCAAATTAGAAATGCTCACAAGTGCCCTGGTTGATTCGTTCGAGGACAGCTGCCCTCTGCGAGATCGGAGATCTGCCCAGGAGAAACCTTAGGTAACAGGGGAGATCCGGAACCTTGGTAAGACTCTTCGAAAACTATTTAATGGGGAACGAAAAGCCAAACGAGACTCGTGGAAACTTTTTTGTGAACAGGTAGACAGCGTAAATGACGTATGGAAGATAAAAAATCTTGTCCAAAACTCATGTCCAACCGGAATCTATGGTCGATGACACGGGCAGGAGGCTGGGGGACATGGAGGAGACAATGAAACTCCTAATGGATTCTCGATAGTATGCTTATGTAACCATTCGATAGTAAACTGTATACACTGGCGGTGTGCATTGACATCGAAGGCGCTTTCAATAACGTGCACACTGATACTCTTAACCAATCCCTAGACCAGTTTTATGTTGACCGGGTGCTCCGTAACTGGATCATCTACATGCTAAGGAACAGATGGATATGCTTTACTTTGGGTTACCACGATTAATAGCCTCCTAAAGACCCTAACTCAGAACTTTAGGTGAACTCGCTAAAAGCAGTTATAGGACACGTCATCAATGTATACTGGACACATTGGAAGGTTATACACAATCATCGGACGTGCCTGATCGCATACCACAGAATATGTCAGAAACTTTGAAACGCTGATCCCAGATAGAATTTCTTGATAGAGAGAAAAACTAGAGCAAATACCAGTAGAAATCCGTTGTTACACGGATGGCTCTAAATTTGAGAATAAAGTGGACCTGGGATTCTATATTGAAGACCCAGAAACAGAAATATACCCCGTTTACCTAATCATAACACAAGCTTCCAGGCAAAAGTTCGAGCAATAACGGAATATGTGAATTGGATTAGAATAAATATTTACCGACAGCCAGAAGGCTATTAGGGCGATATCAGGTGATAGAATTAAATCTAAGACCGTATTGGATTGTAAGAAAGTTTTAACTGAATACTCTCCCAGAGGTAAGGTTTACATCATATGGGTACCAGGCCACTCGGGAGTAGTCGGCAACGAAAGGTGGAATGTAATAGCTTTAAAGGAGGGAACTCGAGGTAGTTAACCAGACAAACGCAAACCCATTCGTCACAACAAAAGCTGAATTAAAAATATAGGTGTGAGAATCCCATAAGGCCTCTTTGAATAATGAAACGGTGGGTAGAACCACAATGATACTATGGGGTGACCCATGTTGAGAACAAGACAAGAAATCTCCTCAAAATGAGCAAGTCTGAAGTTAGTATGATGCTACGTATTCTGAGTGGACACACAGGATTACGAGCACATCTATACAAAATTGGCCGTGCGGATTCCGACGAATGTAGATCATGTGAAGAGGACAATGAAACTCTGGAGCACTTTCTTTGCCACTGTCAAGCACTCGTCGAAGTTAGATTCATGTATCTTGGAAGTGATGTTATTCCCGAAATAACATTCCTGACTAACACTGCTAAGAAAATTCTTAGTAATTACGTCCAGGAAACTGAGTTTCTGAACATTAAAAAATAATATACCTACTTAGTGAACAAATTTTGTTTATGAAAAGGAGCGCACAACAGTCCCGATAGTGGCATAGGTGTATTTCTTCGGATTTAATGTACTATACATCCTCCTATCAACCTAATCTAGTCAGTAAATTGTTTAAACGCATCGGAACCAAATTATAATTCACGGCCACTCATGACTATACATTTCTTATACAAAATAGCATATGATCCATTCGTTTTATTTTGTTCATTATACCCTACACCACTATAGTGGGGAGGGTATTATGCGTTTGTGCTGATGTTTGTAACACCCAAAAATATTGGTCCTACACCCACCTTAAAGTATACCAATCGACTCAGAATCACTTCCTGAGTCGATTAAGCTATGTCCGTCTGTCCGTCCGTCCGTCCGTCCGTCTGTCTGTCTGTCTGTGTGTCCATGTAAACCTTGTGCGCACTCTACAGGTCGCAATTTTTGAGATAATTTGATGAAATTTGGAACATGCACTTCTCTTGGTCCAAGGACGAACGCTATTGAAAATGGTTGAAATCGGTCCATTATTTCACCTAGCCCCCATACAACCGGACCCCCCGAATAGGGCTTTTGACCTCATAATTATGTTAAATGATCTGCTATCTCTACAAAAATTGGAAAAGTTTAGTTTTATATATGTCTTAATAATTCTAGTGATTTTCGTAAAGATCGGGCATTATTTGACCCTAGCCCCCATACAAAGTCCCCCTCAGAAAATGACTTGAATGTCCACAATTCACTTATAAACAGTAGTATCACGATGAAATTTGGCACAAATGAGTTTTATATAAACATAATTCCCAACAATAAATTTTATAGGGATCGGACCAAGTTTTACTCTAGCCCCCATATAAGCGGACCTTCCGATTTGGGCCTTTTAGCTCATAACTTTGTCAAATATACTACTATCTCTCCAAAAATCGGCACAACTAAGTTGGATATAATTATAAATAACACTGTCGATTTTTATAATGATCGGGCATTATTTGACCCTATCCCCTATACAAAATCCCCTTCAGGAAATGACTTGAATGTCCACAATTCACTTATAAACACTAGTATCAATATGAAATTTACCACAAATAGATTTTATATAAACATTTTATATAAAATGTCGACATTAAATTTTATTAGGATCGGACCAATTTTTGCCCTAGCCCCCATACAACCGGACCTACCGATTAGGGCCTCTTAGCTCATGACTACTTATAAATATACTACTATCTTCCCAAAAATTGGCACAACTAAGTTTGATATGTAATTATAAATAACACTGTCATTTTTCGCCATGATCGGAAATAAAAAGTAGCCTATTGCCAGACATACGAATGTGCTGTGAAAATTTGAAGAAAATCGGTTTAGCCGTTTAGTAGTATATAACGTTCAAACATACAAACATATAAACACACAAACATATAAACATACAAACAAACACACATTCATTTTTATATATGTATATAGATAATTCCCAATAATACATTTTATAAGGATCGGCTCAATTTCTGCCTTAGCCTCCATACATCCGGACCTTCCGATTTCGGTCGTTTATCTTTTAACTACGTCTAATATACTACTATCTATCCAAAAGTCGGCACAATGTGTTGATGTTTGTAGCACTCAAAAATATTTGTCCTTATTAAGCTATGTCCGTCTTTGTGACCGTGTAAAACTTGTGTGCACGCAACAGATCGCAATTTTGAATATAATTTGTTAAAATGTGTCACATACTATTCTCTTGATCCACTGACGATGGCTGTTGAAAATGATTAAAATCGGTCTTCTATTTTTCCTAGTCAGCATACAACCGAACATGAACAGACATTATTTGGAACCTATATAAGATTAACAGAAATGCGTAATTATTAAAATTAATCACATTTAATATTCGCAATTGGTGTAGGGTATCATATGGTCGGCCACGCCCGACTATAATTTCTTACTTGTTTTAAATTAAAATTAACACATACATTAAAATTGAAATTTGGATATGACAGTTTGCTTGTGTATATGAACCGATTTAAGTTAAAAAATGTTTTCTATCTTGCCTGGTTTTGATTTTAAAAGACGTTACATATACGTAACAGTGGGCATTACCCCACAGAAAAAGTAATATTTTTTTACAAAATTTTTTCATTTGAAATGAAAATTCAACTCATGAATTTAATGGAATTTGTATATTTTCTTGCAGCAAGAATCTAATAGGGTCTCACTAACAATGTGTTATATAAATACTTTCTAATTCATTAGTCATCTTGCCAGTGATGATACAGATGCTGTATTTTCGTTTTTTTCATATGATTTACAATGACTACCTTTTCTAATTAATTGTAATCGTTTGTACTAAGTACTTGCCTCCAACGACATCACCGTGTTCAAATAATAGCTTAAAATGTTATTGTGTAAGTAAATTTTACCATTTTTACTTCTTACATAGTAATGAAAGTTTTTACTGGGTACATATTGACTAACATTACACATTTTGCATACCGAAGGTCCTCGAAAAATATGAGTTTTTGCAGGTTTACAGAATAGGCACTTTACAAAATAACCCAAAATTACAATCCTATAGGCAAAAATTACTCAAATTCGATTTCTAATCGTTAAGAACATGTTAAGTCAAACTATCCATCAGGCTTTAAAGGGTTAATTTAAAAACAGATAAACTTCTTAATATTCACTATAATTATAATCAAAAGATTTTCCTAATAATTAATTATTTTGTTATAAAACAGTAGTATAGCTTTAAAATCTTAAAGTTTTGCTAAATTTTCGTACATATTCTAAACTCCTAAATGTATAGTAAAAATTCTAAAATTTTAGTCTTTTTAAAGCTAAATACAAAAGCGTAAAAATGCTAGAAAAAGCCAAAAGCTAAAACATAAATTTCGAGGCTAAATGATAAATAAAAAGGCTTAATTTAGCCTTTAAATGGCTAACCTGAATACACTGGTCATATAAAACCAGAAAAAAATTGTTTTTATAGTTTTAATACCGAAAATTACAAAAATTCTGGAAGAAATTGTAACAAGTACATTTTAGTAATAAATATAATTTATTATGTATTAACTATCAAAGTTAATACGGCATACATTTTGCTGTCTAGTATAATCGGGCAAAAATGATTAAATTAAATTAAACCTAACTAAAATTTAATTCAATACTTTCCAGAGAAAATTTACAGCAAACCAAGGCTTTTAATTTTTGTATTTTTATTACAAACATTTCAGTTTATTTGATTGATCCCTGAGTTAAGTATTTTATATAACTTCATAAGTGTAAAAATAAAATGATCACTTGATTGATGGTGTGAATGTTTTGTCTGTCCAATCACTGTACCATGTTTCAAAATGTACAAAAACACATAAAAAAAAACACATGATGTTCCATTCAATTTACAAGTTTAACATTGTGATGATTATTTGTTGTATCTGAAATAGGGAATGGTTATGTGAGTAGAGTTGAGTCGAGTGTTTATATTTCAAGTGCAATCAATGTAACGAAAGACATCTTCCTTTTCCATACTCCTCCTTTCTACTCCTCTTTTAGGGTCTTCCTCTAGTACATCATCAACACAACGATCATCATCATCTTTATCATTGACATCCATGTTGAATTGTTTTTGTTTAATTTTTTATCTATTTCTTTATTTTTTTTATTTGGAGTTTAAATTTTACTTCATCTCATTGTTGTTGATTAATGATTTATGAGAATTCTATGTCATGTCGTGTTGTGCTGCATGTTTTTTCTCTGAATCACCATCAATAGATTACTTAATTATAATTTAAAAAACACAAATAAATTAAGTAAAAATATAAATAAATTTGTATTTTGTAATGTTATGATGTTTTTTATTAGTATTTTTTCATAACTTTAGGTTTCTTCTTAACAAATCAATAATGAATTAACGATTATCTATTGAAATTTATTAATATTTTTCGGTTTTAAGAAAAAGTGTACTTTTTGTATTTTGAGTATAATTATTACTTAACTGCTTGTTATTTCAAAAATGTAAGATTACAATGGGTAAATTATTATTTTTCTTAAATTTTATCCACTAATAAACTCACAAATAAAAATATTCAGAAATATTAAATTCCTTAGCATTAAATCTTAAAACTCTTCATTTTTTGTCAACTGGTCAGGATCAAGAGAAAGGATCCAAATTACTTGTGTAGAAGAGCTGAGGAGGCTCTGAATACGGCTTTGAGCTAGGCTCAACCTAGAAGCCTCAATGTTAACACGTATACTGAACCTTGCTTCCTGGGCAAGAAGATACTGGTGACAGACAAAGTTAAGTACATACTTAGGTGTAATCCACGACCGGAAATTAAAATGGAGACACCACATAGAGGATAGGATCAACAAGGCACATCGATGCTGGGCGATATGTAGGAGAGCTATAGGCATGGGGGCTTAGTATAATTATTACTTAACTGCTTGTTATTTCAAAAATGTAAGATTACAATGGGTAAATTATTATTTTTCTTAAATTTTATCCACTAATAAACTCTCAAATAAAAAATATACAGAAATATTAAATTCCTTAGCATTAAATCTAAAAACTCTTCACTTTTTTGTCAACTGGTCAGAATCAATTGTTATAACCTGATAAGCAAAAACGTAATTAACTGGCATTTTTTCTTTGTCACTACATTATACTTTTCCTGATGATCCTTAAAAATGTGATGCGTTCTTTTAGATTTATCACTGAAGTCAGTATCTAAAGTTTTCTTAGCCAGCCAATACCTATCGAATTCCATGCGTTATTAACATAATCGACCAGAGATATAAAAGCTGAGTCTTAACGTCTATGGCAGTGGTACTACTTTGTGAACTATAACTGTTCATAATTCCCAAAGAGTTTGTCCATATCTCAGTAAAAGTATTAAAAAAATCCTAGTTTGTCCTTTTTAATCAAATCTTTAAGTCAGATTTCACGTTTCTCCTGACAGATTGATGTTAGTTGCAATTGATGGCAAAATTTCAGAAATATTTTGCAGAGCACTGATAGTATTCACACACACAGGTCCGTATGACAGGATTAATTAAGTGTTCTAGTCATGAACATTTCTTTTTTATTGTGATTATTTTAGTTAACATTTAAAAAATTATTATTATATTGATATCTTCATGCTTAAGCAATGAAAACTTACCAAAAAATTACAAATATACTATCAATATATAGTCAACCTTAAGTTATTTTGCAAAATATTTTGCAACTGATAACAATCAGTATTTCAAAACTATGTTAAGTGTTCTAATTTTCTAAAATCATTTAGAATGTTATATAAAATGTTTAGTAACATAACCATCAATTTTATAAAAACCACACAATGAACATTTTTGTCTTGTCTCATTAATGCTCTCTGTCCTCCTATGAGGACACTTATTAAATGAAAGGTTGCTTTTAATAAAATCGTTATTCTTTTAAGAAAAGCATTTGTATAAATTCTGTAGTCTTTATAAAGCGTAAATATAATCGAATTAATGTCAATTATAGACCGATCCTAATGAAATTTAACGGAGAGATTATGGGTTTTATTCCACCTCTTTATTTCGAATTTATATGTAAAGTATTCCAATTTAAAACTTTTAACTTAAATATCTGAATACTATTTAAATTATATAAAACTGTATAAACGTGAAATGTCAAATTGAAATAATTTAAATTTTATGTAAAAACATTACTTTGATCATTTAAAATTCATTTGTTTTTTATATTTTTTCTTTTAAAAAGTCATACATCAAAATCTATATACTTACTAGAGAAATTTACATTATAACAATATGTATGTACATTTATACATTCATATGAAATATGTACGTATGTACATATTAAATAAATGTATGTAACAGTATATAGAGTTCATTATATGAATATCTAAATGCGAAGAAATACTTTGTTGATGTTGTTATTGTGTGGTTAAAATAAAAAATTGCATTACCATTAAACTAAATTACTAAAATGGCAGAGCGAAACGACAAAATAGAAATTCAGACATAATTACTAAGGACATTAGTATACATTACAGTCAAACTCACAAGCCGATAGACATTCACATTCAAATACATCTACACAGAGAGCAAGAAACAAAAAAAATATTACAGGAAATAAAACCTACAGAACAATATCCTTCTACAGTTGATGGCAATCGCCACAAATGAACCTCTAATAGAATATTAACTTCAAAAACGCAATTTTGGTGTGTGGTTTTTTAACGCAAATACACTCTTACACTTTTCAGTTAAGTCCAGAAGAAAGACCAGACTGAGAACGTGAATATTTGTTTTATTGACTTGTTAAGAGCAAGAGTATAAAACAGGTAGGTGTCATACTCAGTCAATATTTCGTTCATTTCGAAAAAGAGAATGATAAAATTTTAAAATTATTAACAAATTCGAATATTGATGTTGGAATCTTCGAAATATTTAAAACCCTTCAAGAGAGTATGGGTGAGTAAAATATCGAAACTACTACATTGTTAGTTTTGGTACGAATTGTTTAGGTTTGGAATTTCGAAAACCTTTTGCTACTACTACATTTACAAAAACCACACACATACACTCAAAACTACGAAATATAATTTTCGACATTCGATTTTGGATAAATTCGAAATTCCGTTTCAGTTGTCCAAAAGTCCTGCTACAGGCAACTTCACAAAATCGAAGCATGCGCATGAGACACACACAGCACCGAAAACAGCCAAACGCGCAAACAGTCACGAACACAATATATAGTGCTGAACTCTTTACTCGCACACAACAGCCATAATGGATTTCATTCAACCATGCTGAACTATGGCTGGCAAACACACTTGTGTGTTCATAATACACTTGCTGTAAAAAAAAAAAAACAGTTACACCACCACTGCAACAAATACTAGAGCAACAGAAAGAGAGAAAAAACTCCGCCTACGTTTTTCGAAATACTTGAGTGAATTTCAATATGGCTGCATGAGATAAAAAAGAGTGTGTGCGAGAGTGTGGAATAGAAAAAACACATGAAAAGTTGAAGCGCCATCATTTCCTTTGTAAACACACGCACACCTTCACATAAAGTAATCAAAGCAGTAGCTGTTTTGGTTAAACGAAGGAAATATTGTTTGTTTCTGTTTTTGGGGATCCCCAACTCAAAATTTTGTTTGTGTTCCAAAACAACAAGAAACAGAATAAAAAACATGTGTGAGAAATGTGTTTATCAACCATACCGGTGATGTTGTTTATATTATATAGAATTTTCGTTGAGAGAAAAAATTGTACGCATATAAAAAAAAAACGAAAAATACAATATTACATCTACTTTTAAGGAGTAGAGAGAGAGAGTGAATGTGCATGAGCATTAAAATTTATATTTTTTCATACATACAAAAATGTTTTGAAATTTGAAACTGTCAGCCGGCGCGCGCCTCATTTACTTTGACATTTGTTTAAATGATTTCTTTCGTTATTTTTTCATTCTGTAATATTTTCTCATTGTTGTTGTGGGTATACTGTTGTTGCCTTTCCGTTGGCTATTTCCATTTCCATTACGATAAAACATTAAACATTTTTTTTTATAAAAAAAACAAAAACCAAAGAACAGCAACACAATGGACAAAATTATTAAGTGTTGACATTGATTTGAATATCTTAATTTGGTTTTTGTTTGTGTTTCTTCTGTTCAAAATAAATAAATTTTATTTGAATTATGTAGTTTTTGCTTGGGTGTTGTTGATTGTTGGTTTCTTCTTTTATTGTTAAACAAATGTACAAACATTATTTTTAATTTCTACCAACATTCTACACACTCGCCCAATATTCATGTTTCTAATATGAACAAATTTATTTTATTTGAAAACAAAATTTATTTAGATGTTTTCTCATTAAGGCACAATTTACCGTCGCTTTCTTTGGAAATATGATTAAAATGTAAAGAATAACAAATCTTAATAAATTTTAATCTATTATTATCTAAGGAGTACCTATGTATGTATGTAGAAATTTCTAGTAAACTAAAATTGGTCAAAAGTTTTCGTTAAAAGACCCAAAGGACTCTAATGTAATCATATTTTTTAATATTCCTATATGTTTTGTATACCGAGTCCGAGTAAATTTCTAGTTTAAAAACGAATTCTGATAATTTTTCTCATTTTAAAACCGAGTACACAATTCTAGTCAAAAGTAAATCGATTTTAATTTTATTCAAATAAATTAAAAATTTATTTTTTTGAGTTTTTTAATATAACTGTGAATTAATAAAAATGCAATGGGCATTTTAAACTATTTTTCATTTAAAATATGATTATCTTCTGAATTTTAACTTCAAATAAAAGTTCGATTTTCAGAACACCAAATTCGGTTTTAATAGCTTCTGGGTTTTGACACCGAATTGATTTATGATTGTGTGAGAAAGTAATACATCAAACACTTTCTAATTTAAATATGTATTTGAAAAATAAAATTTAAAACATTTACATTCTTGATACTTTAATAAAATCTATTTTTTTACATTGTATTTATTTTATTGAATCTGCCCTGTACATAATGTTACCAAATCTTAAAAACTAAATTCGTTTTCTCTCTAATGAGAGCATATTTAATAAACTATCCTCATCCTAGACTGTTGGTAAGTCGGCTCTAAGAAACCTTGTTTCAAGTTGGTTTTGGGTGAGTAGTCTTGCAAGTACAATATATTTTTCACCAAACCTTCAGAAATTCTTCTCTCACCATTGGGCATGTTTCCATGATGAAATGTCCAATCCTGGTGTATTGCAATCCCGCTGTGGTTTAAACCCAAATTCGCGGGGAGAGTAAGTGGCGTTTAAAGGACTGATGTAAGGCAAAGTCAATATTTCGAGATAAGATATGCTATTGCCGAAACAACAGATACCCCACAGATGAGTGACTGTAGGACTAATCGTTGGAAATGAGTTGGTGTTAATTGTATATGGTACGGGATGAATGTAGGGTATACGGGCCTCACCCACCCGTTTACCTAGAATAAGTGTGGTGTATATTTTTCTCTTATGAATGTGTCGAATAAATGAGAAGTGTGCTAAGTGTGTCGAATAAATGATGCCATTGAATTTTCCTTCCTTGTCCAGATATGTTCAGTGTAAACTCTGTTCATATCAGAATTACGACAGTGTGTCACTGTGTGTCTAGGTGCTGTTGCCGAATCAACAGAGGCCATCCCATCTGCGTGGTTGTGAACGGAAGTGATGTTTTACATCAGATAGCACAAGTACTCAATTTCGATTGATGGTTTATTAACCAGTACATACTAGAAGCTTTTAGCTTCTTACGAAGTTTCTTGGTTTCAGTATGTCGACGCCAAGTAAGCCTTCGATCTAAATGAATTCCAAGGTATGTGATATGTTTTTAACCATGTCTCCACGGCAAGGTAATTGAAGCTATGTGTAGGTTTACGTGCCATCTAATGATTGCGGTATCATCAGCAAACGTAGAAATTTTTAATCTGTCACACATAGGCAGGTCGGAGGTATAAATTAAATAGAGGGTTGTTCCAAGAACACTTCCTGGTGGAACACCGGCTTCGATTCTATATTCGTCACATAAGCATTGTATTTAACTTTGAATAGACGGTTTACTCAAGTTTATGAGTTTTATATACTAGACCCCTAGATACATTTTGTCAAAAGCTTGCGCAACATTCGATGTGTTCTTTCAAAATGAAGTTGATATTTCCTATTTATGTTGGTTTAAATCTTTGGCATTCCAGAAACATATCGTTAAAAAACTAATTTCCTCGTTTTTAGAATTTGAAGCATTTGGTTCTCCGCTCTCATGAGTTCTTGTATTGTGTTTTACATGGACGGCATAAAGTTAGTCATATTTTGATTATGAGAGATGATGTTCTCAGTAAGTACTTGCATAAAAGTTTCTAACCGTCCAATTTTTTGGGGTACAGTAGGTTTTTGAATGTCTGTTTTTAAAATACTGCCATAAGAGCTGGTGTCATTTTGACGTTGTGTTACAATCCTTCCTTTACAGACGCATTTCTAGAGTTTTGTGGCCTATCAGACAAAACAGAATTGACTGATGTTGTAACAACTATTTCTTCTTTTAATTGTTTTTTTTTTTCTCTCAATCTTCTTAATAATTCTTTGTAGACGGGATATACGCGATATTTAGCAGAATGGTTTCCTCCGCAGTTACCACACATTCTATTGAGACCGTTCTTAATTATGTCACATTGTGACAAAGAGTGAAGGTCTCTGCATGCAATACATACAGTTCGTAGAGTACAATATTTTTTTGTATGTCCAAACTCTTCACAATGCATTGAACCAGTCGGCTTTAGCGGTTCCTCTATATTCACTCTCCGATTCAACAAGTATCTTAGAGAGTATATAGGATGTATCTCAATTTTTCTAATTTTCACTCAACCCAGATCAATGGCTGCGGTACTTTATCCTTGTTAAAAATGCTCACATCATTTTTTGTCTTATAGCTCAAATTTTCCAGGGCATTTTTAATTTATTTTGGCTCAATACTGGACTCAATACCTTTTAATAATACAATCAATTTTATTAAGATACAAAGTTATATAAAAAGAGGTAAAGCGGCCCGATTTCGAATGTGTGATATATAAGGCTGAAACATTTTTATTATATTTGGAGAATGGGTGGATTTTAATTAGGGGGATTGGCACCTCCCATATGAATTAAATACAAAGATTCGTATACTTATTTAGGAAATTATTAGATTTTACATTTTCATTAAAATCTAAATTAACGTTTAGAAAAATTGACGAACTTGCAATAATTGGCGTGGCATCTTACATATGAAGTAAATACATAAAACTGTATATCTGGAAAACTATTAGAGTTAGAGTGGGGTTTTGTATTTATATTGTTTTTAAGGTAACAAAGCATACTGTGTATAGGATAATATGTATTCATATATTTTCTCTTCATTTTTTCACTTGTAATTTTATTAAACTAACTATGTGGTTTAAAGTGCTAATTACAATGTTTTTGTAGCTTTAAGCGTTTGAAAATTATTACCACAAAACCTACAACAACTCCATAAACTCATATAACAGGCTAATCCAATGTCATTTCTTTAATATGCTGCTGGAGATAAATAAAAAGTTTTTTGTCACTTAATGTATGAGTGTAAAAGGGGTGAAATATTCTTGATAAAGGAGTACATTGAATCTAATGAGAAAACACTTAACAGTCTTAAGACTTGATACGGTTATTTTTGTTTTGGTAGTTGTGTGGACACTGTTAATGGAAATGATTTTTATTACAAAAAGTTACACTAAAACCAAAAATGAAAAGAAATCTTATTACTCGTAACTAACCATGTTTCATCTATGTTGCTTTGGGGTAACAGAGTCATCATTATGAGTTCATTTACAACACATGCATAAACACACTTTTGTAATACACACACATGAGAAGAAAATAATGTTAGAAATAAAAGTTAAAAGGATCTTAGTACAAGTACATATGAAATACACATTGCACTTTTATACGTATAAACGCACAGTGTAACGAGAATAGTATACATATGTTGTATACTAAATGATTATACTATTTGTAAAGTGTGTATATTACGATTACGAAAAAGGAACAATTTTACCCAAAAACAAAAAATAAGACAGAAGAATCAAGTACAACATCAAAATGTTTGAGAGTTTAGTGTTTTTCAGTAGATACTTTTTGTTTTTTGTGGAATTTTGTATTTGGTTTGAGTGTTTTTGAAACAAATCGACAACAATTTCATTAAATGAGTATGATATTAAATTTAATGATGCAACAGTATTTCAGTTTTGTTCTACTTGTTTTTTATTATTGTTATTATTTGCCCCCCTTCAAACACCCATTTCCTAGTTTAACATTGATGATATTAGCAACAGTAGCAAGACAGACCTTTAAATATAAAATTTATTGAATTTAATGAAAGAGTTACTAAGTTGATATGCCACGTTTGTACATTCATACATATGTATCTTATGTATCTTTTAAAGTGAATTTATAGTGCATTTTAAATTAATTTTAATATTTTAATATTGTGCAAATGTGGCACGTGTAAAGTATTTTCATAAAAAATAGATTTACATCGGCTACGAAATCAGCAAAAATTAAAAAAAAAAACAAATTATAATACAAAAAATATTTAAAAAAGAAATAAAAAATTATATTGGAATTAAATTCAAAAGTGATTGATTTATATGTTTTCGTGCATTGGCCTTCACTAAAATTTTCAAGCGGAAAGCCGAGCAGCTGATCGCAGCGTACGTAGATGAGGCTCTCTGATGCAACTAAGAGACTATAAAAGAGACCTTTCATTCCAAAGGAAAATAATGTTTTGTATTGTCAATAATCCGTTTTTTCATTTACTTTCACAATCGAGCAAGCAAACGTTTCACTGGAGTGTTTCTAACAATTTCTCCAGCCTTTAAAAAAAATATATTTGCGTTTTTCTACGTTGCCCAGTCGGGTGTCCTGGGAAATCGCCTTTTTAAGAATCTTATATAGCAGGATTTATCTTTTTCATTACAGATGAAATGACTATTATCTCATTCCGTTTACACTTAGAAAAGGATGCGACTGACACTCAACAATATGAACCCACATCATATCAGAATATATTACGAATCAGAAAATATTACGAATCCTTCTTGAGGAAACTTTAAATACATTCAGTCCTACGTGGTTTAGAAACTTTTATCTCGGTATCTCTGGAAATATTGGAGATATCGTAACGAAATTTCATATGTTTGGTGCGGATGTGTTTTCGAGTTGATTGACAATTAAAGGTAATAGTAGGCTGAATGTATCGGTATACATTTTTTATTTATTAATTTTCCCCATTTTTTAGTTATTTAGATGTGGCAGAAAACCAGTAGATATAAAAAATGCGACCCTCAGATTTTTTAAATATCTGAGTGTTTTCTGATAAATTTCTAAAAAAACTAAGAAAACTTTATAGTTATCCTTATTCGAATAAAAGTACGACGCATCCAAATTTGCAACATGTTAAAAAGGGTCTTATTTTTTTGCTTTTTTTTCCAAAAATATATTTATATATTGTTTTTCTCATTTCGTTTGTATCACGTCGAAATATTTGTTTAAGACGCATAAAAGTATATACAAATACTTTCAGTTGATGCAGTTTGTTTGGTATTGAAAATGGGCAATATCGGTCCACGATTTCGCATATCCCCCATATAAGGCCCCCTTCAGAAAATGACTTTATCGCCCATAAATTGCTAAAAAAAGCATCTATAGGTGAAATTCGTCACAAACATGTTTTATAGGAACTTAAATTTCTCTGTAAAATTTTATAAGGATAGACCCATAATTGACCCGACCCCCCATACAAAGTCCTATTCAGAAAATGACTTAAACATTCCTAACTGTCTAAAAGAAGCATTAATAACGGTGAAATTCGACAGAAACATATTTTATAGGAACCTAAATCTGTTCGTTAAATTTTATAAGGATCGGTCCATAATTGACCCTACCCTCCATATAAGGTCAACTTCAGAAAATGACTTTAATGCTCATAACTGACTTCAAAAAGCATATATAGCAATAAAAATCGACATAAAAAAGTTTTATAGGAACTAAAATAATTTTCTTAAATTATAAAGTATGGGTCCATATAAGTTCCCCTTTAGAAAATTACTTTAACGCTCATTAGTACCTTAAAACTGCGAATACAGCGATGAAATTCGACAAAAACAAGTTTCGTATAAGCCTAAACCTCTCTACTAAATTTTATTAGGATCAGTCTATAATCCCTTTCCCTTCAGAAAAATATTGTAACGCTCAAATACTACTACAGCGTAGTAGTTTGTATTAGCAAAAATATTCTCGATTAATGACCACTTCATGGATCAATTAATGACCACTTCAGAAAATTACTTTATCTCTCATTAGTTACTTAAAAATACGACTTAGGCGATGAATTCGATATAAACAACTTTTTACGAAACATAATTTATGTACAAAAGTTTATAAAGATCTGTCTATAATTGACCCTTATATAGGATTCACTCCAGAAAATAACTTTAACGCTCATCTACAGCTCAAAAGTTTTTACAAATTACGGTAGTTTTTTAGTAACTGACATTTTTCAACCGAATTTGATGAGGATCGGTCGATAACTGATCCAACCCAACATTTACAAAAACAAAAGTGATTAAAATTAATATTTTTAATTCGGAAAAGCACGGTCATTACTTAAGCCCTGATTAAAGGCCCTTTACCAAATATTACCCTGATGTTCATATTAACATCGATATATGTACGGTAATATCAAAGTTTATTTATAAGGTAGTATTCTTTTTCGGCAATGATTTGATGGTGGGTATATAAGATTCGGCATGGTCGAATATAACACTCTTACTTGTTTAAAATCACAAATATAAAATTTAAATGAAGGTAGAATTTTTGCAGATAAAGATATCAGAACAAAACTTTACGGATATATAGATCCAAATCTTTTTAAAATAACGGCGTTACCAATGTTCTAATTTTCTGAACACAAATACCTAAATTCCTAAATCGAGGAAAACGTGTTCCAAAAATATTTTTTTTTATTTTGTTAGCGCATATTTGACCCATAAGAGCATTATTTTGCATGATATGTCTTTATTAGCAGGCCTATTTTTGAGTTTTTAGAACATATTTTAATGTTTAGTGCTTTATTTTTTCATTTTTGTAATTTTTTTTTTTTTTTCAAAACTATATTTTCAAAATTTATTGTTTTAAACTTTATTTTTAAAAATATATATTTTTTTAATTTCATTTTTTATATATTTTTTTTAATTTTAATATTTGTTTTACAATTTTGAATTCGTATTCGTAGTTTGAAAACGACAAAGAATACATTAGTCTCATTAAATCCGATGTTATAGTTTTTTTATTGGATGAAGAATTCTAAATCGGTACATAAACCGATAACTTTTAATTTCAAGGAATGAGACTTAATGGGGTAGTAAGCACTTTTATGCCAAAATTCTTAACATTGTCTGAAATGCTCGAAAATATCTTATCCATGAGTCCATCGACGCCCCATGAAAAACATGCGCTTTCAAATTTTGGTTTCCCTGGTGATGACTTAAAATTCTTTGTTCCACTAAATATTCACCGTGTAGGATTAATTAAGCGCCAAGAAAAATTAATTTATAAAATATTGTATGCCATCTGAAAGACCATTCTGTCAACTTTAAAATATCTTCTTTCTTCTTTAAGATATATATTTCCTACAATGGCAAATAAATAAAGTTGTCTTGGCGCTGTTATAACGTCTCAAAAAGGGTAAATCTGGTATTTTTCAAACTTCAGGACACGATATCTGAAATACCAGATATGATAGAGAAGATCTGAGATTCGAATTCAGCACTGCTAAATTCAGTAGAACATTGTCGGACTTTGTTGTTTTCGATGAGGGAATGTCTTCATTATGAAAGTCAAAAGTTATGTCATCTGTTTTATTATTAAAAACTAGTTATTGAGAAAGACTTTAATCTCGACCATTTTAATATATAAGTTATTTGAATAGCAGTAAATTGATATTATGCTTTCAAATCCGTTTTATTCGAAACTACCATTTAGTGTCAAATAATCAAATTGTAAATTACTTATCATAAGATTTAATCATTTAACTCTTTTAAGAAAATCTTGATGCCCACAATAATCGTACTTGTGGTATGTTACTTGTTGTCGAGAATTAAAAAGGTGATTTTAACTTTAAGCTCCTACAATATATAATTTTGGTTAAGGAACGAATGTGTTTCAAAAGTTGCTATTTTTTTGTTTCTCAAAATTTCTATTAAAATATTTTTCCACTTCAAGACAAAGTACTCAATTCAAATTGAACCTTTAAGTGTTGAAAATTTTTAACAATTTTTAAAAGATGCCTCATTCTGAAATGTACTAACAGAACATTTTATAATGAATTTTCCTTTTTAAGATCGAAGTAGGGCATGTGTGTATATGTGATGTGTAAGTGTGTATGTGTCAATGTATAAATTACATTGTAGAGGAAGATGAAAAGGCGGAGTGTAATGTAGAGTAGCAAAAGCAGAAGTATATTAATAAGTTTAGTCCATTACAAGTTTGTGAGGCATCGATTGATGGGTGCACAACAATGACGAGGGGAAATTAACCAATTTATCTTTGTTTTCTATGCAGGAACAAAACAATCTAACATTTGCAAACATCCAAACACACATTCTCATACAAACACTCCCATTCATCCCAACAGTTTTCCAAATTGTCAGTGTATCTCAAAGGACTAACTATTTAATAGAGTCAAATATTTAGTTATTCGACATATACAGAAGTTTCGCTTTGGTTTATGTATATTTCACTACACTTTGAAAGTAATTATTTTATATACGATATGTAATTTCCCACAGAATCAATCGTACTATGTGTTATCGATTTTACAATATGGTTAGTCTTAAATTACTTCTGCCTACTATAAACAGCCAAATTCTAAATCCATGGTTAAATAATATGTAAAATTACTATTACGGGACAGTTGTAAGGAATTGCTGGTATACTCATTTACAGAATAAAAACACTCACACACATAAACTCATTCATAAAGATCCAAAGGTTTACTATATATGGAATAGAAGAATGGAGTAGACAACAATGTAAGAAACAAAATGAACTTTATAATGGAAATGAAAAAATAGAAAACTAAACTTGAAGGCGAAAAAGTACAATCACAATCAACCATGATGATGCGATGCTAAAATCGAAAAGAATGAACAACAACAAAACCTCTCTAATATCAGCGACAATGATAGAAAGCTTTAGCAAAAAACAAGAAATAACAAAAACGGATATAGCCATTAAGTACAAATATGGGTTTGTATGAGTGTGTATGTACAAATGTATATTTGTCAGAAAAATGGTACACTTTTAGATAGAGTTGCCAAGAAATCATTCAAAAAGTATCTTTTATTTAACCCATGGTTAGGTTAGCTTATATTTTCCGTCATAAAATTCTGCAATCCAAGTTATTTGTCTTTTTTTACTATTCAGTCGAGGTGCTAGATATTCTAGGTTTTCTAGGTGCCCGGCGGTTTGCGGCAATTACACACAAACGGTTGTTTACTTTAGGTGAACTGGACAAATGCGGTTATATGTCATTAAACTATGCTAATTAAGAAATGAGAACCTGATAAACGCAGTACCGTTCGACACAATAAGGACGTAATGAAGCATTGGGTAGAGCTACAAAGATACTATGGGGTAAACATAACTAGAGCAGGATGAGGAGCCTCCTCAGAACGAGCAAGTCTATGGTTAGTAAGTGGACATATACAAAATTGGACGTGCGGATTTAGACGAATGTAGAGCATGTGGAGAGGGCAGTGAAACTCTGGAGCTCTTTCTTTGCCACTGTCAGACATTCTTCGAAGTTAGATCCAAGTATCTTGGAAGTGATGTTATTCCGGAAATAACATTCCTGACTAACACTGATTGGAAAATTCTTTGGAATGAACTCTGATTGGGAATTTCTTAGGAATAACGTCCAGGAAACTGAGTTTCTGATCATCGGGCTATTAATCACTGCACACAAAAAATTATCAGTAGTTTATTTTCAATTAACATGTTTTTCTCTTTCTTTAGTTTTAATTTAAGCAATTTTTTATTTGTCTTAATTATCACGTTGTTTAAAACATAAGTTTACAAATTTGATTAAATTTTTAATTGATTCAATTAGTTTTTTAATTGATTGAAAAAAATTTTCTGGCCAACTTTTCTATTTTAGTTTTTTTTTTTAAATATTTTATTTTAATTTCTTATGCTAACAATGTTTATAATTCTTAAATAGTCAATACGATTTTAGGCATATAATATTCAAGTTTCATGACAATTTATAAAACACTTTATATGTTCAAATTTGATAATAAAGTGATATTTTTTTGTAAATGCTCAACGCATTGTAAAAGTTCAAGCATTCCTTTAACATTGTGAGTAATCAGTTAATAATTTGATTGTTTTAATCATCAACTTAATTGGTTTTTAATACATTTTCTACCAAACAAACTAATTCATTTGATTAATAAATTAATAAAAATTAGATTTTATTTTTATTAAATATTTAATTTATACAATTAATGAATTAATCAATTTTAAATTTTGTCTCAATTATTGATATTAATTGTTCTGATTAATTCGTTATTTGGAAAAAAATAATTCTTTTAAATTTTTTTACAAATTTGATAATTGATATCATCATTTTGGTGATAGGTGCAAAACTTGCTTGATACAATTATTTTGATAATTGAAACATATTTTTAGTTTTTTCTGTGTATAAAAGATTTTTGTTTTTTCAAACAAACATTTTTCATGAAGAGAAGCACACTACAGGCTCGATAGTGGCTTAGGTATATTTCTTCGGAATTTATGTAGTATACATCCTCCTATCAATAAATAATATAAAGTATCAGTTCGTTATATGCGGCTTGACCCCTGGCCCATAATAGTTCGAGAAGGGATGAATTTTGCATTTTGTAAAGAGTACAACATTATCAGCAAATACGACAATATTAGTACCATTCTTACTTGTTGTGGAAGAGGACTCTATAGACAACAAGGTTCCATTAGAGAAGTGTGCCTCTAGTAAATGGTCAAAATTTAAAACATATCGAATGGTTTTGTATTAAAACCGTGATGTACAACACAGATACTATAACAATTATGCAGCAGAGACCAAAAACTATTCAAATGAAGCGTGTTTTAATATTTTTTTAATAAAACGAATGAAATATTGATATGAACAACACGATATTAACACATTCCTGGCATTGCATTGAATGGTTTGGAATCAAGAGTCGTACACTCTTGAAAATAAAACTAGAAACATCTCTTTATGATAACAAAAGTTTGGCGTAACTCAGACGTTGGCAAAACTAAAAGTCTAAAAAGGATAGAATATTCTCTAAATAATCCTTATTCAGGATTTATTTAAATCTTATTTAAACCTTTTATATATATTATTTGGCAACACTAATGGTAGAAATAGCCACTGTAAATGTCGAAATAGTGGTAGTAACTGTGTGTGACACATTTTTGTTCTTAAAGACGATTGCATTTGAAAAGCATTCGTTTATTTTGAGCTTTTAACTCTTGTATAATCGATCAAGCATTTGATTAAGAGCTGTTTTTATTTCACTGCCAGTACTTTTTTGTTTGTATTCGCAATACTTGTGTTTTTAACTTGGGTGCTATACTAAGTTTGAGGGTAGTTTCAACTTTTAAAATCTGATTAGGATTTTGATTTTCTGTATCAAGCTCAAAAGTTATTTAAACATTTGTTAAATAGATTAAGCATTTGGATTAACTAACACTAAATTCTACATACATGCATAAATATATGAATGATCATTTTGTTATTAAAATCCAAAAATTTGCCAATATTATATTTCTCTTTTGGAATAACGCAAATTCTAGTCGTTATAAGCTAACTAATTTAAGAGATGGAATTGTGTTCTCGTATATAGATTTTTTAGTTATAGTATTCGCTTTGTTCATATAAAGACATTCATTCATTTGCACTTAAATGCGAAAAATTGGTTCCTTTTTTTATTCTGTGCATTCATTGCTCCCCTTTCTATTCTATATATGTATGTATATCTATATATACATATATGTATATATAAATTAATGTGTGTTTGTGTGTTTGAACTTTAGAGATATTTATAGGCTACTCTTTACTTTATAATTTCAAGTGGGCGAGGAGCCACGCCCACTTACAAAATAAGTATTGAAAGTCGCATATCTCATCCATATGAAACATGGGAATAAAATTGGCAGCCTAGCTACAGTGGGCGTAGCACTTCTTATATAAAAAATCTTTAATTAGTATACCTGAGAATATATAACAGCTAGGGTCCTCATTTTTTCGGAGGGACTTTAGTGTCAACATGAATGATTAGCACAAAATGGGCGGACTAGCAATAGGAGGCGTGGCATTAAAATTCGTTTATCTGGGTAACTATTGGAGATAGAATATTAAAATATTTAACAAATTCCTTTAACATCCATGTTACATAGAAAAAGAATGGGAGGACTTTCATAAGAGGGTCTTAGTACCTCCCATACGGATTGAATATAAAAATGATGAATTTTCTGAGAAACTATTAGAGCTAAAATTTTGCACAACTACTAGACATCTACGTGAATATTAGGGTAATAAATTGGCAGACTATATTTTAGGAGCGTAGTACCTCCATTATAAATTAAAAAATTCGTCTATCTAATTATCTATTGGAGCTAGAATCTTCAAATTTTGTACGAAGAACTTCAACATGCATTTGAACATTTGGAAGAAAAATGGACCGACTTTTATTAATGAGGCTTGGCACCTCTTAAATGAATTATGTACAAATATTAGAGCTAGGATCCCCAATTTTGCATGAAGAACAATGACATCATTGTAAACATTTGTGTAAAAAATTGGCGGACTTTCAATAGGGTATTAACATATATTGACTTTAGGGTAGCAAAGCACACTGGGTATAGCTAGTTTACTATAAAAGCTAAAAGGTTTAAAAAGGGAAGAATGAATGAAAACGAAAAAGAGTCGAAAAAAGAACAGAGCAACACAATACTTCTAATGTGTATAATAAAAACCTTAATGGGAACTCATTTATTAAAACCATAATGTAGATTCTATGTAATGTTATCCTCATGTTTTTAGCATGAGTTGTACATTTTTTATTTTACTTACCAATGTTTTTTTAACGTTTTTTATTTCATATATTGTTAAATATATTTAAAAGGTATCATAAGAGGAACTAAGAACAATTCAGTAAATTGTTTAAGATGTTTGAATTTTGCTAATTTCATATATAGAATTTCTGTTTTTTTCAGTAGTAATCAAGTATTCGTGTCCTATTGTTAAAATCTTTACTTCTGAATTTAAATAATGCTTTCACTTTCTCTTTTGTTTGTGATTGTTTAATCCCTGTTTGTTGTGTCATGCTGACTGACCATTGGCACGCTTCTTGTTGTGCAATGTCTGCTTGAATTTAAATTTTCTCTACAATGATGATGATGATGTAAAATTGCATAATCCGGCATGAAAAAATAACAAATATTTTGTTTGTTTTTCACTACCTAAGAAGTATTAATGTCATTGCTAGTAATTGTCGTCTAAAGATGTGCAATCATGCATTGATGTTTCGAAGACCAAAATATATACTTTTTATATGAAAGATGGCATCATTGTACAACGGATGTTAAATATTATGATGGTATTTCATGGATATTTAAAATTTTTCATTTGCGCAGTATCCTTCAAAATTTATCATTTCATTTATTTAATTCTTAATTTGTTTATGCAGTCCAAATAAGTACTATAATTTTATTAATGTCAACTTATCAAAATATTATAAAATACCCACGAAAAATTATATTAAAAAAAAAAATAATATTAAAAATCTATTAAAACTTATTTAATTACTCTTTTCTATATTAACTCATTAACACGGCCATTAGGGGCCAGTACTCTGTAAAAACATGGTAGCCACTTGTATTTACTGAACAACTTACTTTTTAATGGCTACTACATTCCGTGTGTATTATTTAGAAGGAGTCTAGTAGCGACATACAAATAACTATGTATATACCTATGTATGCATTTTGACATTTTGTTCTCAAGTTTTATTTTTTACATACACGAAAAAAATAGTATGTGTGAAAACAATCTCTTATTTTTTTTCAAAAACAAAACTACTTTTTTATATTCTTATTAACAATAAATCGTACTAGTCACTACTTGTATGCGAGCTTTTTAGAATTTCAACGCCTTGCAGGGTATATACCATACTCGATTACAATTAAGTTCTTAAATAAGTACTCACAGATATGGAGTTATCATTTAAACAAAAATTTGCTTACACAGCACAAGACCTCGGGTCTCGTGTTCGTTCGCTGTCGTACTCACATACATACTACTATTATTTCGCTCCTTTGGATTTTAGTGCATAATTACGATATTTCTAGCACGTATAATTTTTAGGCCGTATTCATTTTAAATAATCTGATCCTTAAGTGAACTACCAGTATGTACCGAATCATTTATTTAAAGAAAATATACATACATATATACTTTTTAATTTTTATAGGATTTTTTCCAATCAAAACATCTTATATACAAATTTAAGATTTTTTTTCATCTTACATTTTTTAAAATTTAAAATTTTTAATGTTTATAACTTCCAGATGGAACCATACTTGGTCTAGAATTTATGCAGATTAAGAGTTATAAATATAATGACATCAAAGAAATATATTCTGGAAAAATATTTTGGAGTGAGGTCGGTCAAACAAGGGTTAATGCAAAAATTTTAAAATTTCAGAAACTCGACGTGATAGAAATGAAAAAGCATATCGACGTTGCTCCTACAAAAACAGTCATGTGAAGATTTTCGAAAATTTTGTTATTTCACTATTCAATGCCTCTATGGTCATACATGTAAAGATAACGGTATTTGATCTTATGTGTAATAAAATATTCAAAATCGGTTATGTGTAGTTTTTATTAAATATTTAATTATAGATCAGAATTGGCGAATAATTCTGGAATATATTAGCAACACTCTTGTAGCAAAAGAGCTTAGGTTTGCACGAAATATATAACTTCAAATGTAGTTCGCGGAATTACAAAATAAAATAGTTTTTTTACTTTCCTGAAAACCTAACAAAAAACTCATAATTGATTTTGTTGGAGCAACGACGATATGTAGCTTTTGTATATTAATTTATACAATTTTATTATAATTTTTCTTAAAGGAGGATTTATTGCGCATTAAATAATAGTTTAAACACTGAAATACTATTTTCATTCTGTGTGTGTGTAAAAACCGTTGTACAAATAAAATGGAAAAACGGTATGTATCAGTTATTGAAAAGTAAGTTGTTGTGCAAGTACAAGTCATAA
This sequence comes from Lucilia sericata, assembly GCF_015586225.1. Classification (NCBI taxonomy): domain Eukaryota; kingdom Metazoa; phylum Arthropoda; class Insecta; order Diptera; family Calliphoridae; genus Lucilia; species Lucilia sericata. The sequence goes on along the minus strand of NW_023994088.1, from coordinate 56,076 downwards.
CCAAGTTTTCGCTGGGTACATAATTTGCTTCTAATCTGATAATATATATATGAAAATATTGCACACATCATCTTAGTTACCAACCATAACAGGTAAGCGAAATAACTGAAAAACGCCGATGGTAATTGTTGACGATGCGTGAAATTTACATAATTTAAATAATTGTGTTAAATATTGTAATTAATAAATGAAGAAAAATTAATTTTGATTATCAATCGAAGCATTATGCTGTTTTGAAATGTGTTATGATCTTGTTTAAATATTTAATTTCCTTTTTCATTATAAAAAATTTAAAAAATATTACTTAATAAAAATGTAAAGAAAGAAAATTTTGTGGTTAAGAGTGGTTCCATGTTATAGAAATAAACACTTAAGCTGGAGGTCCACACCACGCGTTCTACGCGTCTTCGCATTCTACGCGGCTGTCAAAAAAATTGAACCAAGTTACAAGCACAAAAGCGTAGGATGCCTTGACGCGTAGAATGCTTAAAGTAGATCTACCGTCTATTTTTGTAAGCGTCATAAGCGGCGCACGAGTATGTCAGCTGATTTTGACAATTTATATTATATTTATACCCTACACCACTATAGTTTTATATAAGTCTCAAAAATTCCAGCGATTTTCATATAGATCGGGGGTTATTTGACCCTAGCCCCCAAAACAATGTCGCCTTTCGAATTTGAATGAAATTTGGCACAAAAAAGTTTTATATAAACATAAATCCTGACAATAAATTTTATAAGGATCGGCCCAAGAAAGTAGAAATAAGTTTGATTTAATTATAAATAACACTGTCGATTTCCATAATAATCGAGCAGTATCACGATGAAATTTGGCACAAATAAATTTTATATAAACATAAATCCCCCATATAACCGGACCTTCCGATTTGGGCCTTTTAGTTCATAACTACGTCAAATATACTACTATCTTTCTAAAAAACGGCCCAATTAAGTTTGATATGATTATAAACAACACTGTTGTTTTTAATAATGATCGCGCCTTAGTTGACCCTAGACCCCATACAAAATCCTCTTCAGAAAATGACTTAAATGTCCAAAATTCACGACAATAAATTGTATAAGTATCTTCTCAACTTCTGCCCTAGGCCCCATACAACCGGACTTACCGATTTAGGCCTTTTATATTTTAACTACGTCTAATATACTACTCCAAAAATAAACATAATTAAGTTTAATAAAATTATAAATAAGACTGTCGATATTCGTAATGGTCGGGCCTCATTTGACCATAGCCCCTATACAAAGTTCACTTCAGAGAATGACTTGAATATCCACATGTCCATTAGGGTGTCCCGTGGACCACTTTTTTGGAGGAAAAAATTTTTTTCCTTCATACAAGCTTGAATCACTTTAATGTATATGAACCATAATTTTTTTTTGTGATTATACATGATTTTTGTAATTGCAAATAATGTCGAAACAAATAAATATATATATTTAAAGGAAATCAAATCGATTTTTTAGGGGTCACGTCATTATTGGAAAACTTAATTTAATCGTTGATTCTTTAGGAAAAATCAAGAAGAATGAGCTTAATTTCAAACTTTAATATTGCTCCAAAAGTGCATTTAGGATCATCCAAAGATGTAATTTAAAAAAAAAATAATAAAAAAATAAAAAATATTTCTATGCGAATAATCAAAGCGTGCTTTTTGCAGAGAAAAAAACCTAGCCCCATATAACTGAACCCCTGAATAGGGCTTGTAAACCTGGTAATCAAACTACAGGTCGAAATTTTGAAGATAATAAAATGAAATTTGGCACATGGTACCAGAGACAAAGCCTACTGAAAAAGGTTAACATCGGTGCATTTTCTCACCTAGCCCTCATACAACTGAACCCGACGAATAAGGATTTTAAGTTCATAATTATGTTTAATATACTCGTATCTCGACAAAAAGCTGCAAAACCAAGTTCTATACTAGCCTTGATGACCCTCATAAATTTTTTAATTATAGGGTCTCATTTGACCATAGCCCCTTCAAAACTCGACTTAAATGTCCACAATTTTATTCAACAATAAATGACTTAAGTATAATTCAAGGCAAGGTACAATTCAACTTAAATGCTTTATTAGGTGTAGGATATTATATGGTCGGCCTCGCCCGACTATAATTTCTTACTTGTTTTCAGATGTTAAACTTTACAACGCTATATTATGAAATCCACGAAAGTTATAAAAAATTATAATTATATAATTTTAATATGGCCACAAGTTAACATTATTAACATTATAACTCCTAAACGGATTACAATAAATTACAAATTTTAACACTATTCTTTAAGGGCATTGAATATTACAATAAATTAAAAACGTTAACACTATTTTTTAAGGGCATTGAATATTACATTTGAATTAAAAAAAAACATTTTTTTCTTATCTTAAATTTTCCTGTAGAATTTTATACTAAAGTCAGATTTGAAATATGTTGAGCAGTTTTCGGTCTATTAATATATGTCGTTCAAAATCGGTGTTTTGGCAGCAGCATACAAATTTGATCAATGTTAAATATGTGTTGAAAATTTCAGATCCCTAGCACTAGATTTTCGAACCCCATTTAGACCCTATAAATCCAATATTTCTACTTTTTTGATGGTGGGTATAAATACAGAAGATATATAGACAATTACTCCCTGGTTCTTAACAATATAATTAGTTGGTAGTGTTGTATTCTGCCATGGGGATCATGGGTCTGTATGAAGATTTACCGAGACTCTGGTAAAGTAGCACACAATGTTAAATAGTTTTTAAAAATTTCAGATCTCTAGCTCTCCATTTTCAAAACCTATTTATACCCTGTATAGCGACAATTATCTCGCAGTTTCTTAACAATATAATTAGTTGGTAGTGTTGTAGCCTGCTAGTATGTAGATATTGGGTTCGATTCCCACCAGAGACTCTGGTAAAGCAGCTCCACGAGCTGTTTTATTTAGGATCTGATGTAACATAGAGCCTTCGTTCAAACTAAATAATAGCACTATTAAATACAATTATTTTATGTATTTCGTTTTATTTCTCTAAGTGTTGAAAAACTTGAATTTTATTCAATAACACATTTCTTTTGTTAACGTTTTTGTTGAAGGGAAAAAAGTGCAACCATAAAGTAACTTTGAATAATATAATTATGTTTAAAAGAAAATCATAAATAAGTATTTCATCATGTTATTTTAAATGAATTCTAAATGAATATGTTTTCCATGACCATAATAACTTGGTGGACATGGATGGTCATAATGTAGATGAAGTAGAGAGCTCGTCATCTCGTCATGCACGTGGGGGTAAGTGGAAAGTGTATGATTAATAAGAATAGTAGCAATTACTTCAAATTGCTTCCTTGCACCTTGTAAATGTTTTCTTATGTTGCGATTTTATTTTATGAAACCTTCTCTAAAGAGTGATTTCAAATTTATTTTATAATAATTTCATTTATTGTATACCTACATGTATTTATGAATATATAATAAAAAATATATAATTATTATGATATGCACACAACACTAAGTAAGGTACATACGTATAAAATTAAGACATTTTAAAAAGTCAATCAACATCAAGTCACACGAACATGGAGTTTTATCATGAAGTGATGATGATGATTTTTTGGATACAACAGGTAGATTGAATAAACTTTCACGCAAAGCAGCTGATGATAAGAAGTGTTTAACTTGGAAAAAGTGCGAATATTGTAGTTTATTTGGTTGCCTTCAGAGAGTACAGCAACTATGTAGTCATTGTACACGCTTAATATGTTTGCAATCACTTTAAATATTGTAATAAGGGCGATATTTTAATGGCTTCATTAAAGTGGCCATGTTATTTTTAGTGTTGTTGAACATTTACTCTGTTGCGTGTAAAACCACTTTTGTTTGGCTTTTCAACTTGAGAACTTTAAAAATCCCGTAATTGCCATCTACTACTGGACGTTCTGCTATTCGCTAAACCCTATTAAATTCAAGTAATTAGAATGTACGTGTTCCTGGTAAGAATACAATGAATGAACCATGGCCTCGATGCTTTAAATGACACTTCCAAAGATGAATTCTTTATTGTCTTGGTAAAATGAAAAATCAATTGACAATTTGATCGGCATTTTAAACGTTTTTTAATGAATGTCTTTAGAGGTGAACTGAACTTGATTTTCATTACAATTATGTAAATATTTTTATAAAAAGCATAAATAAATGATGACATCTTAACATGCAATGACATTAAATTGTTTTAAGTTGTTCATTATTTATTCATAAATTAAGTGCAATTATAAAAGTAAATTTTATTCATTTAACATATCGTGTGAACTGCAACTGAATTATTTTGTTGTAATATCGACATGGTTGAATTTTCAAAGGAATTTATCCATAATTATTGATATAATGTCAATATGTGCATAAAATTTGAATGTTATGTATATGGAAACAATTCTGGTATAGATTTTCGATATTAATTCTCTCGAATATATCTTATATATATATTGATTCAAAATATTAAAAAAATCTCAATGTAAAGTACACTTTGAGAAAACATGCACTAAACAAGGTAAATGAGGATACAAAAATGTAACAAAGTTTTCTTATTTTTAAACCGTACACGGAAAAAATTATTAATAGTTTATTATTAATTTTTGGTGCGGAATGGGGCCAATGGGTAGCCCCACAAAATTGATCACCTTGGGTATTAAATTTTTTTTTAATCGCCAAAAAATCATTCATTTCGTTGGCCTGTGTTATCACAGAATTGGGTAATGTTTACTTTTTTCCTGTTTAAGAAAAATTTACATTTAAAAAACATGTTTTAAAATTAAAAAATATCTATCAGCATATTCCACGCAATGTTATCTTTAAAATAACGCATAAAACACTTACATAAATCGAGTCAGAATTAACAAAGTGATAACTTGTCAAAAGTTGCTCGTGTTTTATTTAGAATTTTGTCAGAAAAATAGAGGATATGAATGTAATTATGCCGAATTTCATCATGATACTAGTGTTTAGAAGTGAATTATGAATGTTCTAGTCTAGTTTCTGATGCAGACATTGTATGTAAAACTTAGCTCTGTCCAGATATTTTGATAGTGGGAATAGTTAGATTTTGATAATAGTTCGAAAAAATATTTTATTACGATTAGATTACGATTTTATAATTACTAAATTGCACTAAAATACATTTTCACTTTTAAAACCAATGCTCACTCGTATATACAATTTCGCTAAAAATTTCTGCATTGTAGTTTTTATTATTCCTAGATGATTCGATTCACATTCCTCAAAATTTGAAATAAAGTAAAAACCTCAAAATTTAACACTTTTTTGGAGACATTTAAATTTGAAGAAAAATAATCAACTTTGGTCTGTTCACTACAACATATAGTCCTCGAAGCTGTGATCGGATAACTTGTTAATGTATTGAAATATAAATAAATTTTTGGAATTTATTTGACAACTAGAAAGTGGTTATGATGCCTCCATTTTGTCCACATATTTAAAGATTTCACTTTATTTTCAGTACAACAAACAAATATTCACCCCTGTTTTAGTTTTTCTTCGGCACCATTATAAAAGTCGACAACTATTTTTTCTTTGATAAACTCAAATAACAACAACAATTAAAATATAAACAACAATAACAATGGTAACAAATTATTTGATCGGCCGACCGACAAAGCGATCGACTTGTTGTCTTGGCTAAGTCTGTATACATTAGATACAAGTAATTTTAACTTTATTTTGGGTTTATCTAAATATAAAATTTGTTCATCTGTAGTTTTTTCGTTGTTGTTGGTTGATACTCATTAAGGTGAAAGAGTCTTGTAGTAGTGGTTGTAGTTGGTTGCCATTGACAGGTAGAAAATTTATATCTTTTGTATTTCTTAAATGGTGTGTGCAAGTCAGTTACTGAGTTCAGTATGGTTGAATATATGTATCTAGATACGAATTGAATCTACAAATATTTAATACGTAAATATGAAAAACTGGTTAAAGGTTCATCATATTAATTTGTACGTTTAAGCATTCACCGGGTTACTCAATTTTAGGTCAATGGCTGATCTATTCTGGGCAGTATGTTGCTGTTGTTTTATTTTTGTTAGAATGCCGCTGATTTTGTTATTAGAGTCAGGTAAATTACTGAATATGTATTTAAATTTCGTTGTGTTGGAATTTAGAAGATTATTTTTGTAATGAGTTACAAAACTTAAATCAATGTTATTTGCATAGATAATAAATCAGTTTGTAAGTATGTATGTATTAGAGAAATATATCGAGTTACTATATTAAAGACTGTTTATCTGAAACAACATAAGTTTTTGTGATACCAAAATAAAACTGTTTATTTACTAAGATTTTTTTATTTTTTTCTACAATATTATTTAAGGAACATATAATTAGAATTAAAATTTCAAAAATTAATTTTGTTTTTCAGTGCTTCACGACTTTTTTCTATAAATGCAAAGGAATTTTGAGAATCTTTTACTGATGTATGATGCTCTTTCCCATTTTTCAAAAATAAATTTTATGGAATTTTTAATAATGCTTTATTGAAGATAAAAATTAATATGGATACAACAGGTAGATTGAGGAACTTCCACGCAAAGCAGCTGATGATAAGAAGTGTTTAACTTGGAAAAAGTGCGAATAATTAATATTATCTGCAGTATTATTCGAATCAATGTTCTAAAATATTTGAAAACTGTCAATCGGTTTTGACAGTTTATTTAGAAAACTTTCTCAAGTTTTTCGTAATAAGTAAATTTCTTTGGATTAAATGTAACATACATGATCCTTTCAAACTATCTAACTACATCGATTAAACATACTGATATTCATTCTTGCTCTGAAATTTTTCATTTATCGAAATTTCATGATAAGTAATTATTTTGGGAAACAGTTCATAATTTGAATTTGAGAAGTGTTTGCAAATGTTAGATCATATGTGTGACTAGAGAAAATTATACAGTTTAGGCAATTCTGTAATAATTTCAAGGCATATTTTGTAAATAATTACACTATAGTTTGGCTAAAACTTATCATAAAATCTAATTTCAATTGCACAATCATAAAATTTAAGAGGTAGTTGTCTAAATAACACAGGCCGGCGAAAATTTTGGCCCAGTATCAAAGTACCCAAATCTGCCCTCGGGTTTATCCATATATATGTATACAAATATGTGGAATTTAAGAAATTTAGTCCGATATCCTTATTTATCAATGAAATATGCGATTTTCAGAAGTGCATCTTATATGGGATCTATGACCAATTATGGATCGATTCGGGATATATTTCTCAGGGTGATTTATATCTACTTTAAACATATTTAGTACCGATAAGTGGTCCTTATATGAGAGCTATGACTAATTATGGACCGATCCGAAAAAATATTAGTAGAGTCGTATATGTATACATAAAACACTATTTATGTCGAATATTATTCCAATATTTATTTCTTAATTAGTTATGTGTATTTAAGTGATTTTAGGAAGTGGACCTTATATGGGAGCTATGACCAATTTTGGACCGATACAGATTTAAGTTGGTAATTTGTTGGTGATACCAATATTTTTGACGAAGTTACTGACAATAAATCCATTTCCGAGAATATTTACCTTTGCGTGGGGGCTATGGGAAATTTTGAATCAATTGTTTTAATTTTGAACATAATTGATCATTGGGGGAAAAAGTAGTGTGCGCAAAATTTATCGAATTATCTTCAGTAGTTTTTAAGAAAACTACTCAAGAATTAGGAACCAAAAATTATTTTTTTTCGAGGTAATCTGAAATTTTTACTCATAACTTTCTACGTTGAGAACCGATTTTGCTGATTTTCAATACCAAACTGCTTAGGACAACAATGAATATTTTCGGTGAATTTGGTTAGTTCCTTTGCTTAGTTTTAACGTGAGCATGTTTTAGGCAGATACACTGAATGACAAACTTATATATACCTTCTATCACCACTGATGGTGGTGGAAGGTATAAAAAGCTCTGAATCGAAAAATGTTTTTATATGAATATCGTTGTACCTATACGATTCCCGATAAAACTTAAATGCATCAATGTATCAACGACACTTTATGGTATGTAGTATTTGAAAATTTAAATTAACTTTGAACCAGATGAAAGCTTTATTGGACTTAAAATTTGAAGTGAACCACTAGTCATTGGTAAAAATTAAGTGGCGAAGGTGAAGAATGTATTCTGAGAGAGCTTCAAGCAACCCAGCCTTTAAATCCAGATGGCAAAAAAAGAGCTTCGTGCCTTGATATGTACATTCAAATCCCAGCCAAACCTCTCTCAAAAGGCTTTTCACCTGGAATACTGCGAGTAAGAAGAGCAAAGCTAAGTCCGCCATTGAGAGCGTTTGAAAAGCAGCCGTCCCAGAAAAGTGGCGAAATGAGCACATACTGCACTATCTAGGCAGCCAAAATTCTAAACTAGTTTCTTGCAGGTAAGAGCAACCAGGACCCCAAAACTTAATTCAGGTTAATTCGGTTGTATTCTTAGAAGGAGTGTTACTCCTGTGTCCACAAGATCATTAGCCACATCAGGGAACCAAGAGGAATAAAATCATAAGAGTGGGATAGTCATTTCAGCTTCTCAGCTGCATTTCTTAAGATTGGAAAGGTACCCAGTGAAAGGGATGTTACAACTAGTCCCGACAAGGACATCGAAGTTATACCGACGGTGCACACAGCATTATTAACCTTGGACTGGTTTAATGATATGTATCCTACATAACCACTAGCATAATTTTTAAATTGGATGAGCATAACATATGGTGAGGTTAGTGAATTCATTCATTGGCAAACTTTTGTCAAAATTAGATCCAAATACATTATGAGCAATATTGTACCAGATATAAAATTCCTTAGGAACACTGATTAAAAATTGCAAGTTTTAGGTTATCTTAACTTAAAGTGAAACATTATTTTAGAGCGTCATATTTCTAATAACCTTAATTCTCAATTCGACTTTTATCTTAACCTATTGAGTAGATTCGTTGATTCATTATATTTATAAAAAATATTTTGACCACACACAAGCATTTCTCTTTCATGGTCATCATCATTAGAAATTTGAATCATCCATCCTTGTTTTAGCGCATAAAACTTGCAACGCGATCAAAATCTTAAGTAATTTTTGATGTTTGGTCAGCTTTGGTCTTGTATTTTGTTTAATCTTTGTATGCATTTTAAGTTTGTTTTTTGGTTATTTGTCGCTTCAGTTCACATGCAAACTTTAACTTTGAGTTTTTGCAAACACATACGTACATACATACGTATTTATGTATGTATTTATGTTGCTGGTTCGTGCAATTTGAAGATTGCAATTTGTGTGTAAGTTATTTTGTTAAAACCTCTCTTTCGTAAAAAAATGATTGCGAAAATATTTTCTTTTCCACTTGATTAAAAATAATTAAATATAAATTACAATAATTACAAAGGCACTCTTTTGCCATTCCATTTTTATGCGCATTTAACACGTTAATGTGTTTTACTTAGAAGACTGAGATAGTGATTGCAATTACAACGTTGAACGTGTGATTGTATGTGAATAAATTCAAATATTCGTTTGAATAAATTAATGAACATTGGCTAATTAATTTTTGATTACAGACATCTGGCAAAAGAAATATTATTTATATACTTAAACTTGATTTTGAAGGATAAATTAGTATATAATGGAAATGTGTTTAATCATTGTAACAGGATGTGAATTATCTATCACTGAATTGATACATTTCTTTGTAGAACCAAAATTAAAAAATCATAAATTTTTAACACTTTAATTTTAAGCAAAATATTTTTACTTCGTATTTGAAGTTACTTCTCTCATGTGTTATTTTTTCTAATATTTCAGAATGCTTTATTTAGAGAACTTATGTTCTTAAGGAGATCATTCTCTAGATATGTCAATCTTGCAACATGATGATTGAAACTGTAAAATATGTATCTCTAATGCATTCGCAATGAAAGTGACATTTCTTTACATAATATACATAGTATCTTCTCACTTTTCATTTCACTCACACTTTGATCCTGATAAAGTAAGTGACACGATTGTATAGAATTTACATACACACCGCCTACACACAATAAAACAATCGATTTAAACCCAAGTAATCCTCCTGTTGTCCTTGACGTCTTATGATGACTGTGAAAGTGTACATGTTAGTTTATCTAAAATAAAAACAAATACAAATATTTACTTTAGATGTAATCCAGTCATAAAAAAACAAAGAAGACTAAAAGTTAATCTCTTCCCAGTTAAATCCTTTTACAATTTGCTCTACATTCACTTTAAATATTCATGATGTTTAACTGATTCTGCTATCGGACGCAGTTAAACTCACTGTTGTGGGTCATAAAAGTCAAAGAAGTCAACCGTTTGGTATTGTATTGATTTGTATGTGTTTTTACATTGACGTCCTTTTACATCCATTGTCAGTATATTTGTTTAAGATCACTGTTGTGTGTTAAACACATTTTTGCATTTTATTGCATGTTTATCCTTTATTGTCCGTCTGTTTGTTTGTTTGTTTTACAATTTGCCGCTTTGTTTTTGTCGCAACAATTGAATTTGATTTATGGTATTTGCATACGCATCCCTAAATAAACTGCTAGTATATGTTTTTAGGTAGTCTTTTTGAGGTCCTCGCAAATCTTTACATATGTGTCAAAGTGCGTTCAGAAGTTACTGCGGATTGTGAAGGTTTATGGACTAATTTCACTTTCAGTTTTGTTCAATCGTTTCAGAGCGCAACAAGTAATATTTGGGAATTTCACTAAACTTAAGTTAAAGTTATTTATTTTTATTAAAATTTAAGTGAAAAATAAATTAAAGCCTCAGCTTAGTTACTAAATATTTGTATTGCAGATTTTAAAGGATTTAAGCAACATTAACTATTTCAGCTCCTATTTTCTATTAAATAACACTATGTATTGCAACGGTATGTATTTGTTGAAGAACTGTCCAATAGCATATAGAATAAATTAACTGATAAAATGTTTTGAAGTTTAAGTTCTGCTATTTCATCATTATTTAAAAGATCTTTTCGTCATTGGCCTTTAATTCCATTTCCATAACACTTTAAATAAAATTTAAACTTTTGAAATGACACAGAAAAACGCCGAAGGACGCAAATTTAATTTTGGGTCTAATGTCATACTTCGTTTTGAAAAGTTAAGTCAATATAAGGAGATATTACAGTCTGAAGTTTGCATTTTCTCTAAAGTGATTTTTGATATATTTAGGAAAAGGCTAGAAAATTTTTTTAAAATTATTTAATTATAAAATTGAAGTTCCAATATTTCCATTATTTGTATCCGCGTTCTTTCTCTTTTACGAAGATATTGGGATGGGTTTGTTTGCATTGCAAAACAAGTTTTTGAAGTCTTTAACTTGATATATAAACAAAAATCGCTTCAGAGACAATAAAAACTTTAAAGTACAATGACTTCATATTTTTACCTAACTTTTCAAAACGGAGTATGGCACTAGATTCTAGTACCCAAAATTAGGTTTATATGTGTCTGTGTCTGTGTCTGTGTTTTTTTTTTTTTTTCACATACTTACAATATACTACTAATTAGTCTTAACTATCTCGTTGTTTGAAACCTAAGTTTACAAATTTGATTAAATTTTTAATCGATTCAATTAATTTTTAATTGACTAAACATTTTTTTCTCAAAAATTCAAAACTGTACCCGAAAAGAACCGAACATTTTTTATACAAAATATCAAAATTTGGAAAATGAAAAAAAGAAAATAAGTAAAAAATTATTTTGATAATTGAAAAGTATTTTATAGGAAATAAACTTAGACTATAACTATCAATAGGAAATATTGAAATGCGAAGAAGAAAGGTTGCTGTGAAATTAATATACTTTGTTATAGAATCACCAAACCCGCGGTGAATATTTGCGGTATATTTATAAAAGTACTCATCTAATACTTAAACCGTTTAAACAAAAAGGGGAAATTCCATTTGTTCGAAAAACTGATAGTGATTTTTATCGGCTAAAACCAAGAAATAAATAATAATTTTGTATATCCTTCATCTACGTGAGAAGGTCATTTATCATTCCTTTTGGAATTTCTACATTAGCGAAGTCGATTTAGCCACTTTCGTCTATCTTACCATGTTCAGAAGTCCTCAGACATTCGTATCATCAATAATTACAAAATATTACTTTTTTCGTCCAGGAATTGAAAATTATTAGAATCGGTTCAAATTAACATATATCCCCAAACACATGTACACATTTCCGGAATATCCATTGTTTGTCTAGAATATCAGGATTACCACGAAATATTGCACATACACATAAATAAAATATTATTAGAAATCGTATTACCAACTAAAACATCTTCTATCTATATATATAAAAATGAATGTGTGTCTATTTGGACCGATTTTCTTCAAATTTTAACAGTACCTTCCTGTATATCTGGAAGAAACTATAGCCTTCTTTTTATTTTAAAATTTCAAGTAGGCAAGGTACCACGCCTACTTATTAAATAACTATTAAAAGTCATAAATATTGGAAACTGGTACAATTAGAGTCCTCAAATTTGGACGGACAACTTTGACATCCATAAGCATATTTTTGGGCAAAATGGGCGGAATGACTATAGTGGGCGTGGCACCTTCCATATTAAAGTTAAAAGCTTCAATTTTTGCACGAAGAACTTTAGCATCCATGTAAATATTTTGGATAATAAATTGGCGGACTTACCAATGGGCGGTTTTTAAAAATAATTATTAGCGTTCGGAAAAATTGGCGAACTTGCAATAATTTGAGTGGCATCTCCCATGTGTAAATGTTTTTTTTGCTTTTAGGGTAGCACTGGGTATAGCTAGTAAACATATAAAGTCCAATTCCGAAAATTAATTAAACGGACATTATCAAATAACCATATCGGGACAAAATATATCACGAATATTTTCACTCTTCTGAAAATCACTTAATCCTAAATAACTCATTATTTAATTGTATCGTCTTAAAATTCTACACGAATATGTTGTGTATACTATATACAAATCATTCTGCGACACTTTTCCGGATCAGTTCATTATTTATTATCTAAGTTCCTAAACTTATAAAATGTAGATTTATATAAATATTTGACATGTTAATAAAAAAAGTGCTTATAGCCAAATTTTATTTAAGAGTAGGTAGGTTAGTGGTTAGTGTTTAAGTCTGGTAGACTTGAGGTGGGGACCTAGGTGTATTTCTTCGGATTTGATGTATATACATATGGGGAATTTTGTGTCAAGTGACCCAACTTTAAAAATAGATGTCGTCCGATTTGCACCAAGGATATAGGATAGTTGGCCAGACACAAATTTTCAGCTCTATCGGTCAAGAACTGCCGAACATAGAGGGGGTCAAAGTTGGACATTTTGGTCATACAGGGTTTTATTCAAATGAGTGTAACTTTTCACCTATTGGTCCTAGCAAAAATTGTCCAAAGGAGTTCAGATAGCTATTTCTTCATTCTTTCCAATTTTTTTTTAATTTAAAATTTTTTTATTTTTTTTTCAAATTTCCAATTTTTTTATATTAATTTTGAATTTTGTTTTATATTTTTTTCAAAATGGGCCCTTTTTTCTTTTTTGCTTAAAAGAAAGCTTATACAATTACCTTGGAGGGCTTTATAGTCCATAAGGGGATGCAAGTGGGATATCTGTCAAAAAAAATATTTGTTAACTCATAAATAAGTCATTTTTTTTCAATATTTGGCACTTAATATTCCCCTATTTTTCAAAATAGACTTTTTGTTGTATGTTTTTGCTCAAAAGAAAGCTTAGACCATTGCCTTTAAGAGCTTTGTGATTACTTAGTGGGATGTGAGTGGGATATACATATATAAATATTTTAACTCCAAAAGCAAAGTTTTTGAGTTAAAATATTGTTTTTTTTCACATATACCCCTTGCATCCCTTTATGGGACTATAAAGCCCTTCAAGGAAATTGTATAAGCTTTCTTTTAAGCAAAAAAGAAAAAAGGACACATTTTGAAAAAAAAATATAAAACAAAATTCAAAATTAAAAAAAAAAATTGGAAAGAATGAAGAAATAGCTATCTGAACTCCGTTGGACAATTTTTGCTAGGACCGGCAGTTCTTGACCCATAGAGATAGAGATTTGTGTCTGACTAAATAACAATATATCTGGGACCGTAACAGTTATAAGTTATATCAAAAAATTTAATTTATAATAGTTAAAAATAAAAATCCATCTGAAAAAGTTATTTTTAAACCAAAAAATAAAAATTCAAATGAAACTTTAAAAAAAAAAAGATTTTTATTTTTCCGTCATAAAATAAAAATTATTTGATTTTCAATAATGCCTTCAGAAGAAATTAAAAAAAGCTTGTGTTCAGTCACAACAGAAAAATTACCATTTGGCGTTTTTGATTCAGATGTTTTAAACGTCAGTACTAGGGTGATCGACTTGATTTTTCAACCGGTTTTAAAACCGGTTTTTTCTGCTTTACCAGTGTCGGTTTTTTCCTAATGTTGATTTTTCGAATATCGAATAACCCGGTTTTTTCACTTTTTAAAAACCGGTTTCGGATACTTTTATTTGCTTTGTATTCAAAGATTATTTAAATGAAATTTTTAAGTAAATAATAATACAGCTAAATTTTAAAAATATTTGAGTCGAGGAACTAGCGTATATTTTTCTAAAGCTCCTTTGGTTAAACTTTTTTGATTTTCCTAATTAATTAAAAAAATTTATTTGTAAAATTGATAACTGTTTGATAAAATTTTATCAATCTTAATATTATATTCCAATTACAATAATTAATTTACGGCTGAAATTTTATGGAAGTGTTGGAATGCCTATGCAAATTTCCTAAACAGGGCTTTTAAAATAAGCTAGGATTTCATAGTACCTTATGTTTAACAGAAGTGTCCCACTTTTTTCCTAATTTTTTTATATTAATGAAATAATGTAAATCAGACGACTAGATCTACAGTTATAATCTTTTAAACTGTTAAAAATCATTTCGGGCCATGTTTTATTAATCAAATTTAAACATAAACATTAAGTTTTTCAAATTAAAATATATTTTTTTATTTATAATGAAAAACCGGTTAACCGGTTTTTTCTGAATTTGAAAAATATCAACCGGTTTTTTTTAAATGTCAACTATTCGAACTATTCGAAAACCGGTTTTTGGAAAATGTCGAATAATCGATCACCCTAGTCAGTACAAATTAACTATTTAATCAGATATACAAATAAAATAAGAGATTGAAAAAATATATAAAAACATTGTTAATTGTTTGACTGGGAAAACAAAACTCCCCAAATGAGTTTTATTTTCTGATGGAAAAAATAAAACTCCTCAAATAACTTTTATTTTATGACGGAAAAATAAAACTAATTTGTTAACTGTTTCAATCAGACTTTTATTTTTCCGTTAAAAATAACTGTTATTTTTGGAGCTAAGATCGTTTTTTATATCACCATATATTCTGAAAAAGCACTTCAATACGAGTATTTTGGTATATAATAGTAAGGTCGATCTACGTTGACTCCAATATAGAGATTTTTTGGGCCAAAAATTTCAGAATAATTGTAATTTACAGTCCCTGCAATATATGTATGTAGTACAGTAATATGTATGTATGTACCTATGTTTAAACAACATTGTCACTTTTTGTTTATTAAATTGTATAATAATTTGTCAAAATATTTATGCGATAATTTATTTGATATGCTTAAAGTGAAAAACATACTAAAAATAACAACAATAATAAATGGTTTAAAATACGAACAAACAACATTAATCAATAATTTTAAAGCGAAAATACTGTAGAGCACCTGTTGGCCAAAGAAAATATAAAACTGAAAAACGAACAAAAATATTAAAAAAAAGAAAAATATTAATAGAAATACAAAGAAAAGACAAGAAAATAGAAACTAAAAATAAAATTAATAACCACTGAACAACAAGAATAACCAGCAACATCTTAAGTAAAACTATTTAAATGAATTCTTTTACATACATCCATACATATATACATACATATGAACAACATACAAACTACGAACGTATTTCAAGGATAATTAATGATTCGCGATCAATGCTACAAAGTTCGATCGATTGATAGGTTTTTTTCTTTTCATGTGTGTATGCTTTTATACGAAAGTGAACAAAATGTTGCTCGTGGGCATAATTTTATGTGTTTCTGATGATATGGTTGTTGTTGCTGCTGCCATAAAGTGGAACTGGAAGGCAGGAAATCAGCAAGTAGGGAGATGAATTTATGAATTGGTTATAGAAGAAGTGCGACGAGGGGCGTATGCAGTTCTTATTGGCATTGTGATCGTCATCATGATCATCACTATGAACATAAAAGTAGTGTAAAAGTTAATGATCGTAGTATATTTGATGTTGTTTTTCGTTGGTAGCATGAGGCGTTTAGCGTTAAGCGTCAAATCAATCGATCTGTCATTTGTTACTTACCACTTATTCTCTTCTTTTTTCCCAATATTTTGTTCGCATTTAGCCTTTGGTTTGTTTGCCACTGCAACTTGAAAATATAAATTGTTTAGCACATCATTTATCAAAAGTAATAAGAGGGCAAAACACATCATACGCACAAATGAAGAAAATAAAACATTTATTTATACACGAAAAAAAGTTTAAAATTAAGTATTTGTAAAACATTGTATTGTATCAATATAATTTTTTAAGTGTTTTGTAATGTTTTTTCATAGTATAGACTGAAATGGTAAACTTTTGGCCCAAACAAATTCTGATAGCAGTATATTTGACGTAGTTATGAGCTAAATGGCCCAAATCGGAAGGTCAGGTTATATGGGGTGCGTCATGAAATAACTCCCCACGATATAACTCCCCAAAACAAAAATGAAATAAGTCCTCAAATTTTGGGACTTATTTCATTATGAAATAATTGCCCAATGGGAGAATCCATATCAAAACGGACAGAAAACATCAATTTTCGGATTTACCATCTCCGATTTTAATGAAATTTCCCACATATATTATGGTTTGAAAGTGTTCCCTAAATCAATGACTTTTTGATCTGAATCCCGTTCCAGACCAAAAATATCGCGCTTTGAAAATTTAAAAATATGTTAAAATTGTCTAAAAGTATATACATATTATTGCCCATAACTTTGAAATTCCTTTAAGTAGAGCATAATTTTTTATTTCGTTATAAAGCCAAAGATATTGTCTTTAAAATCGTGTAAATAAAATATTTTACTGCCAAAAGGTTAAGGGTCAATTTTTATAGTGTATTTTTCAATTCCAAATATATGAGACAGCCCCGTATTAAAAATTATAAAAGGACATGGTATGAGGATAGCTATACTCTCTTCTATATTTTAGTGAAATTTTTTCGATGGAGACTCGTGTAGTTCAGGATTTATTAACCAAAACGTCATTTAAAGCAAGTTTTTTTTATACAAAATCGTATGAAACATTAAACAAACAGAAAAAAATACAAAGTGGAATCAATTCAATTTATATGGAAAATGCTATGTATCTCTTAAACTGTAGGACCAATTTAAATAATATATACAAGAAAATTATTAAGAACGATTTAACCTTACTGAAAAATTACCTTGTTACCGCCGTGTTAAAATACAAGGTGAGGTACGTGTCCTTCATAATTTTCTTGCATATTTCATTTAAATCGGACCAGTGGTTTATGAGATACAATGTAATTTACCATATAAATTGAAATTGATTCTAATCCGTATTTTTTCTGTTTGTTTAATTTTTCATACGATCTTGTATAAAAAACTGGTTTTAAATTACGTTTTGGTTAATAACTCCTGAACTACACGAGTCTCCATCGAAAAGTTTTCACTTGAATATAGAAGAGAGTTTAGGTATCCTCATACCATGTATTTTTATAATGTTTAACACGGGGCTGTCTGACCTATTTGACATTGAATTATACATTATGAAAATTGACCTTTAACCTTTTGGAAGAATATTCTGTTTACACGATTTTAAAGACAATATCTTTGGCTTTAATATGAAATCAAAAATTATGTTGGACTTTAAGTAGTTTCAGAGTTACGGGCAATTATGTGTATGTACTTTTAGGAAATTTTATCATATTTTTCAATTTTCAAATCGCGATATTTTTACATTGGAATGAGATTCCACTCAAAAAGTCAATGATATGTGGAACATATTATATATATTATAAGTGTGGTAAGTTTCATTAAAATCGGAGATGATAAATCCGACTGCTGTCCGCTTTCACATGGATTCTCCCCAATTTAAAAATGAAAAAAACCCCAACGAAATGAAATAACTTCCTAAATTATTTTGGGGATTTATTTCATATGAAACAAATCCCTAATTTTTAAATGAAATAAGTTTCCATTTAAAAATAACAAATTATGGAACAAGTCGGTTTTAGTGACATTTCTAAAAAAAGTAGGTCGCTCATACTTTCGAGTGGGGCTTCAAATTTTAATACATTTCAGTTTAATCGATTAATAAAGATTCCCTTAATAGGCGCCCTATGGCCGGACGCAAGGATTTACCACTCTATAATATGACCAACACCGGCTTCGCTTAGTAAAGATTTCCTAAATAGCCGGCCTAAGGCCGAACACTCTTGATATTCTTAGCGAAGCCGGTGTCCAATGTACCCCAGAGGATAAAACCCTTGCGCACGGCCGAAGGCCGGCAATCAGGCATATATTGTTTATTTCGTGCGACAAAAGTAATATAATGAAATAACTTCCAAAAATATTTTTAGGGATTTATTTCATTTTTGAATTTTCAGGAATTATTTCATAATGAAATAACTCCCCATTTTAAATGTGAAATAATGTCCCAAAAAACGAATTAAATACCCAAATTTCGTTGTTTTTGCTTTCTGAACAAATTTTTAGGGAGTTATTTCATTTGTGTTTTGGGGAGTTATTTCAGGACGCCATATGGGGGCTAGGGCAAAACTTATGCCGATCCTTATAAAATTTAATGTCAGGATTTATGTTTATATAAAACTTATTTGTGTCAAATTTCATAGTGATATTAGTTCATAAGTGAATTGTGGACATTCAAGCCATTTTCTGAAGGGGATTTTGTATGGGGGCTAGGATCAAATAATGCCCGATCTTTACGAAAATCGCTAGAATTATTAAATACGTTTTGTCAATTTTTGTAGAGATAGTAGATCATTTTACATAATTATGAGTTCAAAGGCCCTATTCGGGGTTATATGGGAACTAGGTAAAATAATGGACCGATTTCAACCATTCGTCCTTTCGTCCTTGGACCAGAAGAAGCGCACAATGTTTACATGGACACACAGACAGACGTAGTTTAATCGACTCAGGAGCCGATTGGAATACATTAAGGTGGGTGTATTTTTTTGGGTGTTACAAAGATTAGCACAAATACCCTTGCATAATACCCTCCCCTCTATAGTGTTGTAGGGTATCAATATTCATTAATATATTATGTACAAGTTGTAAGTTTGATTGCTAAAAGATATGTTTTCCAGATATAGAACTAGGAATGATAGAGTTACTGACGGGTTTGTCGGGTAATCGAGTGTGGATACCCGCTTAAAACGGGTAACTGAAATATATGAAAATCTTAAAAATATTGTTAAAAATTACTTTTTACGAAACATTCCGAATTAATAAAAAATTTAACCTCTTAGGTATAGATATGTATATTAATCTATTTGTTGTATATATAAAATTCTAACGTTACTGACTGACTGATTCATCATCACACAGTCTAAACGGTTGAAGCTAAAGAGCTGAAATTTCGACAAGAGGTTGGTCTCCCACCAAATAGATCCACTAAGACGGGATTTTTGAAAATTCGAATGTTTAGGGGTTAAAAAGGGTAAAAACGGGTAAATTCGATAAAAGCTGTATTTTGGTACTTTTTTTAGCACCCATGTACTTTTTTAACCAATGAACATTCAACAAACATTTTTGACTCCTTCATAACTTAACGAAATTATAAAAATTTAGTACTTTTTGGATATTCGGACGTTTAAGGGGTTAAAATTGTACCTATTTTTCGTACTTTTTTCCAACAACATTGTTTTTGGTTTATTAACTCCTACATATGTATGTATGAATACATAATAGGGATGCCAAACGGGACTGGCTTTTACAAATCCCGGGATTCGGTATTTTGAAAATTGCAATCCCGGGATCCCGAAATATCCCGGGATCCCGTGATTTTTCAGGATTTCGGGATTACATAAATTTAATTATTTTATACATGAAAATCTGAAATCTTCATGTTTGTGAAGAAAATTGTTTAATCTTGTGAAAATTAATCGACAGAAGATAAATTATTTATTTTTCATAAAAAATTTGTTGAATTTTACCTTAATTCCGATGTATTTAAACAATTTATTGATGAAAAACTAAATTTCTAAAAGAGGAGCTAGGGTCAAATATGGGCCGATCCTCAAACATTTGGGAAGAGGCATGTAATTTTATATAAAGGTTAGTTATGCTGAATGTCATCGCGATACTAATGGTTATACGTAAATTTTTGGACGTTTAAGATATTTTTTAATGCGGGCTAGGGTCAAACAACGACTCAGAAAGCGATTCTGATTCGATCGGTATACTTTAAGGTAGGACCAATATTTTTATGCGTTACAAACATCAGCACAAACATATAACACCCTCCCCACTGTAGTGGTGTAGGTTATAATAAATATAACGTTCAATCCTTCGAATATCAGTTTAGATCATAAATGAACCTTTTCTTTGGAACATGTTATCTACATTCAGAACAATTTAATTTACCTTTACTGTTATCACTCAGATTTGTAGAAAGCATCCCAGCAAAAATAAAACGAAGTACTTCCAAAAGAATACCAATTATCACCACTTTAAGTGAATTTTTTAACCTTCTGAGGAAGTGATGTTTAAAGACTTCCGAAGATTGGAAAATAATTATATTTTTTCAAAGCTGAAGATATTTTTTTGTTCTTACATTCTTGGGAGAAAAAAATTTTACTTTTGGGCTTCTGTTTTATTATACGTATCTATTACCCTCATTAATGTTAAAATTATTTAAGGCAAATTAGTTGTATTCTATAATAATACAATTTCACTTCCGAATAACTTCCAAAAAAAGATCATAAAAATTACTTTTTGAGAATGACTTCAGAAGTAGTAAATTTGGAATCACATAAAAAGGACATCCCTCCTATGACAAGCCTGTGTTAAAATCATCACTTCTTCAGATCTTTTTCAGTACTTCCATGGAGTAAATTCTACTTCTTTTTCGCTTCTTTGGAAGTTCTTTTTTTGCTGGGTTGTAATGCAAAACCTTCTAGATATCATTTAAAAATTTATTTTATATTTGACTGTGCCGAAATAAAATAAATATTCCGGTATGTGATGGACTTCGAACAATTTGAAATCAATAGATTTGAAAAGGTATGATTAATTTCAATCGAGGAATGGTTTATTATTGCAAAATACTATGCAGACAACAAAATACTTTCCATTTAAGAGAATCAACTTAAAAAAATATGATAATTTGTATGAAAAGCCGCAGAAATTAAATATTACACAATTTTTGTATTATTTTTGTAGATTCAAATCGATTCTATTTTAAAAATGAATCTCATCAAATAGCTGATTGTAATGTATTGATATTAATATTGGCATCAAATTGGTTTTCAGAGGATGTGCTTTTAGGATTTCTTGTGTCAATTTTGGTCCAAATTTGTGTCTACTATAGACAAAGAAGGTGTATACATTTTGGGTCTACGACGAAATGAAAAAATAAATTTGTATGTACTATATTTGGTATCATACCACTTTAAAAAATAAAAGGTTCAAAATGTACAAGAATAGCTGTGCTGAATTTTGTTCTGCATAAGTCAAAAATAAACAAAGATCGTAATTTTGAAGCGAATTTAATGAAATTATTGCTCAAAAAAGAATTTAATAAATTTTTTAGTATATTTTCTTATAATATACTAATCCCGAAAAATCCCGGGATTTTCGGGATCGGGATTGGCATCCCTAATACATAATAACGAGCTCCCACTACGATGTTGCAACTTTTTGAAATTGCATTTTCATTTCGTTAATGGGGAGGAGTACAAAAAGGACTAAAAACGGGAAATTTGATTTTATGCAAACACAATGATCCAATTTAAATAAAATTTTTAGATTTAGAAGCACTAAATATGGTAATGGGGTGTTATTTGAAACCCCGGCACGGAGTGACATTTTTTTTTTGTACTTTTTCATTCTCCAACTGGTATTTTTTGAGTTTCCTATGATCGCAACATGAAATTAATAATAAAGGGACTTTTCGGTCATTTTTCGTTCTACATATGTAGGTACTTTTTTAAGTTTTATTTAAAAATAAACCTAGAAATATGAACTTAAGCATGTAGAGCCCGGATGAGAATCTATAAAAGCGGACTTTTTGTACTTTTTCGTTCTTCGACTAGTACTTTTTGAGTTTTCTATTAAATTGAACTTACTGGTATTTTATCATACTTAGACTGGTACTTTTTTGAATTTTCTATAATATTGAACCTAGAAACATGTAGAGCCCGGAGTAAGTGACTATCCTTTTCGTTCTTCATAAAGTACTTTTTCAAATTTCTATAATATTGAATCTAGAAACATGAAATTAAACACGTAGAGCCTGGATTATGTGAGAACCTATAAAAGAGGACTTCTTGGTACTTTTTCATTCTTCAAAAGGTACTTCCTGAATTTTGTTTTATAATATTGAACTTAGAAACATGAAATTAAACACGTAGAGCACGGAGTAAGTGTGGACATATAAAAGGGGATTCTTTGGTATCTTTTCGTTCTTCAAAAGACACTTTTTTAATTTTCTACAATATTGAACCTAGAAATATGAAATTATGCAAATGGAGGCCGGAGTAAGTGAGAACATATAAAAGGACACTTTTTGGTAATATTTCGTTCTTCAAAAGGTACTTTTTGTGTTTTTTTATAATATTGATCCTAGAAACATGAAATCTCTAAAAGGGGAATTTTTGATACTGCAGATATATATACATTTACAATAATAATATTTATTATATTCCATTACGATCAGGGTAGCAAAGCACACTGGGTATAGCTAGTATATTATAAGAAATCAAACTTTTACAGTCCTAATAGTTAAGTCTTTGAAACCGGTGAACCGAAATCAATAGTAAGTAATAAAAACCGATTTATACAATTTATTTAAAATATCGATTACAAAAATAAAGTCGACAAAAGTCCAAAAATAGTAAAAAAAGTCAATAGAGAAAAATTTCGAAAAGTCGACAATATCAAAATAAAATTTAATTGATATACGTATTTCAAAGAGACTTCCTAATATTGTTTTCGCTCTGAAAATTGGGTTTTGGTCCTATAATAATATATCTTTTATATCAGCATATAACCCACACTAAGACGTTTGGTCAGCATTTTTTTTACTGTAGCAATGTGCTATGCTCCCCGTTAAACACAAAGGTCGTGCATATCTGCTTAAAAAAAACAAATATTTATCAGTTCATAACCAAGAGTGTATGATAAATACTTTCTAAAAAATAC
Organism: Lucilia sericata; assembly: GCF_015586225.1. Lineage (NCBI taxonomy): Eukaryota > Metazoa > Arthropoda > Insecta > Diptera > Calliphoridae > Lucilia > Lucilia sericata. Next base: position 32,484 of record NW_023994088.1, on the reverse strand, counting down.
AAGTGGATCAATCCATTAAACAATTTGTCAAGTACTTGTATTGATCATTAACAAGATCCAATTAATTTCAAAATGATTAAAAACAAAGAAAATTAATTTAAATTTAAAAATATAAACAACAACTTGTAAATTAAAAAAAAAACAAAATGTAGCAACATGCAGTCTAGCAAAATTTTAGAAAATAATTTAAATTTAAATAAACCTTAAACGGTAGACTGTATGGCTCTTGCTTGATTACTGATTGCATCCTCCCACTTTAATGCAACATACTTGAGTCATTCGTACATTATGTTAACAATACCAATAAATTCGTACAATTAATGAATTTAAATGTTTACAAGTTTTTATTGCTTTTCTTTTTTTTTTACATTTGATACAATTATACACATTAAAATTTCCGTTGTTAATGATTTAAAGAAAAATATTCACTTGAGCACAATAAGTATGTATTTATAGTTGAAGTGAAGTTAAATAATTTCAACAGAACTTCATTAATTTTGCTCTTAAGGATTCATCATTTATTTGTTTGGATGATGGGCTTAACCCAGTGGTGTGGACGACTAAATACTTATTTAGCACGCATTATTACAATTTAAATTCAACAACTACTGGCAGACTTCTTGGCAAAATTTGAAAATAATTTTGGTTTTTTTTCGTTTATTTATTTCATTTATCATCATGGGAAGGTATTTTGGAAGTACATTTCTTGAATCTTTAGCAACTCAAGTTGAAATCATTAATTTTTTGTTTTTTTTTCCAAAATATTCTTGTTGCATTTTGTTATTAATGATGTTCGACAAATGTTTATTTTTTTTTGTTTGAGTTTGAGAATTCAAGTGTAAAACTATTAACTAAAAATGTTTTGATGTAAAGAATTAAATATTTATGTATGTAGTTGTTTGTTGTTGTTTGTTTCTTCAATCATAATAAAATAAATACTAATGATATTTATATTGCCTCTTGATATTTCATATCTGTAAAGACATTTTCAGTTAATTTATTTTATTTTTATTGTTTCTTTGTACGTATGCATGGCATGATGATGTTTGCTTGGATCTGAGGTGTTGGTGTTGAGAATCCTTTTAATGATCTCTTTTCTCATGTCCGTGCTTGTTGTGGGTATTCTTTTGCCATTGTTATTGTTTGGAAATGTTAAATGTTGAATGGTGTCGTGGCCATATTTTGACAGTTCCTGTTGTCTTAAACTGTTACATTCGTCATGTTGGCTGGGTTTTTAGTGATTAATGATCACAATTGTTTTATGGGTTTGATATGCGTTAAATTAAATGGTTCCTAATAATGTAATTAAATTAAAATTTTTACATAAGTTTAGTTTAAGATTAATGATCTTTAGAATAACTAGGATTTTAATTGAATTTTTAGAAGCAAAGAAGTCGTTTTGATGTTTAGCAAGAAAACAATGACTACATTTATTATTACATTTACTTTATATTTATAATTTATATAACTCGACTAATTCTTTGTATAAAATTATATTTGTATTCAGTTCTTATATTTTACATATTGGTATTTTAAGACTACTGATGCATTTCAGCTGAAATTAAGTTAGTTATATGTATGTACATTAGAGTTGTTCAAAAAATATCGATTTTGATCAGATGGGTCTTATTTTGTTTATTAGTGTCTAAAACTTACTGGTGTTAAATTTTAGTCAAATCGGAAAACGATAACCCGTGCCGGAAACCGGACTTTTTTATAAAATAATTTTATAAAATTAAAATTTGTAAAAAAGTACTTATAGACTTACAACAATTTTATTTCAAATTCTAGAAACTATTATTTTGTACTCTGAAAACTGAAACACTTATACAGTAAATGTTATAAACCAAATAAGAATTATATCAATTCATTTAGTACAACTTGTTTTATTGTTGTATTCCATATGCTGACTTATAAATAAAACTCAAACAAAAACATTTATTGAATTAGTAAAAATATTTGCTGAAAAATAAATTTATTTCAATAAAGTCTTTGTTAGAAAATATTTTCCTCTGTGTGAAAATCAAACAAATTCATTATAAACCCAAATAAAAATATGTATTTATAAAAATCGAAATTAAATTTAAGCAAATGATTGCTAAGAAAAAATTGTGCATATTTTTTCTGTGTACCGTAACACATGTATGTCGAAAATAAACTAGGTGTGGTAATTTCATGCAATTGAAGATATATCTTGTCGATGTCAGTTGTAATACCGCGTAAATTTAATCTCATTATAATTAACACCTCCGAGTCAAATGCGTATTTAAAATTTGTAATTTTTATGATCATTTAAACATTTTTCCAAAATTTAAATTACTTTTTCTTTGTATTTGCAAAAATTTTTAATTTTTTTTTTGCAGTAAATAATATTGATGGATTAAATAAATATTGAGAAAGAAAAAGAAAATTTCTTCATATAAGCAGTCCTAGCAGCGCGCTGAGCGTTTATCTGGAAAAACATTTTGCTTTCAGACAACTATAGCGCCATATGATTTGCAGAAATATTATAATATATAGTGTCAAATAAAAGCTTTCTTTTTGCATTATGCCAAAATCCGATGCGCATTAAGATATTTTAAGGATATACAATTTTACGACCTAAATACTTATTTCATAACCTCAAAAATAAATTCACATATATAACAACATTTTTAACAATTTGAACACATTTCACTGTGAATTTACATAGTGAAATGTGTTAAAATTTAACATAATAATAACACATATATAAAATTAAGGTTTCAAATCCGTCGAAAAAAATTTTAAAAAATATTAAAGATTGTACTTTGATTTGATATAAAAATATACGATAAAGCTTCTTCAAATGGCTATATCTTCCAAACCGACTGAGATATTAACTCAGTTCATTTTGCAATACATTGAAAATCATCGCTAATTTTAGGACATTTTTTTTTGAAATTCTTTATTTGCAAAATTTTGGGTTTTTAAATAAATTGCAAAAAAAATTAAAATATTTTTTTTAAATATCAGTGTATTTTCTGAAATATGAAATTTGCTATAACTATTTTAACATGCGCTGATAGTCCTTATAAATGTTTTCGAATGGGCACTATTTTTATTTGAAAATAACTTGACCTGTACATATTTTTTAATGTATTTTTAAATTTTATTTTTTTAAACCACGTTTTCGTAGTTATCTTTTTCGAAAAAAATTGTATCTTTATTATATAACACAGTGAGACAAAATAAACGAAAATTGAAATACCTGGGAAGTGATACTATTTTTCTGAAAGGTGGATCCGAGTAGAACAAGAATATGTTTTTAAATTTGCCAAACACCTCCAAAATCTTGAGTTACGGGTAAAAAATCGGTTTTTTGTACCTTTAAGCACTTATAAGTCAGTAACATAGTTGAATCTGAACCGATTTTAAGTTTCTCCACGGATTTAGAAAGCATAGGCTGAGGCCTTTATAATAACATACATATGTAACATTTAAGGAACCTGGAGAGATATGTGTGAGTTTCAACGGTTTCTTATCCGTAACTCAAGATTTTGGAGGTATTAGGCAAATTTCAAAGACATATTCCTGTTCTACATGGATCCGCCATTCAAAAAAATAGTATTACTTTCCAGGTATTTATTTTTGTCGCATAGTGAAATGTTTCTGAATTTTTGAATATTTACTTTGAAGTACACCTCATCCTGTTATTACACAATTTTATTTTCAGCATTAATAGAGGGTAAGGTGTGCCAGATTTGCTCCCAAATAAACATATAAATGTGCATAAAGAATAAAGTCACAATTATTCCTAAATATAATTGATAGTACAGAAAATATTATATTATATTATATTTTTACATATTTGTAATATAGGAGAAATTATCTTTTCATTAATACCATACACTTATAACAAAATATTGTAGTTTATTTATCGCCATGTTTTAAGTACTGCTGTGTCAATGTCTTTTTGAATTTTCCTTGGAGGTTGCCGTTCACAAGCAAAGCATGGAAAAGCTTTACAAAGAAAGCTAAATGAGCAGTCCAGATCTCGTAACTTCTTATATTATTCCTGAGAGTAAGATTCCAATAAACATTTTGCTAAAATGTTGTATATGTTACATATGTATACAAATAAAAAGGATAATTATTTTATTTATTAATAATTTTATTCGCACTTAAAAAGTTTAGAAAACTGAAACACAATTTTATACTCCAATAAATTTAAGTGATAAATTAAGATTTAAACAACTTTGGCGACAATCTTGAGTAATTAAATTTTAATTAAAATTCGAAAATCGTTTTAAACTCTTAAAGCGTATAAGAAATCAGATTGGAAACGTTTAATATCGCAAAGAGTCAAAAACACTACGGGATTCTTCTAAGTATAAATATGTATATAAACATACCTCTATGTAATGTTACATTGTTGTTGTGCTTGTGATGATTAATGTTTTATCACCGCTCAGAGTTCATTCAGTCATTGCCAGAAGCTTAATCTGAATGCCATCTCGTCTACTGATGACATCACATTAGTTTAACACCAAAAATTAAAAGCAAGTGGGTGTATTGGATTTTTTGGCGAACAAACACAGTTAAAAGACATGGAATCCACCGCTGTAAAACCAAAAAACTTGTATGGAAGACTCATTGGCAAACACCGAAAGTTTGATTATGATACCAAAAGGAAACTACTACTACTACAACCACAATGTACATATAATTTTTCTTTTGTGGAGGTGTTTTTGCTAACTACAACTACACTGTTACTTAATATGGAGAAATCGATGGGTATCTTGGATGATAATTTGTGGCACGATGCTATAAAATATACAAGTGAAGAAAAAGTTTTAAATGCGTTGTAAACTTTAGCTTTTGAAAACCATAAAATAATTAACACTTGATTATTATTCAGGGAATTTTCAACACTTTACAGCATGACTAACGATTTGTAAGACTTCTGTTTGTTTTTTATAAGATCAACTTTTTAGAATATAAATTAAGAATAAATGAATATTTTTTTTAACAAGTTAGAATTTAAAGATGTGAATCAATAAAGTATTCTGGAAGATACGGTGTAGTAGCTCAGACTAGATCGTCTAAAATACTATAACAGAGAAATAAAATATACAAAATTTTATAAGGATTGGTCCATAATTGGCCCTACCCCCATATAAGGTGCTCTTCAGAAAATGACTTTATCGCTCATTACTGACCTAGAAATACGAATATAGCAACGAAATTTATATGACCCAATTTATATGACCAAAATCTTTCTACCAAATTTTATGAGGATCGGTCCATAATTGATCCTACTCCCCATTTAAAGTCTCCTTTTGAAAATGATTTTAACGCTCATTACTGAATTCAAAATACGAGTATAACGATGAAATTCGACATAAATAAGTTTCATATGACACAAAATATCTCTACTAAATTTTATGAGGATCGGTCCATAATTGACCCTACCACTCATATAAGGTCCCCTTCAGAAAATGATTCTAACTCTCAATACAGCCTTAAAATACAAATATATAGATGAAGTTCGGCACAAATAAGTTCCTTATTAGCGAAAAAATGTCTACGTAATATAATGAGGATCGGTCCAAAATTGCCTCTTCCCCCATATAAGGTCCACTTTACTTTAACGCTCAGTACTAGAGTAATAATACGAGTACAGCGAAGAATTTCGACATAAGCAAGAATTGGTTTACCAAATTTTATAAGGATCGGCCCAAGTTTCATATGAACAAAAATCGATGTATAAAATTTTATGAGGTGCATAATTGAATCTACCCCTCATATATAAAGCCACCTTCAGAATATTACGAGTACAGTTCCATCTCTGTTCTCGTAACTTTCGACTTAAAAAAGTTTTATAGGAATATAATTCTTCATTCTGAATTCATTGAGGATTAATCTAAAACTGACAAGATCGCATATATATGGTTCCCTTGAAGAAAGGTACATCTTTCAATCGAATTTTACGACAAGCGATCCATAATTGACCCTACAGCACATATACATATCGAGCCGTTTTCGCATAAAAGACGTAACCGACAAAAACTAAATTTTACAGGAGAGCATTTTTTTAAATTATCTTCGAAGTAGGACATAGCATTATTCCAAAACTCCGTTAATAAATGTTATTACATCTAAAATGTAGGATGCAGTTTGTTTCGATTTTATATTGACGCTATATCCGATTTTTTTGTCGCTTACGTCTTTTTTGCCGAGACAAAATTTTATGATATAAACAATGTTGAGGCGGTTACGTCTAAATTCTCTGTCTAAAAAAATAAATTTTTGTGTATATCTCTATATATTATGCATAAATCTGAAAATTTAGATTGTAATAAATATTTTTTCATAAGATTTTAAGATCATCTAGCGATGTCTGTACGTCAGTCTTTTTGTTGAAAACCGGATAGGTTCCGAACGTTATGAGCTAGAGTGATGAAAATCTCCAAAAATGCTTACTGATGACAAATGTTGTTTTGTGTTAATAATGGGCAAAATCGGTTCATGATTTCACTTAGACCCATACAAGTGCCCCCGATTATAGTTAAAACATTCATAAATATGTTGTTATTATTGTGTTAAATATGTAGCAATCGCTATAAAATGTTGAAGAAGTCAGTTATATATACCTGTAAATTATGTTGGAAAGTATGACAGATGTCAGGCAATATTTGACCCTATATCGACCCTTTAAGACAATGATTTTATGACTATAGCTGTCTTAAAAATATCAGTATAGCAACGAAATTTGATGTATGATGATGTTTTAGGATGGGTTCCTATGCCCCTCATACAGAAAATAAGTTTACAGTTAATAAATCTTTCAAAAATTAAGAAAGTATGATGAAATTCTACAAAAAACATTTGTTTTCAAAACTAATCACGCGTTTAAATTCTATAGACCTCGGTGCACAATTAACCAATGTCCACATTAATATCCATACATGGTAGTACAATTCACCATATATCGAATAAATAAGTAAATTCTGGTACTATTGATTCATTAAGAGTCCATATACAGGTCCGCCTTCCGAAATCCACAAATTTACAACCAAATATAAGATTTGTTTAAATATTAGTAATATAAATGCAATGTAATTAGTAATTAGAATGAACTAAATTCATAAAAAATGAAAGAAAATTATAAATTTCAGCACATAAATTGCAATGGCATAGTGATAATTACATGAATTTATTACAATTATACTCAGATATGTTGCATTTCATTCACAAACAAATTTAATACGTTAATTTGTTCAAAATTTTTCTATGAATTTAATATATTTTAAAAGAAAATTTAGACGTAACCGACACCTTCCTGTTACAAAATTCATAAACAGAAAATAAATGTGTATTTACGTCTTTTTTCTTTTTCTTGTAAAGTTGAAACCATTGGATCTATAGCTACGAAATTTTCAGAGATGATGCTAAAAGACCTAAATTATCGATTTCTATAAGAAAACCAAAAAACTAAAATCAAGTCGCTTACGTCCATTTTGCAAAAAGGGCTCGATATATAAATTCATGGTTTAAAAAATGGACAAATGAGCTCGGTCCGTAATTGACTTAAGCCTTATTCCAAATACTGTCCTGATGTTTATAGGGGAGCATTCCTTTTACGGTATACTGTTTGATGGTGGGTATATAAGATTTGGCACAGCCGAATATAACACTCTTACTTGTTACTTTTGTAAAGAGTTACGCATAAAAAATTGTTTTCACACAGAAAACGTTCTTGGACATATTGCTCGTTTGTCCGTAGCCATAAAGCTTATGGTAATGACTTACCTAACTTTTTTTATACAAGCGGAAAAATTTTATTTTTATGTAAAAACTATTAGTAGACTCAGTGGACATATCATCGTCGGATACTTTTTCGTCGTAAGTACTTTCCTCCAGTATCAACATCGTGTTAAAATAACTGCTTATTTCTGCATTACGTAGAAGAATTATATTAATGACTTACAGCATTATCATTTTGTTTTCGAATTTTATTTTTTTCACAAATTAAAAGAATATATTTTTGAACATATCCTCGTCAGATACTTAAATCCTTATTAGCAAGCGCTCAAAATAAGTACTTACGTAAATAATTATATGTAACTGATTATTAGATCCCTTAAAAGTAATTCAAACGGTATGTAGTATCTACTGAAAAGTAAGTTGATGTGTAAGTACAAGCCATTACCAAGTTTTTGCTGGGTTTATTAATTCTAAAAATGTATTCGTATTATTGGAGAAGATATTATGCGTTTGTGTTGATGTTTGTAATATATTAAAATAAATATTGGTACTACACCCAATTTAATGTTTACCAATCGACTTAGAATAATTTTCTGAATCGATTATGCCATTTCTGTTTTAAAATATGAAGGAAATGTGGTAAAATCCGATATTTACAATAAAAAATGAAATTGCATAAAAAATATTCATAACTGGTATAGGGTATCATATGGTCGGGCGTGACCCACTATATATTCATACATGTTATAGTATAAATATGTTTATCTTCTTTTCTGTTGTATGCGCAGAAAAACATTTTCAGGAAGAAGTCCAATCTATTGTCATTTTGTTGGGATATAATTTGAAATATGTGATTATTTCGCCTTTCAATGAACAATGCTTAAGTCATATTAGATAGAACAATAGGAACTGCACAGCACATGGGGTTGACTGATGTGACTGACGAGCAGACGTCAGAGTCACTCGTCATCTTGAAAGTTGTGATGCGTTGTATTGTCATTTACGGTTGTTGTACGCACTATTATGGATCTAGTAGTATCTGTATCATGTGAGTTTATGTATTCGAATGTTTCATTGCCCTCCATTGTCAGTTGTATGTATCTACATATACAGTGGCGAGCAAAACTGGATACATATCAATCAAGTGTATGTTAAAAACCCAATAAAATCCAGAAAATATTAAACAATAATTTTATATTGGTTTTAAAATAAGCAATGGAAGAATAAGAAAATAAAACAATAGAAAATTCGCGAATATTGAAACTTTATCTCAAGTTTTAGCTAATTTTATTAAAAAAGTCTATGTATCCACTTTTGCACGTTTAAATTTAATTAATCTAGCAACACAAGTAAATTTAAAAATAACAATGAATTTGAGTACTGCTACTTAATTTAAGAAAGCATCAAAACAAACAGTTACCATTTTTGAGTCATATTTGTAATTTTTTTGCAAATATTTGAATTTTCTAGTTTTAATTAGAAAAATATCAAGTTTATTGGGAAACCAAATGGTCGAAATGACAAAAAATAATTACTGTGCTCGTCAAATTGCCAAGAAGTTAGGAATTTGCCACCGAAGAGTGCTACAAGTGCGAAAAAGAAAAATATGAGCACACCAGAAGTTAAGAAATGTCGATCGTGTTTGCTTTCGGAGAGAGATGCCAGAACTATGGAGCGTTTATTGACATCCAAACAGGTAAAAATACAAAAAACAGGCTATAGTCGCCATAAATAAGTCCTTAAGTGAATGGGCAGTCCGGGGAGCTCTTCGTAGAATTGGCCTTATATCAGCCGTAAAGCAGAAAACACCAGCGTTATCAGAAAAAAGTGTGAAGGATCGTCTTAAATTTAGCAAGAACCACAAAAATTGGAGTGTTGATGACTGGAAAAGGGTTATATGGTCCGATGAAACGAAAACTATACTGATGGCAAGGAATATTACTGGCACCGCCCTTATGAAAGCTTAAAAAAGCACCAAGTAAAACAAAAGAGTGAAACAAGCGGGTGGTAGTCTGATTGTGTGGGCTTGTTTCACTTGGTAGAATCTCGGTTCTTTAGTAAAATTAGATGCTATAATGAAAAAGGAGGATTATTTGAGCATTTTCAATCCAATATTCCAGATTTTGTGGAAGAATGTGCATATCCAGAGTCAGAGGTTATACTCCAACAGGATGGGGATCCGAAGCATACGGCAAAAATCGTAAAGAATTGGCTTTCAGCGCAGAATTTTCAAACGATGCAATAGCCAACTCAATGCCCGGAAATCAATCCAATTGAAAATTTATGGGCTTTGTTAAAAAAACGTCTTGTGCAATTCGATAATGCACCAAGAAATCTTAAAGAACTTTGGTCGAGAGTAAAAACGGAGTGGTCTAGTATTCCGCACCGGACCATTGAGACCTTGGTCAAAAGTACGCCTAAACGTATAAAAAGTGTCATAAAAGCAAAAGGACTTTGCACAAAATATTAAAAATCAAAATTTTTTTAAAACGTGCAAAACTTAATACTTCGACTTTATTTATAAATATGTTTTAATTTTTAGATTAATATTTAATTATCATGAATTTAATTTTGTTTTCTTTTTATATAGCTTTACTGAATATTTAAAATTGAAAACTTTATTATTTTTCCTTTATTTTATGGGTTTTATAGCATTTTTAAGTCTTATTAGCTAAACATGTATCCAGTTTTGCTCGCCACTGTATAGAGAGCGTTGAATTTCTAGTCGAATTCACTTTTGTATGCCTGCCAATGATTATGGGACTGATGATTATGTTGATGTTGACGATGATGATGGTGGTTGTTACTGATGTCTGTGTGTTAGTTTATTTTAGTTGAAATTGGTTGTGCGTATCTTATTTGTATATGTGTGTGTCACATTCCAATCTATATCAATCTTATGTTCGCAATGACGGATGACATTTGTCAATGTCAGACATTTTTGTTTTTCCATTTCTTTGTGTGAAGAAAATTTCTAATGGCAGGAGTGGTGCAAAGAAAAATAAAAAAATCGACGAAAAAAGCAAACATACACAATCAAGTTAAATGTGGCTTTGGGGGTTGTTAATACGAGGTCAATCTGATGTGGTTTTAAAAACAACAGTAAATTAATATAAACTTGAAAGCCGATAGAAAGAGATTTAATTCCAATTTGTCTTAAACTTTTAGCTTTTTTCGAAATTAAAATTAAATAGATATTTTGTATAACTATGTATGATCTTTTGCAGTAATATTTTGTATATATTTTACATATTCGGTTCGGTCCATAATTGGTCATAGCTGCTATTAAGAACCATTTCTGAAAATCGCCAAAACGCATATGTGTATAGATCCGTATGATTATACTTTGTGTACATACACATCATTTTGTAAAATGTTTTCTGGTATTAGTCGTAGCTCTCATATAATGAAAGCCACTTCATTACACATATTTCTTTAATATATAAGGATATCTGGATAAAATTCGACATGAGTATGTTTTGTGTAGCGATAAATCATTCTGCATTTTGTTCGGACTGACCCATTATTGGTCATTGCTCCCATATAAGGTTATCCTTTGAAAATCGTCTAAACGAATATAATTTACTACAAGACTGACATAATAAAAAATTCGGGTTTTTTGAACTAAAGTCTTTCATATAGATTTATCAAATTTCAAACTTGTCCATTATTTTCAGCGTGAGGCCGATTTTTTGTTGTAAACGTGAAAACTACAGTTTCACAGAACTTAAGTAAATAAGAATTTAATTTAAATTTAATTTAAATTAAACATATTAAACTCTACTATCTGGTTTTATTTTTCAAATCCCTTGTCATTAAACATTCAAAGTTATTTTTCTCTTTTTTTGTATAAAGAAATTATTAAATGACTAAATGAATTTAAACTTTCACAATTTAACTCATACTCGTTTTTAAATGACTTTTTCGATGTCTGTCGTATTGTTGTACATATTTGAAGTGATATTAAAGTGTCGTGTCTAACGGTAAAGGACAAACTTCAGTTAGTCAATATTTTAGAATTCATCAAAAAATGCTTTTACCGTGTGTTTGTCAACAGCAAACACTCACAGTCGGACAGACATGCAGCGAAACATAACTACTACCACCATTATGATAAAAAAAACTCCGAATACATATAAAATGACTTCAAACCTCTGACCCTCTTTCACTTTGACGAATTTCTTGTCAAATATTTTTTTGTCATGTAAAAAAAAATTTTTTTGTTTTTCTTTTATTAAAATTATTTCCCAGAATTGGCTGGCTTCTGTATTTGTGTGCATTTTGGGAGTGCCAGTCAGTGTTTCTGTTTTTTCTTTGGAAATTCTCGTGGGGAATAAAAATCGCGGAATCGTGTTTGTTTTAAGAGTTGCTTTTAATATTTTTTTTTGTTTATTTCTTAAACAAATATTTGCATTCTTATGGGCACTGATACAAACACCCCCACTGAATGTTTGCTTGATTGTGAACCACTTTCATTCATTTCACTTTCGAATATTGACTTAAGGGGTCGGTTTTGGCATGTGTGCGGTATTTGTCATTGATTTCCTTTCAAAGTATTTTTATGTTTTTAGGATGACATTTGGTATTTTCTTCCCCATTTTCTATTACTTAAGCATCGATTCACATACTTCGGTGGCATTAGTAGCATTAAGATCATTTTAAAGTAGGAAATTTGATTTAAAAATTGTAATTGATGCGTAAAGTACCTTATTTTCTTGCAGTTATTTTGATAAATGTAACTTGTCAATTTATAAACTGAACAACTGTTGAAATTTCGTCAAAAATGTTTCAAGTTCATATATGAGTTTGTATCAGATTTGTTTTTTTTTTATTTAAGTAAAATTTATACAGTAGGAGTTAAATCGTATTGGAATAAAGTTTGCGTTAATAGTTTAAAATTTGCTAATAAATACGTAGGAAATTTTTTAATAAACTTATAATAAATTCCTAATTGTGATAGTTTTCTAAAAGAAAGGAAAACTATTTCTTCAAAAGTAGAAGTAGTTAATATTTAAATTAAAATTGTTTTGACTACTTTTGACTAGTGCTATTATATATTTTTTAACTTTGAAAATATAAAATTTCCAAATGTATAGGAGATTTTACGCAATCCGGAAAACTTAGACTCATGGCCTTTGACCGCACATTTCTGAATATTTATTTTATTAAAATACTTGGAAATATCTATGTTTTAGGTTTTGTGGAAGTGATCGGTTCTACCTTTAATACTTTATATTAAAAGGAACTTGTTATTTTAGTTGTCAGGACAAATTTGATACTTGCAAATGTATTGCAAAAGTTATGGCCTTAATGTATCTATGTATATGTACTTATAAACAAAATTTTACAAATATTTACGAAGGAAATATCTACGAAACAAACACTGAATAAAAATTAAACCCAAAAATAATATTCTATAACAGTTGCTTCCCTTGAAAATATTTTTCTGTTTTTATTTTATTCCTTACTCTTAATTTTTTTTTGTTCACTTTGTTCTCGTCATGTCCATCGAGTGATTTTGATGAATTGCTGCCATTAATCTATGACGTACACAGCTCAAATGCTACAAAAAGGATACATATTCATGCTTATACACACATACAGACATTTCTACTAGGGATGCCAATCCCGAAATCCCGATCCCGAAAATCCCGGGATTTTTCGGGATTGGCAAATCCCGAATCCCGGGATTTGGAAAATAAATCCCGGGATTTTTTCGGGATTAGGATTTGTTTCAAAAAACTGTTTTTATTTTCTTTTTTTGAGCCATAATTTTCATTAATTTGAAAATTACGATCTTATTTTATTTTTGACTCATGCAAAACAAAATTCCGCAGAGCTAATTTTATACATATTTGAACCTTTTATTTTTTAAAGTGGTATGAGTCCATACACATAGCACATATAAATTTATTTATTCACTTCGTTTTTATACCTTACACCACTTTAGTGGGGAGGGTATATTGGGTTTGTGCTGATGTTTGTTACACACAATAATATTGGTCCTATACCTTAAAGTATACCAATCGGCTCAGAATCATTTTCTGAGTCGATTTAGCTATGTCCGTCCGTCTGTCCGTCCGTCCGTGTAAACCTTGTAATCAAACTACAGCAATTTTGAAGATAATTCAATGAAATTTTGCATGATCTTCTATTGTACTAGAGACGGATCCTATTGAAAATGGATAACATCGGTCCAATATTTGACCTAGCCCCCATACAACTGAACCCCCCAAATAGGGTTTTTAAGTTCATAATTATGTTCAATATACTCGTAACTCGACAAAAAGCTGCAAAACCAAGTTCTATACTAGCCTTCATGACCCTGATGTATTTTTTGATGATGCGGCCTCATTTGACCCTAGCCCCTATGCAAAGCCCCCTTCGAAATATGACTTAAATGTACACAATTTTATTCAACAAAAAATAGCTAAATTATATCTGAGGCAAGGTACAATTCAACTTAGATGCTTTATTATGAACAATAAATCACATTTTATTTTTATAACTGGTGTAGGGTATGGTAGGCTTCGCCCAACTATAACTTTTTACTTGTTAGCACATTGCAATGTTGGTCGTAGACCGACCCAAAAAGTATACACATTCTGTGTCTGTAAGCTGAAAACACGAGTTAGAAGACTCATTCTATTTGGGCTGCAAATTTGGAACAAAATTGACACAAAAAAACCTAATTGGACCTCCTCTGAAAATCACATTGATGCTGATATTAATATCAATACATTACAATATTTTGATGGTGGGTATTTAATTTCGGCACAGTCGAATACAAACTTTATTTTTCAATACTAGAGGATTTTACATTTCTAACTTTCTACAAATCTGAATGATACCGGTAAAGGTAAATTACCTTGTTCTGAATGCACCTAAAATTTTAAATTAATACTACGAATATAATAATATGTTCCAAAACTAATATGTATTTTGAGTAAAATTCCAAATATTTTTCAAAGAATAGGTTCTAAATTGATGTTCGAATAATTAAATTGGTATCTGTTATAATTATTAGTTCACATGGAACAGTATGAGGTTTTAAAAAGTGCTTATGTCTAATTTCGGAACTTGATATTTATTTTTATTTAGGAAGTAAGTATGTATTTAAAAAGTTTCAGAAATTATTCAATTCTGAAAGTTTTTATTTAAAAATTGGAATTAATTGGATTGTTTTAATTTAAATATATCTTCTGTCTGTTAAATTTCCACAAAATTAAACAATTTTCTTTACAAATATGATGATTTAAAGATTTTCATATATAAAATAATTAAATTCATGTAATCCGAAATCCCGTAAAATCCCGAAATACCGAAAAATCCCGGGATCCCAAAAAATCCCGGGATCCCGAAATATCCCGGGATCCCGGGATTGCAATTTTCAAAATCCCGAATCCCGGGATTTGTAAAAGCCAGTCCCGTTTGGCATCCCTAATTTCTACCATCATCTCCTGGGTGCTGGGCTCTTTGCTACATGCTATTCTCTACATAAATAAATAAATAAAAAAATTACAATGAAACTCGTATTATGACCAAACTGCTATTTATGCTTTGGCTACCAAAAACGAATAAAAATAACTGGGAAAAACAAAATTTATTCGAGAATTTCAATGGTAGGAAATCGTAACAGTAATATCAAGGGATTACAATGAAATAAACCAAAATAACCAAAGAAGACCTCATCGGGGTTGGTTTTGGTTTAACATTAAAGCTGAATTTCATTTCATCTTATTTCTATCTCATTCATTTTTGTTTGGACTTGATAACAGTTTTCATTGGAATTCATGGATTGTTTTCAGTGCCTGTTATTTTAACAAATTCATAATGATTGTCTGTAATTAAAATTACAACGTGTGAAAAGAATCAAGCCTGTACGTCTGTATAATTTAACATCCATGGAAATCGATGAGTAATTTTTTGAAAATGTTTTATTATATTAAAACAAGTTGTTGTGGTTTTAATTAAGTTAAATGTAATTTAATATAAAAATCTAATATTTATTTTATATAATTTTTTAAAGTAGGTATTTGTCATTGGTTAGGTAATGTCTGATTATACTTAAATATTTTTTAGATTACCTAAACACTAGAAATTTAGTGTAAAAATCATAATAAATACTATACGTACTGACATATTAATCTATGAAAATAATTTAATATTGTACTATTTTGAAAAAAATATTTGGTAATTTTAAACCAATAGGATTTGAAATACATGCATCCATGTCAATTTACCACTTTGGTCAAGTTCATTTTAGATATTTTACACAATAGAAATCTATTTATTTGAAATTACGGCCACTAGAAAAGTATTTTTTAAAGTACTTTCTTAAATAAATAAGTATTTGACAAATTGTTATTTGTTTTCATATAATTACTATTTAAATTATTTTACAGTGTATAAGTAAATTATGTAAAATTATATTTACAAATATTTTATTTTATTTCTTTTCAGTTGTTCGATTAAATTTCTCACTGATGTCATAAAGCAATTAATCAATTTAGCGGAAGAAGTATTATTTACTCGTGTACAATCTATATGAAAATTCATCATTTATCAACCATTCTCCATTTACCATGAAGTCTTATAAGCGCCATATGTTTGAATTCTTTTCTCAAATTCAACATTTATTGGAAATTAAAATTCAATGAAATACAAAACTCAAGGAGACCCAGTGCACTGAACCGTGTGTCGTAGTGTCACATTTTAATTTTGCTGTTACAAAATTATTTAATATATAAAAATATGTACTTTGTACACATATTAAAAATTATATATTTAGAAAATGAAAATATGTATTTTTTAAAATTATACATTTTTAAATAAACAGCAGATTACTTACATAAAACATCCATACATATGTATGGATGTATGTGTGAATGTAGGTATGTGTATGATTATAAATAATCCAGACATTTAAAAGTATTTCTGGATAATGTTGTTTTACTTATATCTTTATTATTTGCTTAAGTTTAAGTTATGTTAAGGATGCATCTACATACATCAATTCCGAAGAAATACACCTAGACCACTATTGGGCCTGTTGTGCGCTCCTTTTTATGGAAAATGTTTGCTGGTAAAAACAAAAACCTTATATAGTATTCACTGAAAGTATTATCGTCCTATGTTTAGAAACTAAGTTTTCTGGACATAATTCCTAAGAATTTTCCAATAAGTGTTCGTGAGGGATGTAATATCCGAAATAATATCACTCCCAAGATATGTGGATCCAATATCGGCGAAAGCCTGACAATGACAAGGAAAGTGCTTCAGAGTATCACTGTCCTTCTTTCCTACATGCTCTACATTCTCTCTGAATCTGCACGTCCAATTTTTTCTAGCTGTGCTCGTAATCCCTGTATCTTACTAACCTCAGTCTTGCTCATTTTGAGGAGGCTTCGTCCTGCCCACCGTTTCATTATTCCAAGAGGCCTTATGGGCTTCACTAACCCATACTTTTAATTCTACTCTGATTGCGTCACTTGATTTTGTGTTCATCAGTTTAACAACCTTTAAAGTCATTACATTCGCTCTTTCGTTGCCGACTACTCCCGAGTGGCCTGGTACCCATATGATGTAAACCTTACCTCTAGGAGAGTATTCTTTTTGAGCTTTTTTATACCCATCATCAAAAAAAGATGGGGGGTATATTGATTTTGTCATTCTGTTTGTAACACATCGAAATATTGGTTACAGGCCCACAAACTTATATATATTTTGAGTCCTTTAATTCTAAGACGATCTAGCCATGTCCGTCCTTCTGTCTGTTGAAGCAAATATTCTCTATCTCTGTACTTTGTTTGGTATTGAAAATGGGCAATATCGGCTGATGTTTTCACCGAGCCTCAATACAAGTGGCCCCCCGGAATACAGTTTAAGCAGACATGTCCAGAAATCTCTCTAACCATAATTGACCCTATCGCCTATATAAGGTCCCCTTCAGAAAATGACACTAACTCTCAATACTGGCTTAAAATACGAATATATTGATGAAATTCGACACAAATAAGTCTACCAAATACAATGAGGATCAGTCCAAAATTGCCCCTTTCCCCCATATAAGGTCCCCTATACTTTAACGCTCAGTACTGGAATAATAATATGAGTACAGCGAAGAATTTCGACATAAGCAAGATGTATATAAACCAGAATTAATCTACCAAATTTTATAAGGATCGGCGCAAGTTTTATATGAACAAAAATCGCTGTATAAAATTTTATGAGGATCGGTCCATAATTAAATCTACCCCTCATATATAAAGCCAGAATGTTACGCATCCCAGTACTCGTAACTTTCGACTCAAAAAAGTTTTATAGGAAGATAATTCTTCATTCTGAATTCATTGAGGATTAATCTAAAACTTACAATAGCCCATATATAAGGTTCCCTTCAGGAAAGAGTTTTACTTATTTAAAATACGAGTATTCCTTATTTAAAAATGCGAGAATAGCGATGAAATCTTTCAACTGAATTTTAGGACAAGCGATCCATAATTGACCCAACAGCACATAAATATATGTATATAAATTCATGGTTTGAAAATTGTACAAAAATGTTTTGTTACTTCGAAAGAGCTCCATCCATAATTGACTTAAGCCCTATTCCAAATACTGCCCTGATGTTTATAAGGGAGCTTTCTTTTTACGATATACGGTTTGATGGTGGGTATATCAGATTCGGCGTAGCCGAATATAACACTCTTGCTTGTTACTATCCAATAGGTTCTTAGATTTAACTTTGCCATCTGATATCGCCTTAATTGCCTTCTGGCTGTCGGTAAATATGTTAAGCCCTGTAGGCGCCATATTTTTTCATCCCTTTTGGTATTCGCTATGATGGTGTTGTTATTATCATCTGAGGATTCAGAATCGGAACCCTCACCTATATTTAAAGGCTGGGATAGCTTAGAGCTCTCTCTCTGCAGGATATCGACGACACATGACTCGCCACCGGTACTGGGCTATTTTTTATTTTCCATATTTGTCTTTTTCAAGACAAAGTTTTTTTGCTTGCGGGGAAGGCAAGATTTGCATTAGCTTTGGATTCCACTAATGTTGTTGCATACTTCTAGGAGCCTGTTCTAGGACCACAATGCATAGGAAAAGTGCCCCTGCATCTACTCTAAAAGTGAAACAACATTAAACAATCTGTTTACAACTATTTTTACATCCAAAAAGCTCATGCATAAAATGAAAATTATTTTCGTAAAAACCTATATTCACCAAAAGGAAACAACTTTTCATACTTGATTGGTGGTGTGACTAAATTCAATTTATTTTAGAATAAAAACGTCTACAATACACAAAAATAAAAGAATGCCTTCTCTCACTTAGATATTGTTCACTGATTTAATTTTTTTCGTATTTTAAAAATCTTGTCGTACTTAATACCACAATCGAAATGTGATTAATAACGATTGTCACACTGTTGCAGTCTGGAGGAATATGTGAGGACGATTGTATTAAGTATTTAATACAAAATATCTTATAAATAATATACGAACATCTTTATGTGTAAATGCGACTTAATATGTATTAGGATTGTCATTCGAATAAAAAATATTCGATTAATCGAGGAAAACAAATTACAAAATTTAGTTTCTGGTCCTCCACAACCATTATTTTCATTTTTATATGATCTCAATTTATTTTTATAAAATTTTCAATGTTATTTTTTAAATTTCTGTTAAATAATAAAGAATTTTAGTTTAATTATTCAGTCTTTTTGTACATTTTATTAAATTATTCGAATAATTTTAAACACGAATAACTGACAACCCTAATATGAATGTTAAATATGTGAGAATCTGTGAGATTGTATTGGTTGTTCGATAAAACATTTAAGTACATACTAACAAATGCATATCGATCGTACTTGCATAAGGAAATAACACGTAGTATATGACTTGAGTTGGATTTATTCATTTTGTCGAACAAAGTCTTGAATTTCATGTGACTACATTTAACAGAAAAGTAAAAATATTCCGATTTACTTGGCGCATCGTTGAAATGTTTTATTTAGATTCCTTCTTTTTTTTTTTGTTCGTTCTGGTATTGAAATCAAAACTCTGTTGTCCCTCGTAATTTTAACACAAAATTCTCTAGACAAAGTCATTAATAATAATTCTTGGAGTTTATGTTGCTGTTGTTAATTTTGTACTTTTTATTTTTTTTTGTCATGGTTTGTATGTTTTCGGCTTGTTTTACATGCCAAGAAATAAAAATATCTACATTTGTTTGAGTTTTTTCAGTACGATTTTTTCTCATATTTTACAGATTAAAAATTGTGTCTTGTTTATTAATTCAGACAACAAAATAATTTCTTTTTGTTTTTTGTTGTTATTTTTGGGCAAATAAATATATAAAAATAAAAATGTTTTCCAAAATTCAACATTTTTCTGCATGTGTTTAAAATTTGCCTCAATTTACATTAGGGTAGTAGTTATTAATATAAATATTTTTCAATTCTTAGTTTCTTATGATTAAAAAACGAAGAAGGTCTTATCGTGCTACTTTATAAGATTATTTGATCCGTATTAATAAAATTTCATAATTTTGCAAAAAAAACTCTGAATCTTATAATAGGCCTATTGTTAAATATATGTATATGTACAGCGGCGAGCGAAACTGGATACATATCAATCAAGTGTATGTTAAAAACCCAATAAAATCCAGAAAATATTAAAAAAAATAGATATTTGTTTTAAAATAAGCAATAGAAGAATAAGAAAATAAAACAATAGAAAATTCGCTAATATTGAAACTTTATCTCAAGTTTTAGCTAATTTTATTAAAAAAGTCAATGTATCCACTTTTGCACGTTTAAATTTAATTAACCTAGCAACACAAGTAAATTTAAAACAACAATGAATTTGAGTACTGCTACTTGATTTACCTTTGAAAAAAGCATCAAAACAAACAGTTACCATTTTTGAGTCATATTTGTAATTTTTTGCAAATATTTTAATTTTCTAGTTTTAATAAGAAAAATATCAAGTTTATTGGAAAACCAAATGGTCGAAATGACAAAAAATAATAAATGTGCTCGTCAAATTGCCAAGAAGTTAGGAATTTGCCACCGATGAGTGCTACAAGTGCGAAAAAGAAAAAATATAAGCACACCAGAAGTTAAGAAAGGTCGATCGTGCTTGCTTTCGGAGAGAGATGCCAGAACTATGGAGCGTTTATTGGCATCCAAACAGGTAAAAACACCAAAAACAGGCTCCTGTCGCCATAAATAAGCCCTTAAGTGAATGAGCAGCCCGGAGAGCTCTTCGTAGAATTGGCTTTATATCAGCCGTAAAGCAGAAAACACCAGCGTTATCAGAAAAAAATGTGAAGGATCGTCTTAAATTTTGCAAGAAGCACAAACATTGGAGTGTTGATGACTGGAAATGGGTTATACGGTCCGATGAAAGGAAGACTAAACGTTTTCAGTCTGATGGCAAGGAATATCACTGCCCTTATGAAAGATTAAAAAAGCACCAAGTAAAAGAAACGGTGAAACATGGGGGGGGGGGGTTAGTCTGATGGTGTGGGCTTGATTCACTTGGTAGAATCTCGGTTCTTTATTGGAGCATTTTCAATCCAATATTCCAGGATGGGGATCCGAAGCATACGGCAAAAATCGTGAAGAATTAGCTTTCAGCGCAGAATTTTCAAACGATGCAATGGCCAACTCAATGCCCGGAAATCAATCCAATTCAAAATTAATGGCCTTTGTTAAAAAACGTCTTGCGCAATTCGATAATGCACCAAGAAATCTTAAAGAACTTTGGTCGACAGTACAAACGGAGTGGTCTAGTATTCCGCACCGGACCATTGAGACCTTGGTCGAAAGTACGCCTAAACGTATAAAAAGTGTCATAAAAGCAAAAGGACTTTGCACAAACTATTAAAAATCAAAATTTTTTTAAAACGTGCAAAACTGGATACTTCGACTTTTTTATAAATATATTTTAATCTTTAGATTAATATTTAATTATCACGAATTTAATTTTGTTTTCTTTTTATATTGTTTTACAGAATATTTTAAATTGAAAACTTAATTATTTTTCCATTATTTTATGGGTTTTGTAGCATTTTTAAGTCTTATTGGCAAAACATGTATCCAGTTTTGCTCGCCACTGTATGTATATATGTAATTCACAACTCTCACTTCATTGTATATTGAAAACTTTTAAATATTTTGTAAATTAATAACATTATAGAAAAGTAAAATAATATTAAAAGTTCAATAAATTCATTCTTAATGTTTTAGTGCATTACTAAATTTAAAATTTTAAATCAAATAATTTTTAAATTATACATAGGTAGCTTTTGTACGAACATTCATATATGTATATGTATTATTATATTACATGATTTTTATGCTAAATTAAACAAAGAATTTAAATATAAAAATCATGATAACAAAAAAATATTAAACGCCATATTTATTTCCCATTTTTTGTTCTTGTTGTTTTGTAAAAAATATATAAAAAATTAGTTTGAAAATATACAGACTAAAAAAATGGTAGATTTATTTATTTTTACATTTATCTGAAACAGAAGGGATGAATAAACGAATGAATGAATTTATTTTGTTGAACTTTCAAGCCTAGAAATAAAATGTGTTCTGTGAAACATTTTGACAAATTACCTGATTGGACATTGAAACATTTTATCTGGCAATGCGTTACCATTGGGATTTCGACGTGATATTTTGGTCATTTATATGGACACTCACCAGCAGCCCTTCTTTTTGTTGCTATTGTTCTGTTTAGTAATATACATACATAGATTGTATGAAAATTTCACAGAAGATGGGGGGTACGAGTGGGGAGGTCATTTTGTACAAAGTTTTTAGGCCATAAAACGCTTTAGGCTGATTGGCAGTAGACCTTACAAAACATACATTTATTTTAACAAAAATGAAGAAAGATTTGAGAAAAATAAAAAATACTGACCAAATGATGTATTGTCAAATTCTCAATGGTTATTTATAACAGAACTATTTTTACATAAAACCCGAGTAAAATAAATGTTAGTGATGCTAACGAATTGTTTAAAGAAAATAAAATAATTTTAAATATAAATAAAGACTGGAAATTTTTAGTTATTTTAAGGTTGAAATTTTTCAATATTGCAAATTAATTGCAAAACATTTCTATTAAAAAGGAAGATATATCAGACCTCGATAGAAAGAAATGCGTTTACAGTCTGAAAACTGACTTTTAATCACAAATTTTTTATACATAAAAACTGTGAATTATTTAAAATTTTTATATATGTACATACATATAAACCCAGAAAAATGTTGCCAATATTGATTGCCCCCAAAATAACTAAAACTATTAATTATACCCTACACCACTTTAGTGGGGAGGGTATATTGTATTTGTGCTGATGTTTGTAACATACAAAAATATTCGTCATAGACCCACCTTAAAGTATACCAATCGGCTTGAGTCGATTAAGCTATGTCCGTCCGTCCGTCCGTCTGGCTGGCTGTCCATGTAAACCTTGTGCGCAAGGTACAGGTCGCAATTTTCAAGATAATTGGATGAAATTTGGCACGCACGTTTTATTTAACCCAAGGACGAAGCCTATTGAAAATGGTTAAAATCGGTCCATTATTTCACCTAGCCCCCATAGAACAGAACACCCCGAAAAGGGCTTCTGAGCTCATAATTATGTTAAATATACAGATATATCAATAAATTACGGCACAACTTAGTTTTATAGAAGTCTTGATGACTCTGCCAAATTTCATAAAGATCGGGCCCCATTTGACCCTAGCTCCCATACAAAGTCCCCTTCAGAAAATTACTTGAATGTCCCAAATTAACTTATAAACAGAAATATCCCGATGAAATTCACCACAATAAAATATTATGTAAATATAAATATATTCGCAAAATTTTATCGGGCTTGGTCCATATTTGCCCCTAGCCCCCATATAAAGCCTCTTTCAGAAAATTAGTTTTTCATCCATAAATTCACAGAGAAAACAGTTTCGTTGTGTTAACCGAATTTGTTGCCAATCGAATTTGGTCGGTTACGACAACTATCATATAAATCGATTGCAACAGCCGAATATTTCAATGCTTCATACCGAATTATTTCAATATAGTAACTGAAAATATTGGTTAGCACAACTGCAAATAGTATTTTATAATATGATTGTAATAATCGAATCATTCGGTAATTAAAAAATTATATATTTTTTTGTTTATTTAACTTTATTTTAGCGCATACATTAGATACATAAACATGTAATTTACATTAAAAATATATTTTTTTCGAAAGACTATCCCAATTTGCTCCAGTTCCAACGTCATCTTGAAATATTCAAATTGTTCTTGACGACAAATTTCAAATACCTTAGATATTTAACAAATAGTGACCAATACTCCTCAATTCCAGTTTAATAGACAGAATTCCTTTAAAAATTATCACTAACATTTGCCCAATGTTCACTAACATTTGCGTGGAAATTTCATCATGAAACTATGAAAAAGAAAAATCAATTAGATTTGTGTGTTTCCTGAACATTTATCTAACTTACCATTGTTTTACACATGATTTCTGCTTTATCCAGTCCTATTAATAACAAACCACTGATACATTTTTGTTCCTGTTTAATTTAAATTTCTTGGTTTATTTAAAATTTTAGATTTTTGTGTAATTTAAAATTTTTTTGAATTATTATTTAAAAACGTCAGAAGGAAACTACGGTATTATCGGTTCTGAGCACTGAATTTTTATAAACTAACCGAATTTATTTATTACATCGACCAATATTTGGTACTAACAAATTTTTGCTGTATTTTAGTTTGTTACCTACATCGAATTTTGTAGATAGTTTACGAAATGTTACGATTCGATTGTGTTAACTAAAAATATGATTGATTATACCTTAATTTGATTCAAATTACTTTCTTTCGATTTTAAACATAGAAAAATAGTTGGAGTCGCATTATTTTAATAATAACAATTAAATTTCTATCGAAATTATGAAATATTAATAATGGAAACCGATTTCCAACTAATCTTTTTTCTGTGTGTTGCTTAAATGTATCGGAACAAGGGAATATTGAAGATAAATGTTTTATTATTAAAAAAATAAATCACATTTAATATTCATAACTGGTGTAGGGTATCATATGGTCGGCCACGCCCGACTATACTTTCTTACTTGTTTTTACTATTAAATAATGTTCAAATGAAAACTATTTTAAAAATAAACATTATATCTACTCTAAGCCCCTTTTCTTCTCCAAAGATACCGAAATTTCAGAGAATCGTTTAAAGCAGTGTATTTAAGTTTGTAAAATTTAAAAAAATATGTTTTTACTTTATGTAATATGTTTTTTTTATTAAAAAATAGTTATAGAATTAATTTATTGAT
The DNA here is from genome assembly GCF_015586225.1 of Lucilia sericata. Lineage (NCBI taxonomy): Eukaryota > Metazoa > Arthropoda > Insecta > Diptera > Calliphoridae > Lucilia > Lucilia sericata. The sequence goes on along the minus strand of NW_023994088.1, from coordinate 7,355 downwards.
CTAATAAATAAAAATAATGTTATTCTTTCAAAAATTGTACACGGGCGAGGTATTAATTTTTCAAAAACATTCACATAAAATTACAAGTACTAAAATAATACATACATACATACGTACTACACACTAAAACTACAAAGAAATGAGCCTTATTAAACTAATTACATAACTACATCCAATCATTCATTCACTTTCCTTTTCATTTTCTCTCATCTACACAAAATTAGCGACTAGCGGTCAATTACAAAGTGAATGAAAAAAAGCATACTCGTGTATACAATTTGAAACATATTTAAACGCAAAAGAAAATAGCCAAGAAACTAAAAAGCAATGAGATGAACACGAAAACTAATTACACAAAATAATTATTGCAACTTCAAATACAGAAACCTCATATCGACAAAAATAGAAAACAAACAGTGTTCCGATTGATTGTTGAGAAGATCAGGAGTATAGAGTTGGCGCTACCACCACTAATTACCTGACTGGTGGACTGTCTGACAACATACGAGCAATAATCAAAAGATTTAGTTAAATTACTTTCACATTAAAACCATGTAGAACCATCTTGTACGCAGGAGGGTAGAAAGTAAGAAAGAACACGTTTAATTGTTCACCCCTTAGTACCTGTATTAGAAAAGTTGTTACAAGAGGATTATAAAAAGTTAGTAGTTAAATGTAAATGAAATTATTTCAGTATTAATACCTATCATTCGTTAAATCTGCCATCCACAATGGACAAATTTTTTATTTAAGTTTTCAAGTGTCATAAAAATTTCACTTTATGTACGTATGTATATTCATTAGTTTGATTAATTATTATAATGTAATCGTGTAGAAGAAGTAATTTTGTTAAATTTCTTGGAGATGTTTGGCTTATTTTATTTTGCAATAAAATTATTTTAAAGATTTTCAGACTACATAATAGATTCAATGTGAACTTTTGCAAAAAAATTTTGAAAGATTATTGTTTTTAATTTTTTCAAATGTTTTCTGATAATCCTAGTATTCCATATAAGGCTCAGAGCGTCATAGGGAATTTCTACTAGTTTTGTAATTTTTTTTATTTACTCGATACTTTAAATCATCCATCATCCATATGTCATAGTTTTGGCAGCTAGGGAAAATAATCTAAATTTATTCTCAGAAGTATTGAATTAAAACTTAAATTGTTATTAAAATTTTTCCAGGGATGTGGACCGATTAGATATTCTTATAATAACTATTTCACTGGTAATTTTAAGAATTGCTTGAACTAAAATAAATTGATCATGTACAGATAATTGTTATACTTTACTTCGATTACATAACTGAAGAACGTTTATTAACTACACTCTAAAATAAAGTAGGTTACAAGAGCATTTTTCCAGGAAAAATTGGGGACTCTAAAGTGACGAAATAAGATATAAATTCAAATCACTAATGAAAACAAGTTAGAAAGTATAGTCGGCCGTGGCCGACTACATGATACCCTAAACCAGTTATGCATATTAAATGTGATTAATTTTTGATAAAAAAGCATTTACATATAATTTTTTATTATACCCTACACCACTTTAGTGGGGAGGGTATATTGGATTTGTGCTGATGTTTGTAACATACAATTATACATACGATTAAGCTATGTCCGTCCGTCTGGCTGGCTGGCTGGCTGTCCATGTAAACCTTGTGCGCAAGGTACAGGTCGCAATTTTCAAGATAATTGGATGAAATTTGGCACGCACGTTTTATTTGACCCAAGGACGAAGCCTATTGAAAATGGTTAAAATTGGTCCATTATTTCACCTAGCCCCCATAGAACAGAACCCCCGAAAAGGGCTTCTGAGCTCATAAATATGTTAAATATATGTACAGATATATCGATAAAATACGGCACAACTAAGTTTTATAGATCGGGCCCCATTTGACCCTAGCTCCCATACAAAGTCCCCTTCAGAAAATCACTTGAATGTCCCAAATTAACTTATAAACACAAATATCGCGATGAAATTCAGCACAATAAAATATTATGTAAATATAAATATATTCACAAAATTTTATCGGGCTTGGTCCATATTTGCCCCTAGCCTCTATTTTCATATTTGCCCCTAGCCTCTTTCAGAAAATTAGTTTTTCATCCATAAATTGCTTAAATGTATCGGAACAAGGGAATATTGAATCGCATTTACTGGTGTAGGGTATCATATGGTCGGTCATTCTTACTTGTTTTACATTGGTTTCGATTTATTTAAGCAAATTATTGACAAAAAACTAATTTTCTGAGAGAGGCTATATATGGCGGAAAGGTGCTAATATGGAACGATCCCGATAAAATTTGTTGGATAGTTTTATATAATAATAATTTGTGCTGAATTTCATCACAATATTAGTATTTATAAGCGAATTGGGGATATTCAATCATTTTCTGAAGGGAACTTTGTATTGAAACTAGGGTCAAGTGGGGACCGAAATTCGGCTAGGTCATCAAGTCTCGTATAAAACCACCTTATATCGAGATACAAATATATTTTACATAACTATGAGCTCAAAGGCTCTTTTCGGGAGGTTCAGTTGAAAGGGGTCCAGGTGAAACAATGGACCCTTTTTTACCATTTTCAATAATGGAGCCATTTTTACCATTTTTAATAGGCTTTTTCCTTTGGCTAAAAGAAATGTATCTGCTAAATTTCATCACATTGTCTTAAAAATTGTGACCTGTACTTTGATAACAATATTTACATGGACACACGGACGGACATCGTTAAATCGACTCAGAAAATGATTCTGAGTCAATCGGTATACTTTTAGGTGGGTATATTTTAGTGCTTTATAAACATCAGCACAAACGCATAATACCCTTCCACGCATAATACCCTAGGGTATAAATACTGCCAAACACCATTTGAAAAATGCTGAGCTGTTCAAGCATCTTAACATTCTACAAACTAGATACATATTTACAAAAATATTTTTACATACCAAATAAAGTTTTAAAATTATTCTAGAGTTGTTTAAATACATGTTCACTAGAGTGTCCTAAAGAACAGCCTATATAAGAATCTCATTTAGGAATACCTCTCAAGGGATTATTTTTAAGAATAAGGTAGTTATTTAAGCAGTTTTTACCGTAATTTCGAAATATTTTATCAATTTGTTTCAGGATTCCTAGATTAAACTAATTTTAAAGTGCTCTTATTTCAAGAACTGTGTTCTTGGCTTAAACTGAAATTCATACTTAATTTCGGAATAATTAACAAAAAAGTTTATTAAAGATAAAAATGGTAAATATGTATGTAAGTATTCAACTACTTATTACAAAATGAGTGCACATACTTAAATAATAACATCTTATTTTATGACCAAATATATTTAGTTATGATTTTCAGATGGTACTCTTATCACCTATAAAACTAAATTTGTACAATATCTACATATTTCCATTTTATAAACTTTACAAACAATTGGTCCATCTCTTATATGACGTTTTCCTAATCCTAAACAGTCTGCTTTTAAGTATTTTGTGGATTCATCCATGTATCTTATGTGCTCGTGTTTGATTATATGTTGAAAGTATCTACGGCGTAACATTCGCGTAACATCATTTCGTCATCATGCTACGCAACATGCTACAGTGACAAAAGCAACAACAACAACATTCTAAGTATACGTACATATATATGTATGTACAAATATATTGTGCATTCAACGAATACAACAAACTGTTTTGTAACAGTCTGATTTTGACATTGACGAATTCGTCGCCATTTGTCATTTGCACCCATACAACAGCGTGCTCTCGCACACAAATGAAAGTAACACAATAGCAATAACGACAACAGCAACAACAATAATAGTATTTCAGAATGAAAAAATAAAGAAACAAGAAAAGGATACTCCTACCCTAAAGCTTGACATCCTGCAGGCAGCATTCCGTCAGCCATCAGTAAAGTAGTAATTTTTCTTTTGCATACAGACTGTAGGAATACAAAAAATTTTGTTTATTGTTGTTATGGCTTGCACTATTGTTGTACATTTTTTCTTTTATTTTTTTTTTTAATAAAAAAGTTGTATTACATCCCTGATTTTAATTTGGGTTAAACGAAACGTTATCCCAATAGTATGAATATGTATTTAAGTCTTTCAAAGAAAACGTCGTCTGTACGTTGCAACATGTTTTATGGAAAATACAAACATCTGTTTAACAAAAATAAATTTCGATTATTTCACAGGTGTATGTACTATGTGGTCTTATTAAGGGACAATTTAAAAATTGATCACATATTTTTATGTATCATGAACGAGTAGGACTTTATAAATTAAAGAATACAAAACGATTGTTTTGTTTAATGCGTTTTTAGGACGACTGCATCAATGGCCCGTCCGTTTTTAACGAAACCCACTTTGGTGAAACCATGACAACTGGTAGATAGGTTAATAATTGAACTGATCTGATTCAAATCAATACGATTTATATTAAGGGTCTTATTCTTCAAATTTTATCCAAGGATTATAAAACAAATTTTCATACAAAATTTGTTCTATAAACCTCTGAAATATGTTAATGAATAAAATCCCTAGAAAATAGGGCGATCGGTGTAAAGTGGCTTTAGACATTGAGACTTTGTTCAAATATGTTTAAATATAACTGTAGGTATGAAATAGGATATTATTTTTTCGCGATCGTGAAAAAAGTTCCCGCTCCAAGGGCGACGAAGATTTGTATAAATATTACTTTTTCTACGTGAGAAAAATAAATATTTTTGCCAACATCTTTGCATTTGTATTACATTATCTTAAAGATAACATTGTTTTTTAAACCCCTGTTACAGAATTTCTAACAAATCGCAATAATATTGCATGTTATCGATAATTGTATACGTTTATATATATTAAAATAATTTCAGTAAAAATAACGAACAAAAGACGTTTTTTCACCGAATTGACTTAAAAATTGCCTTTTATTATCACGACAGTTTTGGCTATAAGACAGTGCTATGATATTTTGCCGTCCAAAAAAAGTTATTACATACGTATATATTAATAAAAAATTATAATTTCCAATATCTTACGAACCCTTAAAATTTAATTACACTACTTTTAAAACTATTATAATTTTTTTCTAATTCCAAATCTTAAATACGTACATGTACAAGTATTGTTAATCAAAATTGGGCATTAATAATAATTTTATAATTAAAACCATGAAATCATTTAAGCCTCATAAATATTCAATGATTCCTCTGTTTTTATTCTGTTTAAATTATATTTAATTCTTCAGCAGAAACAAAAAAAAAAACACATAAAAAAGCTTAAACATAAATAATGAAAGAATAAGAACAAGAACAAGTAAGGAGAAGGTGTGTAAAGCATTAATCAAACTATTAAAACGCCATTAAATGTATGCGCCAACTTGGCTTCCCAAAACAAAAAAAGTTAAAATAATAATAACAAGCAAAACGCAAAAGAATGAATAAAAACAACAAAGTAACCAAGAAAAACAAAGCGAAATTCATATTAATATACTTGTATGAATGTCTATGCTCAGGTAATATGGACAATTCTGTGACGAGGCATTCTCAGCGATTGAATGAGTGCCACGACACTGCCACAAATACATCATCATCGTCATCATAATAGGTGTATGAATCAGAGATGGAAAGGCTTATGTGATCGCATATCATGTTAAGAAATCTTAAAATTTTCCAATACATAGGTGATAACAAAAATATACCCTACTACATAGGGTAAATTAGGGCGTTACCGGCCCTAATGTTGTCCTAAAATTCTCTGCATGTAAAGATCTAAGTACCCCTAAAATTAAAAAGTTTTCGGTTTAGCGATTTAGGTACAATTGACTGAAAATTAAACCTCCGACGTCATCTATCGAACATTCTTAAAATTTCTTAAAGGTATATAGTTCAATTTGATTTATTGCCAATCGAATTTGGGCGTTTATAATAGAAGAATATTTTAATTCTTTTTACCGAATTATGTTATTAGAATAACATAAAATATTGGTTAACTCAACAGTAAATGGTATCAAAAATTCGATCCTTTTAATCGAAACACTCGTTATTTAAAAGTTACATAATCATTTGTTTATTTAAATGGCATTGAACATTTAGAAATAGTTTTAAATCTGGTAAATTCCAATTTGTCCAGATCCATCATTGTTTTTAAATATTCATTTTTCCTACACAATTTTTTTCAGATGCTAAATAAATTTAATGGAAATTATTTAGTTAGGACCAGATACAGAGTATGTTATGCAGTTACAAACCTTTAAATATTTTTAGAAAATCGAATACATTATGTTTAATGGACTTTATTCAATGGTCACCAAACTTTTTCCAAAACTAGCTCTTTATATTGACAATGGAACTCAATTAAAAGTTGACAATTGCATTTGTGTGCTTCGTGAATAGGTACATATAAAACTTTCCATTGTTGCACACATCATCTATATTTTAATTGTTTATTAATTCCCGTTTTCTTGATTTTGAACATGAAATTAAGAGTAGGAGAAAATTACTCTTTTATAGATTGGGAGTAGGTATTGTGTATAAAATTGTTTATACATTAACCGAATTAATTTATTACAATGACCAATATTTCATATTGAGACAAATTTTTACTGAAGTCCATCTTACATCGGATTTTATAGATAGTTTACCCAATGCTACTATTCGATTATGTTTACCGAATATACAATTGAAATTGTCATTTCAAAAAGGACATGAGTCCATCAATACAAACTTTTCATGAGAAACAAAAATATGTTTGGTGTAAAAAAATTCTATGGGGCTCAAAAAGTTAAACATAGAAGTTAATGGATATAAACACAATTCATTTTTGTTATATTTATTTTTAATAAAAAATTAAAGATATCGTGCCTATATTTTCAGATAAAGTATTTCGAATTATGCCCTTTTCAAACAGAATTTGTAATACCTTTTACAATTTTCAACCGATTTCAGTATTTTAAATATGTTGGAAAGATAACACCGTCCGACACTCAAAATTAGACACGAACCGGATGATATATGTCTGAAACTAGAAATTTAATGGAGAAAAACTGCGCTTTTAGTTTTTCATTTCGTGGTCCTGTGTCCATTTTTAAGGCCTTCAAAAAAATACTTCTACTGATCAATCAAAGCCAAATTTGATGTCATGCAAACAAGAAGAGTTGTAGAATATTTTATGTTATTTTTATTTTATTCTGCCAGGTTCAAAAGATGTAAAAAATGTCTTTGAAAATTTTTTGGAAAAAATAAAATTGAAACTCTTAACAGATATTAAAGGATACAAATTTTAAAATACATTTTGACATCTTTTTATCCTGACAGTATAAAATAAAAATTTTACAAAATATATTCCAA